>NC_141086.1:36606067-36936067 GCF_041138505.1 Cibotium barometz
AGCGCGTGTATAACCGCTTGTACAGCCACGTACTGGGAAAAAATCCAAACATTCCAGAGAGCATTCCCGAGAGCTGAAAATATCCCAATATCACAAAAGAAGAAGCACCAAATGTATCACAAAACATGATCCCAATATCACAAAATAAGAAGCACCAAATGTATTATAATACAATCAAATATGGGCTAAATTGAGACTAAATCAAGACTGGCAAATTGAGTAATTGTTGAGTACTAAAGCTCTATAGTAAACTGATTTTTGATTGTAAACTTCAATCCTTTTTGCATCTAAAACAACCCTCATTTTTGGCTTTCTTGAAGAAGGCATAATGGTGGTGACATTGATGATAATGAAGTTGACAATATAGGTGGTACCATGGTGGGCACAAAGTAGGTGATAGTGATGACATTGATGATGATGGTAATGGTTTGATGATGATGGTGAATGGGAATGGGGGTTACATAACCTTAGTAGCATGTAATAAAAAAGTTTTCTAAAAAAAAGTGGTTCACACACTCACTCTCCCTTCATAAACTTGAGTAAAGAACACCCTTGTGTGTGTCCCTGACCTGTATCAATGCCAAATTCATCTCCTCCTTTGAAGAAGGCAAAAAAATTCCTCATTCACATTGACCACACACACACATACACACACACACACAAAACAAGGTTTAGTTTCTCTACTCCATAAAGCACAAACCCTCCCCTCCCTCATAAAGAGAATGTGGGGGAAAGGGAGAGCTTGAGTTTTGAGCAAGACACAAGACACAAGACACAAGACACAAGACACAAGAGAGATATGGATGGCTAAATTTTCTTCTATCTTCTTCTCTTCTCTACAACCATATATCTAAAAAGATAAGAGTACATACTATAAGGGAAAGTACTCTCCTACAATAACATACAATGGTTGGTCCATAGTGTGAACTTGACTATATAAGTTGGCGCTATAACTATGCCATAACTCTAGTACTCCAAAGCAGCTATCACATAGCCTGTTATCCACTGGCAACATATCAACCGTAATCTCACAACCGTGCCAATAGCATAAGCATGAAAGCCATCACCCACGCGGGTCATCAATGTCCGCAACACTAGTTAAGCTTGATATCTCAACACTCACCTTGGAGCTCAACTCCACACATTGCACTCCAAGTAAGCTCCTAAACTTGTGGAGCTTCTTTGTGCCTAATTCCTTCGTGAAGATGTCAGCCACCTGATCCTCTGTGCTGACATATACCAGATCTACATCACCTGCTATAGTAGAACCTTCTCCCTCACAAAGTGATAATGCACCTTAATGTGCCTGATTCTAGCATGGTATACTAGGTTATTGGCCAATTGTATGGTACTCATGTTGTCATAATAAATGATAACTACCCTATCCATGGGCTCACCCATATTACCAAGTAGCTTCTGAAACCAAGCTACCTCACAAGCTATCATAGCAGCATCCCTATAGTACTACTCTGCCTCTGTACTCAACAAAGCAAGTTTTGGTTGTTTCTTATTACTCCAACTCACAAAAGCACTCCCAAATGAAAACATAAAGCCGCTCGTAGACCTCCTATCTCTGCGACACTACCAGCCCAATTAGTATCTGTGTACCCAAGTAGTTGTATCTGTGTACCAATCTCATAGAAATGTCCATAATCAATTATGGACTTTATGTACTTGAGAATCCATCTAGCCACATCCAAGTGTGGCTTCTTAGGGGCTTACATAAACTGACTCACAAGTCCAACAACATGAAAAGCACTCCCAAATGAAAACATAAAGCCGCTAGCAGACCTCCTGTCTCTGCGACACTACCAGCCCAATTAGTATCTGTGTATCCAAGTAGTTGTATCTGTGTACCAATCTCATAGAAATGTCCATAATCAATTATGGACTTTATATACTTGAGAATCCATCTAGCCACATCCAAGTGTGGCTTCTTAGGGGCTTACATAAACTGACTCACAAGTCCAACAACATAGCTCAAGTCTGGCATAGTAATGGTCATGTAGATCAAGCTACCCACTATGCGTTTATACATAGTGGGGTCCTCTAAAAGCTTGCCTGTATTTGTGGAAAGCTTTGTATTCTGTTCCAATGGCACTAGAATAGGATTATAGCCTGTCATACCATACTTGGACAACCTATCCAAGCCATATTGCCTTTGTTAATAACAAAATGCCATGAGGTGATCTCACCAACTCTATGCCCAAGAAATACCGCAGCTCATCCAAATCTTTCATCTCAAATTTTTGCTTTAAAAGCCTCTTGACATCATGTATGCTAGCATCACTATCACCAATGATAATGAAGTCATTCACATAAATGACTAATAACATGATCCCTCTATCTGTCTTTTTCACATAAAGTGAAAAATGTGCATTGGATATCTGAAATCCAATGGTAATAAGATACTCCCCGATCTTGTTTAACCATGCTTTGGGTGCCTACTTCAAGCCATACAAGGCTTTGCATAACTTGCACACAAAATCTGGGTGTGCATCACTCTCATAACCTGGTGGCTGCATCGTGTATACTTCTTCTTGCAAATCACCATGCAAGAAGGCATTCTTTACATCCATCTAATGTAAAGACCAACCCTTTACTGTAGCCATAGAGCAATGACGGCTCTCATGGTTGCCATTCTCACAACCAGGCTAAATGTCTCCTAATAGTCAATGCCATAAGTCTGTGCATAGCCCTTGGAAACGAATCTCGCCTTATATCTGCTCACTAAACCATCTAGGTTATGCTTGACCTTATACACCCACTTACATCTAATTGCCTTATTTTCCTTAAGTAAAGGTACTAACTCTCATGTTACATTTGCATCTAATGTTGCCATCTCTTCATTCATGGCATCTTCCCATTTTTTATATTCCAAGTGCCTGCTCAAAACAAGTGGGCTCCAACTCCTGTATGACTTTAACCATGGGAGCATAATTATGGGTAGTATATCCATCATATCTTAACCTATCAAACAATATGGTATCTAACCCTCATAGACTTGCGTACACATGGGTCACTGCCAGGTCAAAATAGCTCTGGTTCTTCTTACACCAGGAGTAACCATAGACAGAATGCCAAGGTCCTCATCAAGGCTTTTTTCACCCTCATAGACTTGCGTACACATGGGTCAGTGCCAGGTGTCCTCAAAATAGCTCTGGTTCTTCTTACACCAGAAGTGATACATATGTACCTACATCTGTCCTCAACCTACCTGACCATGGACTAACACTGGATCCAGTGCTAGAGGACTCTCTAGGTCCACTAAGCACCTGTGATTACTGCTCTACACATGGTTTAGCATCAGCACTTCTTACATTTGTATGTTGCCTTTACTGCTGGTGCATATCAACTACTCATCTCAAGTAATGTAGCCTTGATAATGTAAAGTAATTTATATGAATAAGCAATACCTATTCGTTTTCATAATAAATAAGCATACTTTTCATTCTATTTGTAGATTATAAAATATTTCTATTACCAACAATGACAACTCAAGGATCAGTATTAAACAAGCAAGGGGAATGCTCCAAACAAATTTGAAGCGAGTGGCCACCATATAAATACATTGTTACACGATATACGACTGTGTAACAATTCAGTATCCTTCACTTTCATCAATGAAAGTGCTCATTCAAATGGGGGATGACAACATTTTTCCATCGTAGAATCTACCTAGTTCTTGAGAATTGAAAATCACTCTCATCAATGAAACTACTCATTCAAATGGGGGATATGTAAGCATCCACTTGTTCTTGAAAATTGAAAATCTCTCTCAAAATTCTAATAGGTGTGCTCTTTGATGAACAATGGAAATGAACCATTGACCAGTTTTTGTTTTGCTTCATGCTTGGCCAACATCAATTGAGAGGTCAAAAGCACAATGCCTAGGCATTCTAGTGTAAGTAACAAATAGCAGCAGAACCTATTTGATGCTTTGATGCCTATTTGCAAAGTAAATGCCAAATTGAGCTCTGAGAGCCCAAGCGTCGAGTACGACGATGAGCGGAAGACATCCGGGTCGGTATCTCTCCCATCTTTTTATTCACAAATAGGCTAAACCAAGATCCTGTTTTTGAAGAACGATCGTACGTATTACTGTACTAGAGTGAGTGAGTGAGAGAGCGAGAGAGAGAGAGAGAGAGATCTAACGACCTAAAACGACGAATGGGATGTGGTTGTTCCCCTAAGAGCAGATCTACGTAAGTAAGGATTTGCCATTCCGAAGATGGCTGGTTTGGTTAAATGTCATACGATTGCAACCGTGTGCTTGCTCCTCTCAACAAACCCAAAGTTATGGAATAGCTTATGATGGAGGGCGCGCCCTCACGTTTACTTAGCTTACAAAGCATATCAATTGTGTCACTATGAGGGCCCTGCGTGGATCTTGCATGTTGTTGAAAATTATAGTAGAAGCATATCACTTCAAATTAATGCTTGCAACAAACTGAGGTGTTCATTAAAATGTTGATTCTTGCTTGTTTGCTTAGCTTGCTGCAGTGCAACACCCCTATTAGACTACAATAGTCTAAATCATTCTCTGGTGTCTCTGTTATGTGAAACGATTGCTTCTTCATGCAGTATATAACTGTACAGGTGTCCATAAAAAAGTTATATACCTACCTAGGGTGGCTACCAGTAGTGTTGCATCTTGATTCTTCTTGTTTTTTTTTTCATGTGCCATTTTATTGGTGCTCTAGTACGTGTCAATTTTGTGGCCTAGAATCTGAAGTGCAAAGGGATGCTGCAGCCTTGATAAAGGAAGTACAGAAAGAAATCCATGGAGTTTATGATGCTTTTCATTCTTTTTGCAACTTCATTTAGTCAGAACAGGAGGACAACCATGCATAAATCCTTCCAAACTAACCCTGATTTTGAAGGTATCGAAGCACCGTTCAGTGAGGGATTTAGGTTAGATTAGGGCATGTTCTCATCTTAGATACATCCATATGCAACAACTGTGTAGCAAACCCACTGTTGGATTTAGGTTAGATTAGGGCATGCATTCTCATCTTAGATAGATCTATATGCAATAGCTGTGTAGCAAACCCACTGTTGGGTTGTAGAGGTCTTGGCATGAGTCTGAAGGAATGCAACTCCAATTAATCTCCTTGAGTTTATCATCAACCCTAGCACTCCCATAGCGAGCTAAACTGTTTAGCCTTTGTTCTACTCATTTGGAGGAACAGAGACATGGGCATTGCTAGTCTCTCGCATCATGCTTGTGTAGTAATGAATAAGCAATATGGATTCATTGCATATTTAAAAACAACAAATTGCTTGTTTTGATGTTTGGTGTCTTGCTGTTAATCGTGATGTCTGCCTTTTGCTAATATAGGTCGTGCTAGTCATTTTCCAGCCTAAGGCAAGCCGAATTATGCATTTTCTAGCTTGTCTGGACAGTGCTAAACAGTAAACATTTTTTTAATTCATCCCTTCGACGTGCTGCCAACTATTTCTCCCAACAATTTTGGCAATCAACATTGAGTAGGACAGTACTCGAGTGTTAAGGTACTGCGCCAAGTAGTCATGAACCATATGATAATGAACAGCAATGTGCCTGGACTTCGAGTGGAAGACCGGGTTCCATGCAAGAGCCATGGCACTCTACCTTTCGGAGTAGATGATGGTAGGCATCGGAGGAGGGGCATGAAGATGATCAAGCAACTGATGAAGCCACAGAAGCTCTGACTGTTTCAAAGTAAGTACGATACTCGGTTTTTGTTGAAGAACCGGCAACTCTAGGCTGCTTCTTCGTTTGCCAAGAAGTGAGTCCAGTACCAATATGTAACAATAGCCTATAGTAGACCTCCGGGTATCTGAATCACCTGCGAGAGCCATATGAAATCCCATGTGTCGAGGTGTCCTGTATATATCTGAGAACAGAACAACAGCCTGCCAATGAGAAGTATGTGGTGCTGAAAGAAACTGACTTAGGATACTAATGCTGTAAGCAAGATCAAGCCTAGTAATGGTGAGATGAATAAGCGAGCCGACAAGCTCTCTGTACTTGTACTGAGTAGGATCATGATAGGGAGGACAGCCATCGTTTTTACTCAACTTCTGATTTGGGTCCATAGGGCAAGATAAAGAGCGACAATCCTTCATACCAAACCTCTCTAAAATCTGAGAAGCATACTTTTGTTGAGAGAGAAATATCCCCTGTGGGTACTGCCGGACCTCCATGCCAAGAAAGTAGTGATGTAGACCAAGATTAGTCATCTCAAAGGTATGACTCAAAAGATCTATAATCATAGGAGTGCCGGATCCAATGAGAATAAGATCATCGACATACAAAATGATAATCACAATGTGATCCTCCTCTATCAAAACGTAAAGGATATCGTCCGCAGGAGTTCTCTCAAAGGAATGAGAGAGAAAGAAAGCGTTGATCTTTTGGTACCATGCCTTGGGAGCTTGTTTAAGGTCATAAAGAGCTTTCCGCAAAAGATTTGCATGGTCCTCAAAACTATTGTGGATGAAGCTAGGGGGTTGTTCAACATATATTTCCTCCTGAAGGTCTCCATCGAGAAAGGTGGACTTGACATCCATATGGAAGATGGGCCAAGAGAAGTGAGCAGCAATGGCAAGAACAATGTGAATGGTGGTATACTTGGCGGTGTGAGCAAAAGTCTCCGAGAAGTCCTCGCCTTTCTTCTCGGCATAGCCCTTAGCCACCAAGTAAACTTTATATTTGTTGAGTGAACCATCGGCAAGAAACTTCACTTATAAGTCCATTTGATGCCAATAACCTTCCTATGAGAAGGCCAGGGAACAAGTTCCCATGTGTGATTTCTGTTAATGGCATCCATTTCTGCCTCCATCGCAAGACACCACAGAGGAATTTGTAAGGCCTCCTCCAGTGTAGAAGGCTCCGCATGATGCATCAAGGAAGTCATCGATGCAAAATTAACTGTAGAAAGCCGACACTCTGTGGTTGTAATATGGTAGATCTCCTCAATCTGGATGGAGCAATCCCAGACTGATAAATGGTCGAAGAAGGGACTTGAGAATCCCACGATGTAGAGTGAAGCCACCGTGGAGGGGGAGAGGTACTCAACAGAGGAGAGGTAAGAACTAACGGTGAGGGTGGAACCAAGGAAGGTGTTGATGAAGTTGCTGGTGATTCATGTGTGCATCGTTGATATGATGGTACATGGTTGTGTTAGGATCATAACATGCCTAAAAGCCCTTTCTTAACTCTTATTTTATGGCGTGTTATGATGCTTGCTTGGAAGCAACATTCTTCTCATCCATCTAGTCCCAACAGAAAATATACATTAGTTTTCTTGTATGAACTTCAAATTCAAAGTGCTTCACATATGATACATTCGCCACTGTGAATGTTTTTTACAGCCTGATTCACTGGTCTCAAAGGTAGCCAACAATTGCAATTCATTAAAAAAGGTGCTGAACTAGGTAATTATGTGTAGGCCAACCATCAGTCCAGGAATGTTGACTCAGATGTGAAGGATGTCAGAGCGCCTAACATAGCTCAACGTGTGAGGGAAGAATTTGAAGCTATTCAACATGAATCTGATGAGAAGCATGATAGGGAACACGCAGAACAGCATGAGAGAAGTCAAAGTCACAGTGAAGAGCTGGATGTTGCAGATGTCAGGGCACCTGATATGTTTCAACGAGTCAAGGAAGAGGTCGAAGCAATCATAGAAACCTTACATGAGAAGCATGGCAACACAATCCAAAAGCCATCACAACATGGTAATGAAGGTGCAGCTGCAGGTTGCTGGACTAACTTGGGAAAAGCATTTGAAAAGTTCTGTGGAGGTGGTGGGACGTAGGCCCATCATGTATATCAGTTTAGTATCTTTTGTTGTCGATTCTCCCATGTTGTCTTGAGGCACAGATTACATTGTTACGTATGTAAGGTGTGAGCTGATGAGTTTTGAATATATACGTTTTTTGAGAAAGTCAAGACCTTGAACCAGATATTTCAAGACCTTGAACCAGATATTTCAAATTTCAGGTACAGAACTCTTAGAATGGTAAGAAATACTTCATGACGTATACAAGTGAAGATCATAGCCACGGGTCTAGCCAGTGCTTCATTATCAAAGTGCTAAGCATCATGAAGGTAGTATAAAATTGCTAGTATCTTGACAAGTGGCTAATCTTGCATATGTGTACATGCAACAGTTGATATATTTATGTATTTGTGTGCATGGGCGTGCGCGTGCTGTTTCTTCGTCTCATTCTGCTGCTGTTTCCTTACCGCTTGCTGGCTGTAGCCTCTTCTTGTTTAATAGCTGCTGTCTGTCTTTTGCTTGTGTCGGTGTCAGTGTTTCTGTTTTTCTTTTCCTGTTCTTTTTTTGACATGGATTCGCAGCCTCAAGTCGTCCGTCGTGGAGATAAGGTTCTGGGGGAAATGGATCCCAAGAGACTCAAAGAATCAGTATCTGTGAACCATGATTACCCAGATGCGCAATATGTGTTCGATGTATTGCATACAGATTTTGAAAAAAATCAGACTGCTTGGGACAAACCTAAACCAACTTTGAAATACAAAATTTCTGTCCAGACTATTTAAGAAATTCTTGGAATGTGTCAATATGTTTTTCTTTGGCAAAATGCCTCTCGGTGGATTAAGAATTTGTTTGGTGGATGCTATATCGATGGGGTTTATTATGCTGCTCCTGGCTTTTGTGAAGTGGTTCTCTTAGAACCAATATATAAGTAACAACTGTCAGAAAAATTGCCTTTGTTTAATGGCCATGAGATGGTGCATGCCGTGGATGAATGGCAGGACAATTCTTCAGCACATAAGAATTACATACAGTTTGACTGTAAGGAGATTAAGGTAAAGTTACAAAGGTAACATGGAAGAAGAGATACGAGAGAAGGTCAATCCCATATATGCAAGGCTTGTGGCTATGGCTGGCTTTTAATACATCATTGCTCCACGGCCATACGTAATGTGAATAAATCCTAGGTTAGAGGTGGGGATTTTATATGTAGGGAAAAGAGTTAACAACCCCCTTGCCTAGACATGCTTCTGTCCTCGGAAGCTGTGAATGATGGGCATGTTGTTGAGAGGATCATCACTTTATCTTTGACGGCCTCATCATGTGGAAGTGTTGCATTGCCTTTAGACGTTGGACGGGCATTATTGCGAGTGAACACAAAATTATACTTGGAGAGGATGCACTCCTTGAAAGAACTGCATCCTGAATGCTTCCAAAAATTTAATGCGTGCAAACAACCCATAGGTGTGGCAAAGTGTGGGCCTACAATTGATGTTGAAGGTAGGTCTCACGCATGAGATTCGTTCTATTGTGCCATTACATGGGACTTTTCTCTTCTTTGAGATCTTGTAAATAGATGCAGGCTATGTTGAGAAACTTGATGGCAACTTGGACGTGGCAACATCTAGGGTATCGTGATATGAGGCAATAAATTGGACTTTCAACCCACACATCCACTGTTCTATTGGAATCATGCCAAAGGATGGAGACTCCAATATCCTCCATGCTCATTGATGGGTATATTTTGCAACACTTTTTGAAGGGTTACTAAAGGTAGAGTCGCATGAGCGGGACCTCAAGAATATGTACACCGTGAATGGGATCTCGATGAGGAAGAGTCTTTAGATGGGTTCATAGAGATCCTTTGGAATCTCCTCTTACACTCTTTCTTTCACCTCAAAGAATAAACTAGCATGATTAAAATGATTAGGTAGGGATTCATGCACCTTTTGCGGTGTGGTTCTCTAGTCAGTGTTGGGTTCTCCTTCTTGTGGTTTGTTGCCCTCTTATAGACGTGGTGGTTCCTCAAAAGCATCGACGTTTAGGTCTGGGAATTCCATCCCCTAGGGCTAGTTTTCTCTCTGTTGTGTAATTCATGGGAAAGCCTTAGCATCCTTAGGTTCCTCAGTAGTAGTAGTTGTGCCCAAGGGTGGCTCCTTGTCACCTTTTTCCAAGCCTTTGTTGGCATCAACGGCCTCTTTGTTGGCTCGTTCACTGTGTCCTCTAGAGCTTGACCCTTCTGACTTCCCATGCTTATCTTGCTAATCTTGTCACTCAACTCATTCAATAAAGTCAATTGTATCATTAGCCTCCATCTTGTCGAAGGTAGGGTAGTGAAGAAAATGCATTGGCCACCTTTTTCTCTTCAATATGGTGCCATAATACGGTAGTAAAGGACTACCATGCCAATTGGGTCATATGTGGTAGCCAATGGACTAGCATGCAATGCCTTGTACTATGTGGCTCTCTTGTCCACCCTAGGTCCTCTTCATGAATCCATGTCCCCGCATGGTCCATAATTACACCCACCATGGTGGTAGGAGGCTCTGCGAGTTGATCCACATTTAGAATGATTTGCTCTGCATTAGCCTCTGCACATGGATTCCTTAAGATTGTATATTGTGCATGATGATTGGAGACCATGGGATGAATTCTTTAAGATTGTATATTGTGCATGATGATTGGAGACCATGGGATGAATTCTTTCATTGTAATTATCTGATGGTGGTTGTCTCCAAATAGATGTCCCCTTTGAAGATCATTATATTCACCAGGTGCATGTATTCACTTGCGGGCACCTTTGTGCAAAGCTTGGTAAACATGTGCAAGTTTAACAGTTGGTCCAAGGCATACCCCTAATATATAAACATGAATGATAGTGCATTGAGAGCTAAGTGGAGGTATTGGGAGGACTATGGTGCTATAGCACCAGATTTGACAAATGGACTGCCATCTCTAGGATCAGTTGGTCCTTTTACACATCCGCCCTAGTCAACTTAGTTGCGTCCGGGCTTACGAGCACTTGGGCACTTTCTTTAGCTAACTCTTATTTGTAGGCTTCTTATGATGTCATTTTTTTTGTTCATCTCAGTTGCATACAAGGAAAGCTTCTTATGATGTCATCTTTTGTGCTCATCTCAATTGCATGCAAGGCATTTGTAAATGTTTTGTCGTATTGCTCTTGGAAAGCTTATAAGACACTCTCTTCTTCGGTAGTGTCTTGATGGCTTTATCTTTCTTGTTCAAAATTGCTTGGTTTGCCAAGAGCTAGGTCATATGTAATGAAGTGATTGTAGGTACACATGCACATAGAGGATGGGCCTAGACACATGGGGTCTTAGGGTCATTTACACATGGGGCACATGGTGGGCCTTGGGGCTTTAAAAATGCACACGTCTTGTGTATTTTATGCCTTCATTACCTCATTAACTTTTTGACATATTATACACTTTACCTTTCTTAGAGCTATTAGCTTCTTGCCCAAGCTTTCATGGCTTTCATGAACCTATGGCTACTATAGGTGTATTGAGGAGCATCCTATGTGGACTCCAACCATTAAGTCTATTTGTGAGCACTCCAATCAATGAGTTCTATTCTCTCACTAGATCTCTTTCTTGCATCAGAGCTTTGCTTAGATCCTTGCTTAGGGAGTGATTTAGTGCACTTAATCATTTTTGTTTTACCTAGCTTTTTAAATTTTCTTTGATCTTTGTTGCGAGTGGAGTAGCAATAGGATTAATGTTAATCTTTTTTGGGTACATACTAATCACAATTTTTAGAAACTCTAACTTGACTATTTCTTGATTATCTTCTTGATTAGAGTTCCTTTTGTCATAATCCATGATTAAACCTTAATTATCATTTTATAAATCCTAATTTCTATACAGTATTACAACAAAACCTAGAACCAACATTTTCTTAAAAATATTTTGGGATTTCTTGTGTTAGTAAGGGATTTGCCAAAAATCTTTAGTCTTGTGAAAATATTGATGGAAAAAGATCTAGAAATGGTTAATGTGCAAGTCTTTGGAAGACCTTGGAGTGATGATTGCAAATCTCGATCAAGAAAGTTTATGAGTTGAAATCTTGGACTGCTGATTGCAAACCTTGATCTTGAGAGTTTCCGACTTCGCAGGAACTTTCAAGAATACAAATTCACTTTCTTCAAAGGCTACTTCTTTATGACCTTTATTTGCATACGTCTTCACACGATCCTGTGTGTGTTGCGTATGCTATCTCTTACTACCTACAACATATCTTGCATATCTTTAAGGAACTCCTTGATAGATTGCAACTTCTCCTTTTCTAATCCTACGGCTATAGGAGACCTTGGCTAGAAACCATACATCAACATGAATGGACTAAATCTAGTTATTGAATGTCAGACATCTTATCTTGGGACACATTCAGAGTGTCCCTACTCTTAGACCCCATTGGGAGTCTTATGGCATTTCGATTGACATTCAGAGAGGGCATTTTGGTGGAGATTGTGGCACTCTTATAGGAAGCCACATATTTCCTCCTTTTTCTGAGTTTCCCTTCATGGTGGTCTGGCCACCTCAGTGGAGGTCTGTTTTTACGGGTGCTTGCCCAGCATGCCCTAGATGTGCAAGAGTTTCGGAGTCAGTTTACCATTGTTTATGGGAATGCAAGGAAGCACATAGGGTTTGGTCTGCGAGATTGCACACCTCTTTGTTGGTAGGATTAAGAGGGATGCTATCATTTCTTTTGGTTCTATCATCTGGTTGACACAGTCTGGGCCCCAGTTGAGGTTCGGGGAGACTGGACAGGAGCTTGGCCTTTATGGTTAGGCAAGGAGTTGCTCGGCAGTGTTGTCTTAAGGATTTGCCACTTTCACACTTTGTCCCTCCGGCACAGAGGTTAGACAGTTCTTGGGAGATTATTGCTAGCATCTCAGCGCCTGGAATATTTGGAAGGCTAGATGCATTGAGGCCATTGAGGGTACTCTCGTTCTTGTTTCTCAGTGTCTTTGCAGGATTTGGAGTGATATTATTCACACCATTATGGCTACTTGGGCCAAAATCCAGGGATCTTCGAGGGCTACGGAGAGGAAGCGCGCCCAGTTTATGAGAGAGTGGGACATTGGTATCTTTTTCACATCCTCTCATTCGGGACCCTATTGGCAGCACAGGGCTCTTGATTGGTTGAGATCTCCACCTTGCTTGGTGTGAAATCTCCAATTTGTAAAATTTTTCATACTTAATAGAAGTCTCCTTTCTGAAAAAAAAATAAAATGTTTTGAACTATTATAAGCAAATTCTAAATGCGGCAGGTATTTCTCCCAATTGGATGACTTTTTACGGACATATGCTCGAAGCATGTATTCCAACACTTGGTTGACTCTTTTCTGTTTGACCATCAGACTACAGATGATTAGCCGTACTCATACTGAGAGTAGTGTCCAAATTTTTGAAGACTTGCCTCCAAAAGTGACTATCGAACTTCCTAGGGTTTCTACCTCCTTTTTAGTAGGTATAAACTCACCATCTTGGTCAATCTGTCAACCACTACCCCAACCGAGTCGTGCCCTCAATTCTTTCTAGGTAAACCGGTGATGAAATCCATGGAGATACTCTCCCATTTCCCTCTGGGAATATCCAATGGATGAGGCAAACCTCCATTCTTGAGGTGCTCATGTTTATTGACCTGACACTTCTTGTATTTCAGCACATGAAGTCCTAGACGTCCTTGAACAAACTCGACCAACGAAACTGTCTTTTACTAGTGCATAGGTCTTTTGTATCCCGGGATGACTAGCACTTGGGCTATCTTGACTTTCAATAAGAATTTAGCATCGAAAGTCACCAATAGTTGGTACACAAACTCTACCCTTGTAGAGTAGGTACTCAGCATCAATGGAATAGTGTCTATCCTTTCCCCTCCAACAAACTTTATCACCACACCAAATGAACCAATGTCAAGTGGTTGTGTGTGAAGTGTCCACCCCCGAGCTCTTTGCCTCAGTACATAACCCAAGAGACTCGCCTAGTCTCTCCAGACTAGTTCTCGCTCTCCTTCTTGTTGAAACCTCAGCTAATCGCTTTGAATTAGCACTCCTTTTGAATGAGGAAGGTGTAGGCTACTGCAAGTGCGACCGCATACACCAAACCAAAGCCTAGATCATGCTCGCACATATCACGTAGTGAATCCAAGAATTTACTCTTGATTATGGTGAAACTCAACTCGTTCACCATCGTGCGACTCAGTGCATTTGCCCCACTACGTTAAATTTACGTCCTTGGTAACCATTAGGGGAAGGTTGAGGTCTATAGGGGCCCTTTAAGATGCCATGTGATTAAAAGGTTATTAAGGAAAAGAGCCAATCATGTGATGCCATGTATACAAAAATGTTGGGTGATTAAAGGTGGTCAAAAGATTCTCTAGAAGATGCCTTTTTGTACTTTTCATTTCCAAAAAGTAGGGGGAAAGTTTTTGAAATTTCGGGCGTCCATAACTTCTACATATGAGCTCAAAATTTGTCGGAGATTACAGATCCAGAATCCACTCGTCGAGCTCTTTCCATAGATATGTCACATGATATAGTTTTGCTCGCTTGATTTCAAATTCAATTTTGGCGGAAAACTTTGAAATTCAAACTTCTAGCCGTTTGAAGAACAAGAAGGTATCTAAAGTAAAAAAAACTTAACGTTTTAACAAAAAGTCATTAAAATCATAATATGGCAGCTTAAAGGGCCTCTATAGACTTCAACCTTCCCCTAATGCAGAGTTGCATGTCAAACTCTTGTAGGATCTCCACCGACTGAGCTTTTCTACCTTTTAACTTAGAAAGCCATTTTAGACTTTTATGGTCCATCCGAACCTCAAAAGTAGTGCAATACAAATAATGTCGCCAATCTTTTAGAGCATGAATAATAGCTAGTAGCTCTCAGGCATAGCCCGACGTTGGGTGGTGCGGTCAAGTTTTTTGCTCTCAAATGAAATAGGGCATCCCCTTCGCATTAAAACCGCCCTTATAGCCTTCCCACTCACGTCTGTCTCCAATAAAAACGGTTTATTAGGATCCACAATACTTAAAACAGGTGCCGCTGATATGCCCACCTTGCGTTTTTCAAAAACTTCTTTGTTGAGGACCCTCTTAACAAATACTTTTATCCTTTGTCCTCAACTGATCAGTTAAGGGGACTACAATCTTCGCGTAGTCCTTGACATGTAGTCGGTTAAACCTTGACAAGCCTAGAAAAATTTACAATTCTTCTACGTTCTTTGGTTCCGGCCATTTGAGAATGGATTCACCTTCTCAAGGTTCATTCGCGTTCCTTCACAGATATAATATGACCCAAATCTTGAATATCCTTAGCTAAAAATGTGCATTTTCTTTCCTTCGCAAATAACTTATTTTTCCTAAACAATTCGAACACCAAGCACAAATGTTGTAAGTGTTCCTTGCCGGCCTTACTGTAAACTAGTATGTTATCTAGGAAAACTACTTTAAATTTTCCTAAATATGGATGTAACACATTGTCCATCAGCATCATAAATGTCACTGCACATTTGTTAAGCTGAATGGCATGACTAGGAACTCGCAATGTCCAAAACGAGTTCTTAATGCGGTCTTGGGAATATCATGTTCTTTTATCTTAACTTGGTTATACCCCGATCTAAGATCAATCTTAGAAAAGTATTGCTCACCATTAAGTTGTTCAAACAACTTGTTAATGCATGGCATTGGGTATTTGTTCTTAATTGTAATTTGATTAAGAGCACAATAGTCTATGCACATCTGCATAGACCCATCTTTCTTTTTTACCAAAATAATGGGTGATGCCCATGGTGAAGAGCTTGGTCTTATGAATCCTTTCTTTACGTACTCAGCTAACTGTCATTCCACCTCCTGTGCTTTTGAGTGGCTGATTCTGTAAGTAGTCTTGCTTATGGATTTTCATCTAGGGAGCACCTCAATGCTATGGTCAATATCCCTAGATGATGGAACACCATCTAGAAAATCATCAAGAAAAATATCCCTGAACTCTTGCATTAAATAACTAAACGTACTTGTTAGCTTTTTTATTATCTTGATTTTTGCCTTGGGATTTTGGTTTTGTTCACAAGATGATAAAACAATGTTTAACAAACATGGGTCTCTTCTAACGCTATTTAAGTTTTCATTACTTAAACCAATTTCAACTATGAAAACATTAACTTTAACACTTGTTTCATCTATGGAAACAACATCATCAACATGTTTCATCTATGGAAACAAAATTATGTAAAAAGGTACAAATATATACCTCATGAATATCGTCGGCATCATCGATGGCATGTCACAGCTTTGGACGTGCTGCTTTGCTATGTCTAGCCTCAAAACAATTAAATATTGCTCACTCTGGCTCCCTTCCCCCTATCACCTCGAAAGAATTTCCTCTTAAAGCTAGATCCCTCTTTACCCTCAGTTGTCTTGTTGAGCCAAGATTTAGAGAGTGATGTGAAAAGTCATAAATCTGCACATATTTTATGGCCTCACCGAAATCTATCGACTGCTTAGGCTCTACAAAAGCCTCATAATCTGGGTGTAAGCCTCTCAATGAATCTGCATAAGGTCTAGAATTCATTGATTCCATTTAATTTTAACACAATCTCGCGGTAGTTGGAGATGTACTAGGTGACGGAAATGCCGCGCATCGAGCACTTATCCTAATCATGCTAGGACCTCTGCAAATTATTCATAGGCAACAAATCTTTTTGAAACAACGTTTTGAAATCTACCCAAGTGCTCAGAAGTCTGGGACTCTCGGCCAAACTCATCCACCATTTGTATGCCTTGCCTGTCTCAACAATAGGGTGGCCTCACATCCTTTGATGGACCGTGTGAGGTTGTGAATATCTGATCGCCTTTGCAGAAATATATTTACTGATTCCTTATTGCATTCTTTCTCCTCTCCCCCAAAGCTCGATGGCTTGAGATCCTTGGGAGGATTAGCAGTCGTTGTAGATTGCCTCACATGCGCTATGGCCCCCTGGCGATCCTGCTCGAAGCACACTGTCCTCTGTAAAAGAGAAATTCACCCTCCTCTATGCAGATCTCAGCGCAACTACACTCCCTGCAGGAGTACCAAGACTAGCATCCAAATGGGCATGAATGCTCCTAAGCACATATAGAATCTCAGCTTGATTCTTTGTTAACTACTCCGATTAACATTATTTTTCAAGTGTGGCTATGCTTCTTGTAATTTATCTTTTTGTAATTGTGCAAAGCGCTGAATAATAGAAGAGATACTAGATGATTGAGCTTATGGCTTTTGTAATGCTGTCGATCATAGGAAAAAGATGTACATAGAGCTAGGAAGCTAGTTTTGGGCCCCCAAATCGTAAATGGGTGGTCGGCCATTGTAAAATGAGAGCTCTTGTATATAAGAAATTTTATGGAATATGAAAGGGGATCAATCCCATTAGTCTCATTTGAGTTTTGCCTTTCTCTCTCTCTCTCTCTCTCTCTCTCTCTCGCGCTTGTGGATGCATGCATGCTTGATTGTTGTTGTGTATGCATATTAGGGATGGTGATGATCTAGCTTCTCCTCTCCTCCCTCTTGTCTCTCTACCAAGGTCCCTCTTGTTGCATGCATGTGGTATGGAGTGAAGGTTGAGCTTTCCATAGCTCCCTCCTTCTTGCTTTTCACCTAGCTCTTGAATCTCCACTTGGGTGACACACGTGGTGGTGGAGTGAGCCCCTACTAGCGGCCTCACAAAGGGGAGTTAACCCTCACTAGGGTTGGCTAAGTGTACATCTCTAACTCGACCCTTGCATGGTTGTTTCTCTTATTCTTTCCCTCTCTTTTGTGCAAGATTGTATGTTTGGATTAACATCTTTGGCGTTACTGTCGGCGGGGATAGCACTTAGCTTAGGGTCCTCCACATATTTCATTTGCTAGAGTCCTCATTAAGCCTGGTTGGAGTGCAAATCTACCGGTTGTTTGCATGTGTTTGAGTTTGTTGTTTGTTTGTTTGATGGTGTTCCATGGAGTTATGGAGGTCAACCGGAGCATTGGAGCATTGAGGTCTTCACCAAGTGCGAGAGACACAAGTAAGTGTTTAATCTTTGCCCTTGACATTTATACAATTTTTGATTTTTTGTTCATCTTCCATTAAGTACATCATAGTTTAATTATCAAATCAATCTTAATTTATTAGGTTTCTTTACACATTCTAGGCATCAATAGGTAGCTAGAGACTAGCTCTAGCTCCCTATCAAAACAAAAATCCAAAAAACATTGGGAAGATACCTGAATATGCAAAAATCAAAGGAGGAAACTAGGCAAAAATCCCATTCTGGATGAACCTCTAAGAAGCGAATGCTTGTTCCATTCACCGGACACGGTCGTGGGTGGCAAACTTGCCATGCCCGTTCCATTCCTCCTAGGCAAATCTTCAGTCCCATTAATTTGGCAGTTATAGCATTAAAAAGATAGTACTTTCATTAAGTAGACATAAATTACATTTAAACAAGGGGTACAACTGCACTTTCAGACAATATTGTAGGTGGCAATTAGTGGTAGTTAGACCTACAACATTAAATTCTCTGAAACTCTTTGAAAACTGGAAGCAAACGCTCATTCCATTTGTGCCACGATTGTTCCATTTGTGCCACGATTGTTCCTTCCCAGAAGCATATGCCGTTTCAACGTGTTCCCTTCAACTGCCACACTCGTGTCATTCTCTTTTGCCCCAGCTCGAGCAAGCATATGTCTGTGCCATTTGTGCCATGTTCATACCATTTCTCTTTTCTAAAGTGTATGCCCGTGCAACCTTGCCATGCCCGTACATCTGCTTGCCACGCCCATGCAACTTTATCCTGGGAAACACACACTTGGAAGGGCCACAACCCAGGGTGAGAGTTATGGAACATCAACAGGAAAGTGAGCCCATGCCATCTCTAGATCCTAAAGTAGAAATTGGGTAAAGCGAGAGCCATCAAACCCAGACTCAACCATAGTCTGGAGAGCCGTGCCTATCTTAGAGTTGTTCGATTCATTCAGGGCCCAAAGACCCATACAAAACCTAGGGTGCAGATTCATCTTCCCAAGGGCCAAAAACATAGTACCAAAGATAAAGGGCCTACCTGTCCCATCTCATCAGCAAAATCCACCTGTATATCAACAATACCCACCACGAGGAGCATACCCCAGATATCACATGGGGCCACATGAGGCATTGCCTAACCCACCCATGAGACAAGGGCCTCCAATGGTCTATTATCCACCTGGGCCCGCTCCTCCACCAATCATTCCCCAGCCAACACCCACTCTAGCCATGGCATGACTAGAAATCTTAAGATTAGCCATGGAAATAGGGAGGGGGTGGCTGCAAAGCATCACACCCCTAGCCTTGGCGGCTCAATCTGCACCAAGACCCAGATTTGAGCGGAACAAACCCACAAACATCTTGTAGCTGTTCACTAAATTCGATGGGACTGGAGACCCCATCCCACACTTAGAGATGTTCAACCAAATCTTTGAAGCCTTTGGCCATGTGGAAGATCAGGTTAAGGTGAGTGCCTTTGGCCTCACCCTAACGGCAAAGCCAGCCAATGGTTTAGGTCCTTGAAAACTGAGGAGGACAAGGCCACCTTTGAAGCCTTGAAAGAGGCCTTCAAGGTAGGATATTCTCGTTAGGGTACCAAGATGGAGTTCTGTTGCTGCATAAAGTTAGATAAAAGGATGGTGAAACCATCCAAGACTACATCAATAGAGTTAGATATCTCCATTCTCGTTGTAGAGCCAGAGACAAGTTCTCTAATGAAAGGTTAATAGGGAGATTTCTGGAAGGTATGGATGACGTACCCCTACACAATTCCTTGTATGACTTGGCCCCCCATACCTCCTTTGAGCAATGCTGCAGGAGTGCTATGGACTTCGAGGACAATTTCAAGGGAACACGTTCCCAAGAACTTCATGAGGGTACATCAAAAGCCTCATTCAAGACCACCAGCACAAAATCTGATGTGGAAACAGAAAGGAGACCACTTCTCGAGACAAGAAGTTGAGTAGTTGGCTACTTCATTAATGCAACAAATGGCCCAACATTGGAGAACCGACAAAGGCTAGATGGGGTTGGCCAATCCCATCTCTATCCAAAGAGGGAGCTAGTATGGTGCCTGATTTGTCGAGCTAACCATACCACCACGGAGTGTCCACATTTGTGACCCTGTTCCACCTTCTATTGATCATATATTGCCAAAGGTGGGGCAATCATGAAGTCACGAATTGTTATCTGCAAAGGGATGCTCAAGCCTACGCTCTGTCTCAAGCCCTGCTGCCTGCTGTGCTGCCTACAAACCCAAGGGAACCGTTAGCCTTGCCAGCACCTGCGCTTCACAATGTACCTCAACGAGGCCAAGAAATGGCCCAAAGAGGAATTATAAGGGTACCCGAAATGCCCTCTCCACCCCCTGTTCTCCCACCTCAACCCCTATTGCTGCTGCAAACCACACCTCTTCGTCAGCTAACCCTGACGTAAATTTTTGAAGAAGGGGACGAGGGGGAAGTTCCTGAAGGTCCTACCTACAAACCTTTGAAGCCAACCAATCCACCCTCTCAAATTCTAAGCCACTTTGTGATGGAGCGTGACCAAATGTTTCCAGTGTACTTAGCTTCTCCAATCCCATGGGGCCAGGACATGAATACAATGGAAACGACCATGCATGCAATAATGCTATCATTGCGAATGACCTCACTGTCCAATCAAGAAAGGGATGGCAAGTACCTCTGTAGAGGCGCTTCCGCATTAACCCCTCTATGCATTGGGTGTGGGATAGACCATGTGTATAAGGATTGTCCACTGAGACTAGGAAACGACAGGGAAGGCTCATGAAACTACCCCAGCACCAACATTAACCTGTTGAGTGTAAGAGATGGCTTCATCCAGGTCCCTCTTAATACCCATAACTAGATTGCAAAACAAATAGAGGGCCTAGCCCACCTAGCTCATGTTGCAGCACAGGCATCAACCTCGCGAGATTAGGGACAAGCAAAGTTCTTATCTTCGAAGAATGTCCTTGAACAAGCACGAGCAACTAGACACTCGAGAAAGAAAACTATAAAAATCGGCAAAGGAGATAGCCGAGCAGTTATCAAGAGTGGTTTGGAAGATGGCATGATCACACATGTCAACCTCTTCATCAGAAGAGGAAAATCTACTACACTTAGCCACCCAAGCCAGGGAACAGATTGACAATAACCAACTCCCTAAAAAGCTTGCCGAATACCCTAATCCCATAGAGGAAAAGAAAAGACTCTTAGTAGCCCAATAATTGGTCAGGGATTGCCAAGCTCAGATAGAAGATGAGCCTCTAACTACTTACCTTGAGCCATGTCCTTCGGTCTCCAACATGTGACCCACTAAAGAAGCTCAAGTACTCCCAGACTTGCTGTCACCCCACACATAGGCAACGCAAGCAGTAACACCCACTGCAAAAACTACCCCTCACTAGGGAAATTGGGTAGCTGAATATCTCAGAAACCTGGGGGATGACCATCTTAAAAGAATGGACATAGAGATCCCCATCCAAATACCATATACATATAAGAGCTTAAGAGCAAGCCAAGGCAATCTTCCTCACGGAACAACCTCAGCTCCTAGAGACATTGCTGGTCTTCCTTCCTCTCTTCTTAGATCCAGATCCCCATTGGCACCTTGCTTCAAAGTAGCCCAAGCTTATGGAAAGATCTGAAGGATTGGATGGAGGGACACCTCGGGGCGGGCATGCAAGAATTCATAGAGATAGACAACACTAACGAGTCAGAGGAAGATAGCTCTAGCGAGTCAGAGGAAGATAGCTCTAACGAGTCAGAGGAAGAAGAACTTGTTGTACCCCACGAGATTACCGACACCCCCACAGTTTGAGTAAATAAGCTCGGACAATACTTTGAAGGAAATGAACTCAATGTGGAATTGCTGATAACCTTCGATGGCCTCCAAGTCATAGCAATCTTGGACGGTGAGTAGGAGTGAGCATTGTTATAAAACAATGCTCAAAAAAATGGGGAGCACCCGCCATGGACGGCACGACATTACTAGTCAAAATCGCATGACAGAGCCATAGCCATAGACCCATTGTTCTATTGAGGATGAAGGATTTGAAAATATCCTTGGAACTACCTTGCGCCACACCTTTGTGGTGATGACCTTTGGATGTCAACTAGTTTCATATGACTACATCCTTGGGTGACCATTCATGAGGGAAACCAAAATGATCCATGATTGGGATACCAACCATATCTACATTTGAAGGAAAGATCAGACAGTGAAGATCAACGTATGCACGTGGAAGGTACATCCCATGAGCGACAGGAGACCCTTTGCAGAGAGGACTCAGCATAACAACAACTAGATCCACTGCAGTCCATTTGTGTCAAACGTGCCATAAAACACTAGATGATGAAAAAGATAGTGAGGAATGTGCACCTCTTTTAGAGCTAAAAGACTTTGAGAATTGGATGCATATCCTTACTACGCTGTACATACTTTCAAGGCATATAGGAACCAGGTTTGCTATGGACAGACAAGAGATCACATCTCTCTACATGCTTAGCTCTGCATACCTGCCTAATGTTGCCACTCAAGAACTTGAACATGCCAATAAAGCGGAACCATCAAGGGAAACACGCTTACATAGAACTCCCAAGCCTGATAGATTCCATGAGCCAGAACGCTATGTGTTCCCTTACAATTCAGACACCCATTGGCTAAAATATGTCGGGGCGGTTGAAGCACATGACCACTTCAACCAAATATGCCAAAAGGAGTTCACAAATAACTCCCTTCTCGTTTATAAGACCACCCCAAAGACAATGGAGCTTGTTGATCCCAAACCCAAACAACCTGAAAAGCTTTTCTGCTCTGCGTGCAGCAAAGCACACAATAAGAAAGCACTATGGTGAAAAAAGAAGCCAAAAAGCTAATAAAAGAAGAAAACAATAGGGTCGAAGAGACCAAACAAGTGCCCAAACACTTTAAGACCTTCCAGATGGCCAACATATTTGTACAATATGACTTGGCCCAAAGGTCCCACAATGGACAACCAAGGACCTCATATGATGGTCCAACCAAGGTAAAAGAAATTAACTTGGCAGTCCTGGGCGAAGACTCAAGGCCAATATACATTAGAGATGACCTCTCAATGGAAGAAGATACTGAACTCATCGCTCTACTCATAGAATTCTAGGATTGCTTCGCTTGGAAGTACACAGATATGAAAGGTGTACCTCCCGAAGAAGTAGTCAAGCACACCATTCTGATGGTTGATGGAGCAAGACCGGTCAAACAAAGGGCTTATCCTATGAACCCAAAGTATTCCAAGATGGTCTGAGAAGAAATCGATCGACGCATTGACGCCGGATTCATCTACGAAATAGAGCACACAAAATGGGTATCACCCATAGTGATAGTGCCCAAAAAGAATAGGAAGGTAAGAGTGTGCATGGACCTTAAAAAGGTCAATGCCGCCACCATATAGGATCATTATCCCTTACCCTTCACGGAGCATGTGCTCGAATGGGTCATGGGAAAGGAAGCCTACAACTTCCTTGATGGATTCTTTGGCTACAACCAGGTGTTGATCAACCCCAAGGATCAACACAAAATAGCCTTTGCCACAAAATGGGGCACTTACACATATCGTGTCATACCCTTTGGGCTAACCAATGCCCCTAGAACCTTCCAACAACTAATGTGCATGACCTATAAGGAATATCTTCGAAAATTTCTTGAGGTCTTTATGGATGACCTTTGTGTCAACTCCTCATGAAGGCACACCTTGCCTTTTTACGTAAGGTGTTGGAAAGAAGCAGGTTGTATCACATTTCATTGAACCCACTCAAATACCAGTTTTGGGTTAGGCATGGAGTTATCCTAGGACACATTATCTCCCGATAGGGAATCTCCACGTATGATAGCAAGGTGCATGTTGGCTATTATCAGCGTTTCATTTTTATGTATGCTGATATAGCTCGACCTCTTTTACGGACTCTTAATCCTTTTCGAGTGGACGAAGGAATGCCAACAAGCTTATACGACCCTCAAGAAAGCCTTGGTTAGTGCTCTTATTCTCAGATCCTCTAACTGGGACATTATCTTTCATGTCCACATCGATGCCTCCGCTTTTGCTGTTGGATGTGTGCTGGCCCAACCTGGTGAACACAAGATGGATTTTCCTATCAGCTTTGCCAGTCACCAACTGAACGAGGCCAAGAGAAATTATACCATGACTAAAAGGGAAGAATTGGCCATGGTTTACATTGTTAAGGACTTTCACCATTATCTTCTGGCAACCAAATTCATCTTCTTTGTAGACCATCAAGCTCTTCTATACCTGGTAAACCAGCCTGTACAACAAGAAGAATCACCAAGTGGCTGCTTATCTTGCTTGAGTTCGACTTCACTGTCACACAGTGAGGCTTTAGGCTCACAGCATGTCCTGGTAGACCACATGTAAAGAATCCCCAATGGTGAGCCACTCGTGGGAGTTGATGATGATTTACTAGATGCTGCCCTATTCCAATTATGTTTAATTCCTGACTGGGGTGAGGAGGTAGCACACTTTTTATCCAATGGTGGCTTACCATCCAGTGGACCGCCTTTTAAATAAGGACCGTACTCATCACCTCATTAAACAGCCAGCCCCCTACTAACTCATTACAGGTCAACTCTACAAGTAGGGGAAAGACAAGATTCTCAGATGTTGTGTCCATGAAGACGAATATGTCTTCCTTCTAGAATAGGCTCACTCTACCTGTGTTGGAGGGAACTTTGCAGCAGATATCACTGCATGCAAAGTCCTCACAGTCGGGTTATGGTGGCCCACCTTAAGCTGATGCGGCAGAATACATCAAGCGATGTGATGAATGCCAAAGTGCGGCAATCCGACACTTAGAGGACAGCATGCCCCTGAACCCTGTTGTGTCCTTGTAACCATTCAAAAAGTGGGGCATTGATTTCATTGGGCCGAATAGTCTCGAAGCCAGATACACTCAAGCCTGATATATAATTGCTGCCCACGGACTATTGCACCAAATGGGTCGAAGCTTGGGCCACTCGTAAATATGATGCGTGATTGACTCTGCAAAATTCCTATATGATTCAGTCACATCACATGCTTTGGTTGCCCTCTTGAGCTTGTGAGCAACAATGGAACACACTTCATTAATGAGGTAATCCAATTCCTCTTACAATAATTCCTTGTCACTCATAGAAAGTCCTCCCCATATTACCCCCAAGCTAATGGCCAAGCTAAAAGCACTAACAAAGTTTTGTGTGTCGTTTTCTCACCAAAATTGTTAAGGCTAATTGCAAAGATTGGGAACAAAAGTTACCGGCAACACTTTAGGCCTATTGAACTTCCTACAAGGCAGCTACCAATGCCACACCCTTCAGTTTAACCTATGGTACTGAAGCGTTTAGGTCTATGGAGTTCTTGGTCCTAATCTTACGCATTGCTATACAAGAAAAACTCACGGGGAATGTCTTAGGATGTTGCCTACTTGAGCTTGAAAAGCTTGATGAAACATGTCTTTTAGATGTATATAGCATGATTGTCGAGAAGCTAAGGCGTAAAAAATGGTTCAATGACTAGCTGAAAGAAAAGCAAATGAATGAGGACAACATGGTCCTGTTATTCAACACAAAAACGCACAAAAAGAAACTCAAGCTTAGAGGCTTAGGACCTTTCCTAGTCTCACTGAGATAACCCTGTAAGGCGCTGTGCGCATAGAGACACTTGACGGTGTCAAAATGGTGAGATATTTCAATGGTAGCAAGTTCAAATGCTACTATGGCCCACTAACCAAAACCACCCTAAGGGCCATTCATGACAAGAAAAAAAGAAAAAAGGACCACGAAGACATGAAACAAGCAGCCCAATGAAAGGCTAAAGCCAGGCAAGCCAAACTTTGGCAGAAGAATATAGTGGTCAATATGGCCCAAGTGGTAGACCTCAAAGAGGAAGAATGGCCGGTGAAGCCTACTCATTTATGGTTAGGAATGACCACCCCGATGAGCTTCGCCCAAAAATTAGCGCTAACACACGCACATAGGGCACACCTTCTCGACTATGGATACCTAAAAGGCTCCTAAACCCAACTCTCATCCTCATACACCAGCACCTCGAGCTTGCCTCCCTCGTAGGCAACCAATTCAACAAACACAAGCCCACAGGGTACTGGAAAAACGCTGGCCCAAACGCTCTCCAAGGCCCAACAATCCGCAATCACACCCTCAACCTTGCCTAACAATAACCTTTCAGTGGATCCCAAAACCTCTCCTATAGGCTCAACATTTCTATGAGGGCAATCACCATTTGGGTCCCCAAATCACCATGGCACCAACTCCTAACTCTTGTCACTCTGCAGTCATACCCACCCTTCAATGGAGACCCACTCTTGTCACTCCGTAGTCATACCCACCCTTCAATGGAGACCCAAAGTGGCCTCCGCCACAACGATTGCACAAGAGAAAGGGAAGTAAAAGCTTCATGATGACACAGTGACCCCCCAACTGCAGCCAACAATCCAGACAAAAGATATACCCTCGATGTCAGCTACTCCTCCACCGTCATTGTCAGGCTACATCACAGTACTCCCAATCAACCCCCAACCTCTCTAGTCTCAGGTACTCCCTTGTCACCAGCCTTTGAACTTTACAAGGAAATCCCAACCTCACCATCCCCTAATTAGGGCCAACTCCTCCATTTGGTGAATTGGGTGTGCAGCTAGTATAAAACTTGCAATGCGATGCTAGCAGCATAGCCCAAGGATATAAAACTTGGTTACAGGGTACGTTAAAAAAAATGCCACGGCAATACCAAATTTGCCACGGCCATACCATTCACCTCTACCTTTGCCCCCACGACCGTACCATTCAGAATTCTAGGTGCCACGCTCGTACCAATATTCAATTGAACTACCCACGGCCGTTCCAATCTCATCCCTATTTGCCAATGGCCATCTCGAATGTGCCACAACCGTTCCAACTTTAGCTCCAATAGCCACGCCTGTTCCAACCTCACCACTCAAAGCACATAGCCATTCCAACCGAATGGTATGCCTATTCCAAACAGATTCCACACCCATACCATTCACATGGTATGCCCATTTCTTGGGAATGCCACGCTCGTACCCTCTTGCCACGGCCGTGTTCTTCTAGAACCTATATATATGGGACCACCCTCTCATTTCCTCACTTTTAGCCTTTAGCCTACCCGAACTCTTGCAAAAAATTTTCTCAAGCTTTCCCTTTTTGACCACCCTCCCTCACCATGGCCGACACATCCGACTCCTCACTTGAAACCCTCAAGCACCCCACCCTCATGAAGAAGAGCACAACGGGGGATGCTTCAAGGAGTACGACCGCCACCCGACCACACTTGAAGGTGCAGTTGATGAAGTAGTTCAGCGACACATAGTCCACTCATTCGTGAAGAAGAACAATCATAAAGTGGAGAATAAGCTGCTATACTTTACTGGGCCATGCTATAGGGGCATTGCAGCTAATCCCCTTGCTGATTGGAAGCCAAAATGAAGGATTTTGCCCTCAGATGCTCAATCCAATCTTGAAGAGCTTGATGCCGGCTTTCCGATGAGTACTACAATGCATTTATCGGATTCATGGTCTAGGAGATATGAGTCTCCAAATAGTGTTGTTTTCTAGACTCCCCCTTTTTCTTGGTCAACGGACCCCCTTTCATGACGTGAACCGATAGGGTGCGGTTCACGACATGAGGTGGACTTCATGGATTTTATTAAATTTATTATTTTTTTGGTGTGAGACCTTAACGCGTGTTTTTTTTGGGTGTGAGGCCTTAAGGCGTGAGACCTTAATGCGTGAAATGTTCATTTTTTTGGGTGTGAGAACTTAACGCGTGAAATATCTGATTTTTTAAAAAAAATATTAGTGCGGGGGCTGTTTCACGATATGAAACAGTAGGTACGGTTCATGGCGTGAACTGGGATGTTCATGGGTTTTTTTTTTGGAGTCTAGAGGGAAATTAGAATTTCCTTGTTTGGGGGGAATATTTTTTGAATTTTAAATTGGGGAGATATGGGCATTTTTTCAAAAAGGCAAGTGGAAATTAAAAAAAACTCAACCCTTTTATGACACCTCCTTACACCCCTCATAAACGACTCCCAAAATGGATAATTTGACAACTCATTGGTATCTTTTCATTCAATGCTTATTAGACTTAATGAGCTATGTAAAAAAGTGCTTAGGAATCAATCAAAAATTAATCTTTCCACTAATCTTTCCCTCTTTTAGATTAATCAAGGATTCTAATTAACCACTAATAACTAATTAATTCATACCATTGAACACATCATTGGATAGAGCATGAAATTGGTAAGCTATATGCATCGACTAATGTGTAAATTAATTCATAATAGATATTAATTAAACTTTTAATTTTAGTCTCTTCTCTTTATGTAAAATTAAGCAAAAGAGAGAGAAATTCCTCCAATTGATGTAATTAGGTGTTTTGATGCATCTAGATGCTCTTGAAACACTCATGTAATTAGGTGTTTTGATGCATCTAGATGCTCTTGAAACACTCAAAAAAACTAATTTCAACCTCTTACATGATTAATTTTGACCCAAAAAACACATTTTCTAATCTTTTTGCCTCTTGAACTGAATTAATCACCCTTAATGATAAAAACTAGTCAATCAAGGAAGATTAGTCGATTTCAAGAGTTTTTTAAATTTTTTTAAAAAATAATTAAGCTACTCCTAATGCTTGCTAACCCTCTAATGCATACAAATCAAACAAAAAACATACAAATCAAACAAAAATTAATGATTCTAGCTCTATGTTTAACTCTAAAGAGAGCTAAAAATCACCAAAAATTACATTCTATTGCATTTTTTGATGCAATGGAAGCAAACAAAGTCTAATAAACTCTATGTGCAAGCCCTAGGAACATTAAAAACTAAATTGACAACAAAAAAACAATGATTTAAGTTAAAAATTAAGCAAAAAGGTATTCTTTACAAAACAAAAAAGAGAGGTATTCTACACCAAATCACCATCAAAACCACATCTTTTTCATGGAAAACCATTAATTAAGACACTGGGCAATGGGTAATGCCTAGACTAGAGAAAAACGATGAAAAAAGCCAAGGGATGATTCCTCGACAGCGGTGCCAAAAATGTTATGGCTCACCCTAACCCCCCTTGAAACACATCCAACAAGAGATTACCTGATGAATTGTAACTGTTGTGAGGATCTTTCCGATGGCCGAGCTCGTAACCCTTGAGGTCTCCAAGCTCTACAACTCCTTAAGAAGCAATTCCATCACGTCTCCCATGACCGTTGTCACACCGTCGCGTTGCACTACGTGTACTCGTCCCTCCTCTCACCTCACTTCACTCACACACACACACACACTAGCATGCATTAGAGAGAGAGATTAGCAAGAGCAAGACTCTATTGCACAATGGGAGAGTTGTTTGTGTTATGAGAGATATTCACTTATATATATCGCCATAAGAGTTCACACTCACTTAAACTGTGGCCGGCAGGCTTATAAGAGGCCTAATGCTATACAATGACTACTCTCATAATATATCCATGAAGTACATCACTTGGAACTTCATCCTAACTTACTACCACACGCTCTTGAAGCGAAAATCACCATAAGTATCACATAGGACCATTACAAGTGCCCATCCAAGTTGTAGATTGGGACACCATTGCTACATATCTTGAATGTATGATCTTTTGGTGTATCTACCTTGACTCCTTGATACAAGATAATGGTAGTAGCTCTTGTCAACCCTAGAAATGGGTTAACAACCCTCCACACCAAAGTCCTCTACCACACTGCAAGGTGGGAGAGAGAAGCTTTCTAGGGCCATACAGCTCAGTGGGCACCCGGACGACGTCCCCATCTCTATGCCTCCACCCCAATACTCTCCCCAGTCCACCACAACCAAAGCACCATCACCCCAACCCAAAAGCCAAGGCCCTAACCCCTGAAGAGCAGGAAGTTGAAGAAGCAAAACAAAAGGCTACTGAGGAGGAGGCACAACGAAAAGCCTTTTTAGAGCAGAATCTTTTTGAAACCCCACCCCCTGCAGGCGGACCTTCCTCTCCTCAATCCTCCCATTTCAACACCATCAAAACCCTCCGTTGGGCAGCAAGGACTGGCAGCTTGAAATCTAGTGAAGCGTACATAGAGAGTGCCCGTGCAACACATGGGGAAGTCCCAAACTTCACCTAGGGCTTCTGTCACATGGCCCGCAAGCTCATAACACAGATGACAAATTGCATTTACCGTTAGCAGGAGGTTGCAACATTGGCACAATAAAAATGTTACTTACAGAAGCTTAGGAGCAGCAAATTGTCGATGATCTGTACACCTCTAACTTCAACAACCTCATCTCTGGATGGTCATAGATGAGAAGGAGCAGCATTTGATTAATGCTCTCTCCACCATTTGAGCACTCCAGCACTAGCTCCAAGCAACACACAAAGCAACACAAAGGGCCACCCCAAAGACTTGTCCCTAGCCCGCCGTCCCTAGCCCAAGCTGCAGCCAAAGATTTCAAGCAAAGAGCTACAACCACGAAAGAAGCCCTCAGCAAGACAAATCTCGACTTCCAACGCTACTGGGAGATAACCAAGAAGACACTCCACTAGAAAGAGGCCCAGCTAGAAGCCGTGCAGGCAAGAGTAGTGCAGCCCCCATTGACACCCTCTGTCCCCTCCTCTAGTGCCACTGATATAGAAAGGTAGATGCCTTGATGGACAATGCGACGGAGCTCCCTGACCTTGCCATCCCTCCCCAAAACCCGTTCTAGCTCCTTGACCTCCACTACAGGATGGTCCGCCTCAACCTGCTGCGACATAACATCTTCATTGAAGAACCAATCTCCCATACCACCTACACATATATCCTCACCAAACTCCCCCTCCATAGCATCACCCTCCTCCCCTAGTTCTTTTTCCAAGGCCTCATCTCCCTCACCCACCCCCACATCTTCTTCGACCATCCTACCCACCCTCTCCAAGAGAACCTCCAAGAGAACCTGATGAGTTGGTTGCACTTGCTTTGCTTTGGGATGCCCCAACCTTACTCCCGCAGGCAGCTGGCCTCTTAATCCTTTATTATAGATGCAATATCCAAATGGAAGTAATGGAAGCCACAGGCATCACATAGTTTAATGACTCGCTCGTGGCATTCCCAATGAAGTTTACCCTAGAGGAAGTCGCGGAGGCCAAGGTTTTCTTCCACACACATGGCCCGGAATACTCCGACAAAGAAGACAACGACAACAACCACGACAGCCATGACTGTGGAGATGGCGGCGCCCTAGGAGCCCAGCCCCCTCAGCCTCCACCTTCATCTTCCCCCCATCAGCCTCCACCTTCATCTTCCCCCCATCAGCCTCCACCCCACATCCCCTCTCACCCAAGCACAAGCACCCAAGCACCCCCACCCCCAACCCCTCCCGACACCACAACACTCCCCCTCTTCCCCTCCCAATCATCTATAGCCATTCGTTTTCCCACTCCACCTCCCTCACCAACCCCCCTCACCTCCCACATGGACATTGAATTTAGGCATGCACATCGCTCTCACACAGATTTACCTTCAACATCACTAAAGCCTCCTCCCATGGTTCATGGCCAGCCTCGCCTCCCATGGTTACCTCTTCATCACCAACCCTTCCAACCTCATCGTCGCCGCCGCCACCCAGAAACCCCTCCCCCCATCCTTGGAAGAACAGATCTTAGCTGCCACCACTCGAGTGTGAGGAAGTCAACCCTTCGCTCAACCCACTGAATTGGCGTGACCCACTTGACAAAACGGAGTTCGAGTAGGCAATATAGATCCTACTCGATTGACAACTCTAGGCGGTGCCACTCACACGAGTCATAGATCGCATGGACATCCATGTATTGCGTCCATACATCGAATGCGAAGCATCGCAGTTGGCGGCGAGAGCATTCCCCCCCAACAAAGAGGCGGCTACCATCACCCAATTTCCGCCTGCTACTCGCCCCATAACGTTCAATCTCATGGGTGAGTAGTCAGCCTGGAGACGCCTATTCTTACTGAAGCCCTACATCTAGGAGAATTACTGCAAGGCGTCGCACCCCCTTTGAATTAACACCGAGTATGTGCCAATAAGATGAAGATGGGCTTGGAACCTCTTCCACGAGGAGCAGAAAAAGAACCCCAAGTTGCTTTTCAACTTTCCATGGTTCGCTCTCCAACGCCCCAGCAGCCGTGCACAGAAGAGAGCATGTTAAATTGCATCCATGATTTCATCCGAAGATATGAACAGGTCCTTGATCTTGCACTTGTTGCCACTATTCGATTTTTCAACTTGATCATCATCACGCTGGAGACATTCCCCAAGTGGAATCACTATCGTGAAAGAATGCAAGGACTGGCCTTTTACATCAATAAAGGGCCAACACTAAATCAAATCTTTGGTCACTATACGAGCACGTCATGTGGATGCTAGACTGGCGCCTCCAAACTTTTGGAGACTACCTTCTGGACTAGCTCTACTGAGTCTTCCATCGAGCCCCCCTGACTCCTACCTTGCACTGTGATTTTTTCAGAACCTATTCAATCTACTACTACTGCTAGATCTGGCTAGCTTCGAGAACAGATTTGAATTAGGGACGGCGGGGGTATGTTAAACCACTCCGGTTAACATTATTTTTCAAGTGTGGCTATGCTTCTTGTAACTTATCTTTTTGTAACCACCTAAAGCCCTGAATAATAAAAGATATATGGGATGACCAAGCTTATGGTTGTGTAATGCCAGTCATAGAAGAAAGATGTACATAGAGCTACGAAGCTAGTTTTGGGCTCCCAAATTGTAAATGGGTAGCCAGCCATTGTAAAATGAGAGCTCTTATATATAAGACATTTTATGGAATATGAAAGGGGGGCGATCCCATTAGTCTCATTTGAGTTTTTCCTCTCTCTCTCTCTCTCTCTCTCTCTCTCTCTCTCTCTCTCTCACTCTCTTGAGCTTGTGGATGCATGCTTGTATTGTTGATGCTTGCATGCTTGATTGTTGTTGTGTATGCATGTTAGGGATGGTTGATGATATAGCTTCTCCTCTCCTCTCCTCTCCTCTCCTCTCTCTACCAAGGTCCCTCTCGCATGCATGTGGCATGGAGTGAAGGTTGAGCTTTCCATACCTCCCTCCTTCTTGCTCTTCACCTAGCTCTTAAATCTCCACTTAGGCAACACAAGTGGTGGTGGAGTGAGCCCCTAGCGACCTCACAAAGGGGAGTTAACCCTCATTAGGGTTGGCTACGTGTACATCTATGACGCGACCCTTGCATGTTTGTTTCTCTTCTTCTTTCCCTCTCTTAAGTGCAAGGTTGTATGTTTGGATTAACATTCTTCTCTAATGCACTGGTCCTAGCAAACAATTGGGCAATGGACTTTGCCAAGATACCTATCTTGTCATCCTCTACATCTACACGAGTGTATAGAGAATCATCTCTGTACTCCTCCCCATCAAGAAGGTCATCGGTCATAGCTATGGTTGTTAGCATACAGAGGCTGATCGTCCACTAACTCCATATTGTCCATCGCTCTATAACGGATGAACTTCTACGAGGTCATCTGTTGACATGGGAATATCAAGAGATGTGCCAATGGGAATGTCCTCGGTCTCTTGTGAGCCCAAGTGAGATTAGTCTTGTGAGCGGTCACTACTTGACATATATGGTCAAGCTTGGCCTAAGACATGCTTGACATGGAGGATAACATACGAGAAAGACCCCGTAAACCACCTATTATTGACGGGGTGAACTAGCCCGGGGCCCCGCTAGATATGTTGGAATCGGATTTCTAAGTCTTGTTGGAATCGGATTTCTAAGTCTTGTTCTTTTAATTTTTATTTTGCAGATAAATAACAAATGTGATAAATAAATAAATCACAAGGGAGAAGTTGGAACTAGCTACCCGTGTCCTAGAGTGTGCTGGTCCAGTTGAAGTAGTGCTTTGTTGCGGGGGTGATGGCTTGGCGATGACCCTCCAGTGATTCGATGACTAAACTAGAGAGCCCTCACCTTTCTCTATAGCTGCGTGTAGCCTTTAAGGCACGAGAGAGAGAGAGAGAGAGAGAGAGAGAGAGAGAGAGAGAGAGAGAGAGAGAGAGAGAGAGTTGTGTCTCTAATGTTGTGTGCACACGGGATGGAGATGCATCTCTGATGCTATGCACACATGAGAGAGCGAGAGAGAGAGAGAGAGAGAGAGAGAGAGAGAGAGAGAGAGAGAGAGAGAGAGAGGGAGAGAGGGAGAGATGCGATGGTGTTCTCTCTATGGGTTACTACGCATGCCAAAGCGAGAGAGAGAGTGTGTTTCACTCGATATGCTGATGCCCATGATGCCCTTTGTAAAAGAGAGAGAGTTTGCTGGTTTGTTGCTATGCACATGATGCCCTTTGTGGCTTAAACCCCAAGCTTCAAGCTCCTTACAACACAACCATCTCCACACCACAAACACCGTGCTATAGAATCAATAAGGTGATCTTTTTCCACCACACAAAAATTATTTTGATAAGGTTGATTAGCCTTTGTGGGCCTAGCCCCCATTCATGCAAGGAAGACGGGAACCAAGGTTCTAATACCAATGTCATGCACTCGTAGTGGTAACATGCAAATAACAGAGGAGAAGATGCTATGGACCACCACCCATCAAAGGAATGGGGTAAGACTCCCCACTGCTGGCTATATATGGTGGCATGCCTGCCCACACATACCTGGCCACTCGCGGGACTATGCTCGGGTGCCTTTTCCCCTGAACCCCGGCTCACTTGCCACACCCATGCTTTGATGGGCAGTCTTGGATTTCGGTCAAGCTTCCCTGTAACCGCTACAAGCTATGTAACAATCATCATCTCACTGCTCACGGATAGAGTAGCTTAGCTTTTAGCATGCATGAGGGGGAGAGTAGAGTCCAAGTGCATGAATTGAGCAAAAGCTTTCCACTACACTATGATCTTGTGGAGTTGTGCATATAGCCATTGTGCATGAGAGAGAGACCTACGTGATAACTAGTTGCAACTATAGAGAGAGTCTAGCATGATAACCAACTACGTAGCACACACGTGATAACCAACTACATAGGATAAATAGCACTAAGGGGTTTGTAGAACTTGTCTAAGAGTAGGACTCTGCCTATAACACAACAAAAGAAACACAAGCCCTTACCACCATCATTGAGCTTGGAGCTCTAGGCTGTGTTTGCAATCAATAGGGAGAAGAAGAACCTATAAGGGGTTTGTAGAACTTGTCTAAGAGTAGGACTCTACCTATAACACAACAAAAGAAACACAAGCCCTTACCACCATCATTGAGCTTGGAGCTCTAGGCCGTGTTTGCACAATCAATAGGGAGAAGAAGAACCTTTAAGTATACAACAAAAAAAAAGAAGAAAAAAGAGACACGTAGTTTTGAATTTGAGCCTCTAGGAGGCTACATTTTCTAGGATCATCATAACTCAAGTGGGAAGGAGAGAAAGTGCGGCCACATGAGAGGGAGAAGAAAAAAATACTAGCCCTCCACTAATAGCCTTATATCTTTAATCCTTAGGGTTCCAACTTCCCTTTTCACACTCTCATAAATCTAGCCCAGTTGGTCTATTCACATTAGCCTTGTCTAGCCACAACTTATCTTGTCCCTTACTTATGACCATTTTTCATCTTCCATTTCACACATTGTTCTTTAGCTTGAGGTGTATTGTGGGCATGACTAATCGGGAGTATTGGGATGGTTGGATGATGCATAGTCATGGTATTGGTGTTATTGATGTGCGTGGCTACATGGTAGATAATCATGATTTTCACTCATGGGGAGGAATCCGCCCATGAGTCATGGTGTCGGACAGGATTGGGTCCTTGGAGGATGTGTGGTGCATGCTTACATATATGTTGATATTGTAGTGGTGTTCACAGGGGCCTCAACAGCCTCTATGACTCGTCCACCACGACATCTACTAGTCATCATCTCATTGATTCCCATTTACCTAGATCGATCCATTCATTGTATTATGATACAAATAATGATGATGTATCATACATAAATGCACATGATACATATACATGATGATACAGATGCACATGATGATATTGATACACATGCATACGATGATGATATTGTTACATATGCACACACGGTGATGTATTGATACATATGCACATGATGATAATGTATGTGGTATTGATGTGTGTGAGTTAGATCATGAGGACATGATCTCTGCTTATTTCATAGTTGATGTGTTACTCTAATTCTATGCACCTTTGTTGTGTTTTTTAATGGGGTCTTTTGTGATTTTTTTGCACTTCAGATTCGAGAAATTCTCATATGTGAAGTGAGGCTATGAATGGCATCTAAAAATTTTAATGTCTCTCTCTTCCTTTTGTAAAACGTTTTAATTTTGATCTTCAAGGTATGTTTCCAACAAAAGAATGGCTTTTAAACTCTTTGATGTGTACAATCTAGTCTAGATTAAGTTGTGAGTTGTTGTATATTGTAGTTTAAGTAATGTGATTTATAAATACAAAAGATATTATTGAGGACTCCCATATCTGTATCTCTCTTATACTTTATGTACTCTCTTGGTATGAAGCAAATGCAACACATAATGATACTTCTCCACTTTCTCGACCTCTTTAGAAAATTAATCATCACACTCTTGAATATTGAAATTCTCATTGCATTTTCTCTTTTAGTATAAGTTTTGAACATTATATAAGCTATTTCAGTGTCAAGGGATATAGTGGTACTAGGAGACTAAAAAATGATATAGTGATATTTCATTTTTTGATATAGCAGTACATTATATAAGCTATTGGAGTGTCAAGGGATATAATGGTACGAGGGGACTAAAAAATGATATAGTGATATATATCAAATCTTGTATGAAAGAACTGTTTTGAAATTGCCATGCGTTTTTTAGTAGTAAATGCACCCCAATGGATCCCTAAGAGAATAAACCAAAGCAATAACCATAAGTTCTTTGCTATCATCCCTATAACCTAACCTTAAAGCACTTTAAGTAGCAAATGCCTTAACTCTATCCAAGCAATCTCATCTCAGAAACTCAAAAAATCTGAAGCAACCAAGCAAAGATTTCTAGTAAAGCAACTTTATATAAGGTGGTTTCAGTGGGCAAGGTTTCCAAGTTTTCTAAAGGCTCAAGCACTCCTAGAAGTTGAGTAGATTTTCAAGAAGTCTAGTCGTATCTGAAGAATTAGGTGAGTATCCAAATCCTCCAAAAATTCAAGCATTCGAGTGATGATTTGCACAAGCCCTTGGAAGCCTCAAGTCTAGCTAGAATTGACTCTTGCTTGGATATGAAACTTGAATTTTTGACCCCATATCGTAATGTAGATAAGAGGTTTCATAGTCCTCCACTCTCTCTACCTATGAATCTTTTGGATCCTATAAATTTGTTGTATATATCATGCTTATGTGAAAGAATGGTCTCTAAATCATTTCATGTGTAATGTGTGGCTACATATTGTCTCACATCATTCAAAGGCCTTCATGTGTACTCTGGGGATGTGGACCCTCAAGACTAAATCCCACAAGACATTTAAGAGGCTAGAGGCACGGGATGGACAGGTGAGGAAATGGGCGTGGGACTTTGAGGGAGGATTGCTGTTGAGATTGGGAAATTGTAAACTTGGCTAGCCTGGAATGGCGACGCCACTTGGCTTGACAAGCCTGAACGACACGTGTGGCGCATGGTTGACAGGGTGCGGATGCGTGCAAAATTTGGGCCTTTGTAAACATGGGCAAAAAAAGTAAACTTGGGCTAGGAGGAGCCAACCACCTCTGGATACATGAGGCTCTCGAGTCAATTTTGTCTAGCCCAAGAGCAACCAATGAGGCAAGAACAGGGGTGCATGAGGAAATTAATAGAAGAGGAGGAGGGAGCAATGCACTCTTGCACTAAATGGAACCAAATGCGTTTGAGTTTGATGAATGCTTGGATCAGGATGTGCAAAGCTTAGATCCAAGTAGTGATGATCCAGACATCCTAAACCTGGACAAAGATTCTAGGGGGAGTTTTTCAACTACTCTACCAAATCCTTAGATTACGTCTCATCCATGTACTTTGCTTTTGATAGGGAGAGCTATAAGCTTATGCTAGTAGATCTTCAAGGGGGTGTCCATGTCACCTTGGAGACATTGAAAGCGTGTGACAACAAAGGGAGTTATGACTTGAAAAAATAGTGGAGGATGAAGGATGCCATTATGGTTCAAGGTGACGAAGGTTGTGATTACTATTGGCTATGCTTGAAAGAAACACCCCATTTATTAATTGCACCAATGAATTTTTTCAAGCAAAAGCAAGAACTAGGTGATGGCTTCTTGCCCTGCTTTCTATATTCATATTAGAATGTTCTCTTTGTACTTCTCTCTTGCGTTTACTATATGGTTTTCATCTTCTTGCTTCGCTTAATGGTTTGCCTCTTTTCAGCTGATTGTGGTCGGTTCAATACATACGGCACAAGCAAGAGAGATACAGCTAAGTTGGCTTCCAGGAGGAAAGATGCTTGAAAGGTTCAAGGTTGATCCTTCCACTCTTTCAGTGTGAATGAGGCCTCGATGCTTTTTAGGATTTAGAGTGTGAGTACACAATCCCATTGGTACTTGGTCAGCATGTAGTCAAACTACTATGAGTGTCTGGATTGGACAAGTGATTGTAAGCATATGTACATTCGGCTTATACTCAAGGAGCACTTTCCACACCTGCATTCCATTTTTCCCATTGTTGACTCTGTGCATGCAATGGCGAGAATGCCTGCCTTAGAAGATATGCACAATGAAGCTGATGTTTTGGAGTTAGAAGTTCATGCTACCTCATCTCAACAGCTTGTCAACGATGCAGATCTACTTGCCTCCATTGAGGATTTCAAGAAGGTTCTTGAGAAGCTTTAGGAGGATCTCCCCACATTCAGCTCCATGTTCAAGGAAGCAACTCGTCTCATCAACTAAAAATATCTAGGAATAATCTCTTGAATGTGTTGACCCCGAATGAGATTGAGCTGCCAGCAAAGGGTGGCATTAGGCATGTTCAATTTAATGTCAAGTAGACACGACTTGGGCATGGGATGCGACCTTCTACACATAACAATGTACATGCAGAGCCATGCTCTTCTCAGCCAGCAAAGCAAGCATGTACTATTGCCTTGAGGCGCAAGCAACAATGTGACAGAAGTCGAGTGCGCTTCAAAAAGAGGCCTTGTATCTTCTTCCCCCACTGCTATAGTAAAACCTTGATGGTATATCCTTTGGAGATAGTGTCTTATCACACTGGCCATGCATTGCTCCCATTATCCCAAAGACATGTGCTTGTTGGCTTGCAAAATCACCTCTTGACTCATGTTGTACATGTATGCAATGGCATGCATACGTTTCGAGCAATTCTTAGTGTTTGCACCTATTGAGAAGGCCAAAATGATGAGAGGCACTTCACCCTAACCCTTCCTTCTAGAACTAGATGAGAAAAGGTTTTTGTATCTCATGTCAAGATTATGCTTTTGCATTGTCCATGATATTCGTACTTTACCAATCATGATATGTATGTTGTTCTGTGATGTTGATAATGCAAGCCTTTCTAATCCAATGTCTCCTGAATTATCTTTAACCTTATGGTAACATTATGCAAGTTCCATGTGTACTTACTGGTTGTTGTATTGTCCACCTGCAAATAAGTGATGATATGCTCCCAGGAGAAAGCCAAGCCATGCTCCTTTGCTGTTGAATTTCCCACTGCTGTACAAAAATTTGATGCAAGAAAAATCTGATACAACTCGATGCCTCTTAGTTTTGATGCAAATGTGGCTTCTTTGATCTAGTGAACCCTAGCATGCAATGTCTAACACAAAAACACTGACTTTGCTATCAAGTGAAATGTGACCAAATAATCTCAGAACTAAATTGTTCAACTTGGATCTTCCCTTGTGGGTTTTGTCAAGCTCTATTCATATGCCTTGATGGCTACCAGATCGCTACATGTTTTGGTAAATTGTGTTTTTGCTTCATGAGGGTTAAGAGTTTCTTTTTGCAAGATTGTGGCTATGGCTCTAAATTCAGGTATCTTTACTCTCTTTTGCAATCGGTTTGTAGTTGTGAGTGGTAGATGTTTGCCATGCTCCCACTCTTAAGAGTGTAGCTGTCCTCACATGCGTAGCCTCCTTCCTCTGGTAGAAAAACACCTACACTTTGATAAGAACCATCCAATGAAAGCTCTAGCAAAGAACTCCCATGATAGATACCGCTTTAGAAGCCCTTACATTGTACCCCACTCTTAGTGCACCAGCTCAGATGCCCTACAACTTTGTCTTCATCGATATAAGGAAGCCCATTTCTATCATTGTGAATGTTACAACGTACCCTACCCTCTCAACTGAGCTAATTGCAACTATTCAGTATTAAGGATTGAGGCGTGGCCAAGTTTAATGCTTGAGCTACACAAGAAACCAATGGTAATATCCCTAAAATGGTAACATAAATCAACATTTTGTGGCAAGTTCTACGTACTTGGCCTTGACTTGTTGGCTTTTGGTGATATAGAATCCTATATGCATGTAAACAAGCCCACATGAACTAAAATATCTACCGGTAGATGGATGCCGTGAGAACATACAAACATGACCAAATTCAGCAGAGTTATGAACATGAGTCGTGATTCAGCTGTGAATTGCATGTAAACCAGCCCTAAAATATCTACCGGTAGATGGATGCCATGAGAACATACAAACATGACCAAATTCAGCAAAGTTATGAACATGAGTCATGATTCAGCGATGAATTACATGGAGTGGAGTGTAGCAATGTGAACAACGGAGGGACATTAAGATAGTAGTGGCCAGCAGATAACAAAGTGAACGTGTTAGTTCCTCAGTCTGGCACAAGCTTCAAGCATATAGATTCAACTAATTCTGAAAATGTGAGTTGAGGAACGTACAATTGGCCCGTCAGTGAGTAGTATTTTAAACAACTTGAAGCAGCAGCATGGTATGTGTCATGTAAGGCATATCATGGTCACGATGGCCAGAGCTCATTTGTCCATGAAGCATGGCTTCTGCAATATGCTAGCCATTTTGAGTATGTGGATATTCAAAGTTGAACTCGTTCTTGAGGACGGGTGTAGGATAAGATCATGATTCCCCATCTTTTGGGTGTGCAGCACACAGACAGAAAAGTAACAACACTCTTCAAGAAAGTCTTAGAGTGCACTGTATTTCCCTACTTCAATTGGAGTTTATGTAAGTAGATCTCCAGCATAATGAGGGTGATGATGACACTGCCCATTGTTCTGTCGAGTATAAAGTTATGGTGATCTCTACCCCCCGACCCATCAAAGCTCTTCCCCACCCATCAAAGCCCTTCCCCACTCGCCGCGTGATTTTCCACCTCTTCCAAGCTCCCCCTATAGCTTGCAAGTGGATCACGATGTTGCCTAGCTGCGTCAACTACCCCTCAGTGGGCAGCGGCTAGACAAGCACACTCTTTGGCTACAGAAAAGGCCATGTCCACTTTGCTGTGCAAGAAGCCCTTAGAGCCCTGCCCCTCCTGTTGCTTGAGCTAGCCACACCCACCAATATCCTTGTCCACAAAATGGTGTCCGGTCTAGTTTGGATTGCTCTAGAGTGTGAAAGGACACAATCATTCACCGCCACCAGCAAAAATGTTGGACAACAAGCCCATTCTCTGATCAACAAGCTGCCCAGCCATTCTCCAATAGTAAAAGAAAGGTAACTATTGTTACAAAATGCCTGATCTCAAGGTCACCGAAACATTGATATCAATTGTAACTCTTCGGCACTTTAGTTTAAAGAGAGGAAACAAATTACTGAATATGCAAATATCCAACTTACTGCACTTTAGAAGACTTGCACAAACTCACTCAAAACACAACAAATAGCCAACTTACTGAATATACATGCTGAAATTGATGGGAATAAATAGCTCTAGCCTCCACAACAAAACACAACTTGCTATATCACTACAAAGCTCAAACTTTATATTACTACAAAATTTAAACGTCGGCAAAGTCCACAGTTGGATCATTGGGATGAATTAATGTTTGTTTGGAGTTCCACCCACCATCCCATGACTACAATATACAAAATTTTTGGGCAAGTGACTTTTGAGTTCAAAAAGGTATCCTGTCACATTAAAAAATGTAGCCATGAAATGTTCGGCTGTTGCAACACACATAAAATTCAGGGCTTCTTAATTCAGGCAAAAGGGGATTTAGGCATCAAAAAATGCAGCCACCACATTTTGGCTACACCCTACATAGATTCACTAGGCTCATCGACACGCCACGCTAGCCGTGCACTTAGCTCCCACTCTTTATGGCTGCAATAGTGTCTCCATGCACCGTGCGTGTAACTTTCCTTTTAGTCTTTCCACGTCCCCATGATCAAACCAAGCCTTCATGAGCTGCAAATGACAAAAGGAAAAGTAAACTAAGTCATGCCCAAGCCACCTCCAGCCTCGTCTCTAAATCACACGGTGCATTTAAGAGGGGGTTCAAGTGGGATCGACGGCTGAGGGGGCCCGATTTTGGGCGGGGCCGATTCGGGCCGTTGGATCCCCGAAAGTAAACTAGGGCCGAAAAAAAACTCGGCCTGCGAAGTAAACTAGGGATCCTAGTTTACTTCGCAGGCCGAGTTTTTTTTTTGTAGGATCCCTAGTTTACTTCGCAGGCCGAGTTTTTTTTGTCGGGGGCTTGCCAAATTGCCTAGTTTACTCCAGTGTCCGAGTTTGGACTTATAATTTTTTTGCCTAAGTCTCAAATTGCAAAAGAATGATTTGAACCCACGACGTGCCGCTAGAGCGGCCATAGTCTTACCATTAGGCTATAATTTCTGCTAGCTAATGTGTTCGGCCTTTATTAATATATGTGCGCGGCAGCCCTAGTTTACTTTCGGACCCCTCGGGGATCCGACGGCTCAAATCACCCCCGCCCAAAATCGGCCCCTCTCACCCGTAGATCCCACTTGGGGGGCCTCTTTAAGGCACCGTGCCATATAGACCCGAGGACCTCCAGGGCAAGAAAAGGAGGACATGCACCGACAACCTTACCCACGTCTTTATCGTCTTGTCTTGTAGTCCACTGGCAATGAGGTATCTCATGCAGGCCATGACATAGGAGCCACAATCCACACCATTGGGTTGTTGAGGAATCTGTGATGAGCGACAAAATTTCAGCTCTAAACAAACCTTTTCTCGCTTAATGTCAGTGAATATGCTCTTGACCTGAAGATGCTTTAATTCCAACTCTGTAGACAGAGTTGCCAATGCATGACTAATAGATGGATCACTTGCAAACTTTGATAATGTCCCAAGAGCTCTGATTGAATAGGAGAGTGAGCTCATAACCTGCGTTACATGCAAATGTATTAAAAACAAGAAGCTAGCCACACATGACGCATCTGTGAACTGTCGGCATACAATTGCACAGGTCAGTCACGCCCGCGGAGTCGGTAAAGTAGGTAATTCTTCTTTCCGGGAAAACCACAAATTTTTTTATGCTTATTCACATAGAGCACAAACATGCTCCAATGTCTCCTGTAGCATTTAGATTTCAAATTCAGGGTCGTAAACTAGCAAAAGAACTGAACTAGAAATAAGCATTGTACTTGGCCTACTTTAGCACCTGTAAAGAATTGGTAAGAAGTTGAACACAAGCTTGGCAATGTCAACTCCAGCAAAGAAATTTGTCAATGATTTATATTTTCCACTCTTCAATCTAGCAATGGTCACCACATTGTACCAAAGGGAGTCCACAAAACAAACCTTCTTGAGTACATCTATCGACAAAATATTTTCCATCCACCTGGAAAAGCCCACACGTGTAAACCCACCTTTTGGATTGGAGTCTTGAGGATTGGAAACCCCGGTGCATTGGAAGAGAAGCAGACACACTATACGTACAATCCAAAAAGATTGACATTCCTTGTAGATGCCTCATCGTCCAAGATTTTTCTCACAAGCAAGCTGTCTATTTTAGCAAGTGTAGATTTCAAAGACGTGAACTCAATGCGCACATTGGGTGGACTCTAATTTGAGGCCAAGAAGTAAACATGGGAACAAACATAAAGAAGGACAATCTTGTAAACCATTCCCAAAATGTGCAATTATCCACATTCATGTAAGAAGTAACATGGGAACAAACATAAACTAGGTAGGGCACACTTGTAAACATTCAAAATGTCAACATACATAAATTAGCCCAAGAAAGAATGTTATATATATACCTAGATGAAGTAAACCTACAAGAAAAAGTAAACCAAGGCAAACAAGTAAACTAGGGTAAACAAACTACCATGACATCGCCACCCACATGATTAGTGCACAGTCGTGAGTGATTGCCTCATGGTAGTCATCCACAAGTAGAAGCAATATTATATCCCTGCATGAAGTTAAACCAGACAAAGAAGCTACTATATGAGTGCCAACTATCATCAGTGCCCATAACCCACATATAAGAATGTGTAATTTATAACCTCATGGTGACCATCCACATGTAAATTAGCTTGGGAAGCAATATTGTATATCTACATAAAGTAAACCGGGGCAAAAAATAAATAAGAGCAAGTAAGTAAACTAGGGTAAACAAGCTACTATCTGATATCCTCCATTGCCCATAGTGCCCACATTCCACATATAAGGATGTGCAATTTATAACCTCATGGTAGCCATCCATTGCCCTAGGAAGCAAACCATAGCAAAAAAGTAAACCAGGGAAAACAAGGTACTATATAATATCTCCCCTATGATCAATGCCCACTTGCCTTACATATAAGAATGAGCAATTTACTTCCTCATGGTAGCCATCCACATGTAAATTGGCTTGGGAAGCAATATTGTACACCTGAATGAAGTAAACTAGGACAAAAAAGTAAACCAAGGCAAAAAAGTAAAAGAGGGCAAACAAGCTACTATATGATATCTGAAACCGATCCCGTGAAGTGGGAATAGACTCCGTCGGACACCCACACGCGTAATAGCACAACTTATCACAAATTGAATGGACAACTTAATAACAACTGAAAATTGAAATGAAATGAAATGTTGATCAATGGACACCAGCATTGGGGCCGGAACGGGCTGACCCCCCTCAATATATGATATATTATTGGGAGTATTTAAAAGATACAATACTCCATAGGTTCAAAGAACCAGATGATGTCCATGTACAACTGAGATGAATACAGTACCAAACAAGAGACTCGAAGTAGACGTTCGAAGGAGAGCAATCCACTTGCGTAGTTTAGTCTCTACGGTCTTGTGCCTTCACTGGAATCCGTAGAGAGCGCCCCACTGGTTTTCCAGGACCACGCACAAACAGGCGCTCCCGTACTAATGCCTGGCTCTCCCGATCTCGGCACCCATGGACCGTGGGTATCTCCTGGAAAGCTTTCCGCCGGCAGGTAGCTTTCGCTCCTTGTGAAAGACAATTTGTTCTGGCTGGAGGATCTCCTCAAGCTCATCAATCTCTGGCGGATCTTCCGTGACGGGCTCGTCATCAGGATCTGGCCTGACATATTTCCGGAAAAGACTCACATGAAAGGCATTGTGAATCTTCCAATGACTAGGTAAAGCAAGCTTGTATGACACTTCATTGATCTTTTGAATCACCTTGAAGGGTCCATAATAGCGAGAAGAAAGCTTAGGATATGATCCTTCTCGTCCTAGCCTCTTTCCGAAGCCTAGCCTTCTCAAATTTCAGCAAAACCCAATCACCTTCTTTGACTTGCATGTCCCTTCTATGCTTGTCAGTAGCCATTTTATGCTTATCTTGTGACCTTGCAATGGCTGTCCGTACCTGAGTAAAGGCTACATCCAAGTCACGAACATACTCATCAGCTGCAAAAATCTCATCCTTTGTATGAAGGATGGGTGGCAATACCACTCTGCCATAAATAATCTCAAACGGGGCTTTTCCTGTGGAGGCATGGATCGTATTGTTGTAGGCAAACTCAACAAGTGGAAGATACTTCTCCCATGCAGTCTTTTGATCTACCACATAACACTTCAACAAATCCAACACGGCTGAATTTGCAGCTTCACTTTGGCTATCCGTTTGGGGATGATAAGCTGATGAAAACTCGAGTTTAGTGCCCATATTATCAAATAAAGCCCTTCAGAAGAGGCTTGTAGTCCTGGGATCTCTGTCCCCAACAATGGATTTAGGCATACCATGATGTTTGAAAATGTTAGCAAGAAAAATCTTTACCACATATGATCAACTTTAATGGTTTTCTTGACCGGCAAGAAATGAGCTTGCTTGCTAAACCTGTCCACAATGGTCCAAATAGCATCATTCCCATGCTGGAATCTAGGCAAGTCCATAATAAAATCCATAGTAATACTTTCCCAAGGTTGCGAGGGAATAGGCAATGGTTGAAGCAACCCTGGAGGTTTTTGCCTGTCAAATTTCACCTTTTGGCAAGTAATACATGCATGTACATATGCCTCAATGTCTTTACGCATGGTTGGCCAAAAGAAATATCTCTCAATCATACGTGTAGTGGGCATGATACCTCTATGACCAGCATAAGGTGGAGCGTGACATTCCTCCATAACCTTTGGACGCAAATCCTTCACCACACAAAGGCAGTTATCCTTCATAAGATAACCCTCGTTGATAACATAAGAGGCATGTGAGTGACCAACCATCAAATCAGTCCATATATGGCAAAAATCAGCATCCAAATGATACAAATCTCGCATAGCAGATAAATCCCCATAAGAGGCCACTGAAACTGCAGATAAGTCCCCATGAGAGGCCACTGAAACTGCAGCCACATAAGGCCTCCTGGATAATGCATCTGCCCACCACATTTTTCTTTCCCGGAGTATGCACAATCTGAAAATGAAACATGGAAAGAAAGTTTGCCATTCTCATCTGCTGCTTCTCCGAAAGCTTTGTTTGAGATAGAAAGTATCTCAAGCTTTGATGATCTGTCTTGACTACAAATTCAGCCCCAAGAAGATAATGTTTCGATATCTTTAAGGCATGAATTACAGACAAGAGCTCTTTCTCATAGATATCCATATGAAGCTCAGCATCATGCAAACGACGGCTCTCATATGCAACTGCATGCCCTTCTTGATTTAGGACAGTCCCTATACAATCGCCACAAGCATCACATTCTACTACGAATGACCTTTGCAAGTCAGGAACAATCAATACGGGTCCACATATGATAGCATGCTTGAGTTGCAAGAAGGCATCCTATTCTTTTGGAGTCCATTTGAAAGTGGTTTTCTTCTTTGTGAGATCATGTAGAGGGGTGGCTATCATAGCAAAATGCCTTATGAAACGCCTATAATATGAACATAATCCCAGAAAACTACGTACTTGATGTACGTTTTGCAATTCTGGCCAATTCCGAATGGTTTCTATCTTTGCAGGATCCATTGTTACCCTATCCTTGGATACAATGTGACCCAAATAATGTATCTCGGAAAGAAAGAACTCACTTTTCTTGGCATTAATGAAAAGTTTATGCTTCCGCAACTCTTCGAACACGATGACTAAATGAGTTCTATGTTCCTGCTCATTCTTGGAGAAAACCAAGATGTCATCAAAGAATACACCTGTGAATTTGTGATGGGGTCGGAATATCCTATCCATCATACGATTAAACGTGGCAGGAGCATTGGTGAGACCAAAAGACATCACCAAAAATTCATATAATCCAAAAGCTGTCCTGAATGCAGTTTTATGGACATCTTGTGGCTCCACTCGTATTTGGTGATAACCACTCTTCAAATCAAGACGGCTGAAACAAGCCGAACCATCAAGCTTATCCAAAATGTCATCAATACATGGAATTGGGAATCTATTCTTGATGGTAAGCTTATTTAAAGCTCTATAGTCCACACACATGCAGAATGACCCGTCTTTCTTTTGAACAAGAAGCACGGGAGAGCAATAAGGTGAGGAACTAGGTTGAACCAAACCTTTCTCTAAAATCTCATTTACCTGCTTCATGATCTCTTCTTGTTGTGTGGCACTCACACGGTATGCGGGTTTGTTAGGTGGAGAACTACCTGGCACAAAATCTATGCGATGATCCTTGGGCCTTTGGGGAGGTAATTCACCTGGCAATGCATCAGTAAAACAATCGTTGCATGCATGAAGAAAATTCAGCCTATCGTAAGTCATAGCATCCACATTTTGATGACTTGGTACAATGCTATCACGAACAAAAACCAAGTACGCAGAAAGACTCTTTTTCATTGCTTTATTAATCTGGATGTGAGATACAAGTGGGATGGAATCCCCTTCTTTGTCGGCATCAATGAAATGCATGTGGCCTCTATGCATAAAAGAAATCATGTTGGTCTTGTACTCTTTGCGGTGCTCAAGCCTATGATGCCATGGCTTGCCCAGCAATACATCACATCCATTTAGTGGTGCAACTAAGAAATGCTCATTATCAAGGTAGCCCTGGATATGTATGCGCAACTTCACTATCAGTGGGATAACCTGCACCTCTTTACCAAAAAAGGCAGCTTCTGCTTCAATATGAGGTCCCATGTTCTCAACCTCAATACCCAAGGCAGCTGCCGTTTGTATAGAGATGAAGTTATCGGTTGCACAATCATCAAACATGAATAAGGCGGGTTGATCCTTGATTTGACCCCATGCTTTGCATACCATCCGCTCTTTTGCGTCATGTTTTGTGTTTCCCTGCACATCGGGAACTGCATGCACATTAGCCTTGGTTTGCTTATCCTCATGCTTTGGTTTGCGGTCAGGGCGTTGTCGAAACATGTGCTCTTTGCTGCCACAAGAAAAACATTTTCCCTCCTTGGCATATTGCTCCCTTTGCTCGGGGGTCAAGTCAAATTTGTTCTTCTTTGGCCTTTGATCTTTAGATGAGGTATTTTCAGCTTTACCTCCCTTCTGGATCTCCCGGAAGTTCTTTTTAGGTGGCTGTCCACCTTTTTGCAGATTTGGAATAGCCTTGTCTTTGCCCTTTGAACCGCCTTGATCTTGCTTAATTTTGAGCACCAATTGCTCCATAGCAAGAGCAGAGGCTGTAAGCTGTTGCAAAGTATGTTTCGGGTGCAATTCAATGCCCGAACGATAAGCTGGTTGCAATCCGGAGCGAAACTTCCTCTTTCTTTCATCCTCAGTGATTTGCATAAAAGGAGTTACCTCAAGCAATACTTTCCAAAACTTATTGACATACTGTTGCACACTTTCATTATCTCTTTGCTCAAGTCTATCCCACTTTTGGGTGAGAGTTTGCTTTGCATTAGGTGGCAAGAACTGAGCATAAAATCTGTCCTTAAACTCTTTCCAGGTTCTTTGGTGATCTTTTCAGTGATCCACCAATGAGCAGCGGTCCCCTTCAAGAACATGCTAGCATGGCGTACTCTAGACTTCTGAGTGAAGTCCTCATTGCTAAAAGCAATGTCAAACTGTGCCACAAATGCTAACACTTTGGAAGCATCATGCTCTCCATGAAAAACACCAAACTTAACAGACTCGTCACCTGCTTTAAATTCCTTGAGCTTTCTGGCATGAGGCTCATGGTCCTCTCTTTTCTTTTCCCTTTATCCAATGGGGCAGCCCTATCTGCATATGGGCTCCATGGGCCATCATGGAAGTTTCATGAAGCACGGTGGCATGTGGCTCCACAAACTTGAGAATCAGATGCATGTGACTTATAAGGCAATGTCTCTCCATGAGACAAACTCAGTAGACAAAGCTCTTCTAGTGGCAGACCTATCACCCCTTCCATGGGATACATGTCTTGAATGCATGTGACCATCATGCCCTCCATGAGCACTAGCATACATATACCTATCAGCCTTTGTGCCTTGTGGAGAAGATGCATGACAAGAGGTGGCTGACACCTCTTCCCTTTGCATAAATGACCTCAACCTTTGAGATGCAGGATCTCCATGCTTCAAGCGAGGTGGATTTCTGAATTTCAGCTCTCCATCTTCCCCCTCTTTGATGTCACCTTTGCGGGGAGGTAGGAAACTGCCAACTCCCTTGGCTTCTTGCCCACTCCCCGTGCCATGGACTCAAAAGTCACGTCTACCATTGCATCAGCTTTCCTTGCTTCAATGGCACTTTGCACATGGGGATCTTCATGCAAAAATTTCAGCTCTTGCTCTTGTGCCTACTAAAGCTTTCTCATATGCTCCAATTCAGCCCTCATTGCATCAGGCTCTTCTTCTTGCATGACTGTCTTTCCTCGAGACAGTTGTCCCCTTGAATCACTATCATTTACCCTCTCAAGGGGCTTGTGCCTTCCTTGTAAAGCATCAGAACCACGCGAGGCACTTGATGGGCCCCTCGAATTGGGCACTTCCAAAGGGTTGCCTTGGCTGTCCATTGTGTTAAGTGTGCTAGAAGCGGGGTGTCCAAAACACAGGTTCGTTTCCCCACTAAGAAGAGGGAAATAACGTGCTCTGATACCAATGAAACCGATCCCGTCAAGTGGGAATAGACTCCGTCGGACACCCACACGCGTAATAGCACAACTTAAATATCACAAATTGAATGGACAACTTAATAACAATTGAAAACTGAAATGAAATGAAATGTTGATCAATGGACACCAGTACTGGGGCCGGAGCGGGCCGACCCCCTCCTCAATATATGATATATCATTGGGAGTATTTAAAAGATATAATGCTCCATGGGTTCAAAGAACCAGATGATGTCCATGTACAACTGAGATGAATAGAGTACCAAACAAGAGACTCGTAGAGCAGACGTTCGAAGGAGAGCAATCTACCCACGTAGTTTAGTCTCTACGGTCCTGTGCCTTCACTGGAATCCGCAGAGAGCGCCCCACTGGTGTTCCAGGACCACGCACAAACAGGCGCTCCTGTACTAACGCCTGGCTCTCCCGATCTCGGCACCCATGGACCGTGGTTCTCCAGAAGCTTGGACTTCCCGGCACCGAACGCGTGTTAGCAGCAGAGAGTAACCTTTATCAGATTTACATCAAAGTCCTTTACTTAAATCTCAATCCACTTACTTGTAGCCCGCTAGTGGAAGACAAATACCCGATGCATCTAGGTGCAGCTACTAGAGATGGACACCAGGGCGCAGCAGCCTACTGGCAAGAGGGAAGAGCACGCAGCCGCCTAGAGTTCTGAGGGCAGCCGCTTGTGGAAGAGGGCAGCCGCTTGTGTAGAGAGAGAACAGCCGCCTGTGGAAAGGAGCGTAGCCACCTGCTGAAATAGGGTGCAGCCGCCTGTCGAGGAGGAGGAGGAGCAGCCGCCTATGGAAGGGAGGCGCAACCCCACGCAGCTGCCTGTAGAGGGGAGCGCAGCCCCACGCAGACGCCTATAGAAGAGGGCGCAGCTGCCTGAGGGAGGTGCAGCCGCCTGCAAGGGTGGCGCAGCCGCCTGGGAGGGCAGAAGTAGCCAGCAGGCTGCAGCCACCTGTGGGGTGGCGCAGCCGCCTGCAGAGTGGGCAGTCGCCTGTGGAGAGAGAGCAGCTGCCAATAGAAGAGGACGCAACCGCCTGAGGGAGGTGCAGCCGCCTACAAGGGTGGCGCAGCCGCCTAGGAGGGCAGAAGTAGCCAGGCTGCAGCCAGGTGGCGTAGCCGCCTGCAGAGTGGGCAGTTGCCTGTGGAGAGAGAGCAGCCGCCCGTGGAGAGAGAGTAGCCGAAGCACAGCCTCCTGCAAGGGAAGGAGGCAGCCGCCAGTAGTCGCCTGCAAAGTGGAGAGAAGGATAATAGGATGGTCGCCTGCACAGTCCCTCCTCTAGCTGGTGCGATGGTCGCTTCTTTGTAGGTGTTGCAGAGAGAGCACACGACCATAGCTGGTTGGCCCCTCTAGTTTGCATGGAGGCGGCGAGTTCCAAGGTGGGGTGTGGGTAGGTGGCCATGCACCCAGCCCCACACATAAACCTTTTACCCTTCATGATTAAACGTGGGTGCCCACCCTACCAAGGACATCATTAAATATTTGGGAGGGTGCCCACTCTTTAATGAATGTGAACTTGCCACCTTATAAAAACAAAGGTTTGAAAGAATGCTATAAAGTAAACAAGTGCAATACACTTACCACCTGTTCACATGCAACAAAACTCGTCAGAAGACAGAGCAAACTTCACGACTCACTGGCAGGCGTCCCCGCTTAGTAAGTGGCACGTCAAACAGGCAAACACAAGAATACAAGTCATGCGAAAATAGTTCCAAACATGCAAAACATGAATGCATGTGCAAATAGTATCATGGACATATCTCCTGTTCATGGAACAAGTACAAAACATCTGTCGGGCACAATGATGGCATGACAGAAAAACATAAATCTCGGTCTTCCTATGGAGTGACAGTATGGAGTGACAGTCCCATAGATAAGACACAGATCCAGGCACAAGCCTCCCTATGGAGTGACACTCCCATAGGCAAGACACGGCACAAACACTAGCTCTTCCATGGTGTGACAATCCCATGGATAGAACACACTCCAAGTCATACACGGGTGGCACTAGTCTGGCTCCCGTACGACACCGTCCTGCTAACACACGGGTGACACCAGTCTGGCTTCCGTCCATGTTATGCAAAAATACTGGCCCTTTCACATGAGACACTGGCCTGGCCTCAAGTGAACGAGACACAAATCTGGAGATGGACCAAATGGTCGGCCAATTGGTGACGTCCATCATGTAAGTCCTTTTGTGCTCAAAAGTGAACCTCGTTGGACATGTCAAGGTTGCTCGACATTGCACACAAGCCTTTCGTCTGGTAAGTACATCTCCACATAAGGCAACACATCCCCTTTGTTGCCCTCGTTGCCTTGAGATTGAGCTTCATGGTTTGCTAGATTTTGAGGTTGTAGGGGCACTTCTAAACCTGAGGGGTGATTTTCCTGTCCACCCACCACGTCGTGAGGATGAGTGCTTAGGCCTACATCATTGTCGGCATCATGCGCCATGGAAATGAGCCTCTTCTTAGGCCTTTTGTTCAAGGTCCCTCGGCGGAGCCGAGGGTTCCTTGCCTTGCACTACATTTGGGCTTTGGGGGGGGGGGGGGGGGGGGGGGGGGGTTGCACACGCTTTCCTAGGCCTTCTTTCAACAGGAGCGGAACCCTCCTTAGATGGCACTTGATGCGCATGTGTGGACTTCTCTTCCCTCCTAACCTTCAATGGCAATTCTTTTGCATTGCTGAGCTGAGCATGAATCTTCACATGTGCTTTCGGTTTCTTGCCAGGTTTGTTGTCATGTTCTTGGGGCCATCCTGGATCAAGCCTACCCCCCAGGCATAGTAGCATTTAACAGCATGTTATTTAGTAGCATGTTAACAGCATTTAATCGCATTTAGGTGCATTTAACACAATATAATCCTTCAGCATTGCTTGCCAAACAGGCAAGTAGGACTTTTGAAGAAAAAAACGGTGGAAATTGCATTGTTTACCATCAAGCCATGCCTGGTTAATGCCCTGCTACGTCGTCCCAAAGCGTAGAAGATGACTAAATAACACAAACTCAGAGCTCGCGATCTTGGCTTCCCGAAGCTCTGAATTCTCAGACAAAACCTGGTTTTCTTCCTCAACCCACAACCAGAAGGCAGCAAATCCAACTGTCGTCGATCCCGCATTTCTGGTTGGTGATCCTTGGACAACTCGTCAGCCCCGTGCCACACATGTCATTCATGCTTGTCACGCCAGGTGGCGCCACCATTTCAGGTTGGCCAGAGTTTACAAATGTGGCCAAGTTTACAAACTTAGCCGAGTTTACAAACTCCCAATCTCAATGGCCATCCGCCCTCCGAGTCCCGCGTGCCTAGTTCCTCACCTCTCTTAAACGTCCCGTGGGATTTAGTCTTGAGGGATGTGGATGGATTCTGATGCTCGTGTTTGAATTGTTTCATGTGTGATATGTGCCTTTGAAGGATTTTTGAATTCTTTCATGTGTGATGTGAGTACTATGCAGGGTTCTATTATGTTTGATGTGTGTCTATGAATAAGAATAATTTCTTTTAATGTAGGTTATTAGTTATACATATCTTCAATTATATCCATGTGTTAATTTTGTTGTTGTTGATTCCAATGCTTGTGTCAACCCGTGTCTTTCTCATGGACCACCTATGTCTCTCTTACTAAGAGAAGTCTAACCGAGTCTTTTTTGTGTTCCTCCTTTATCTCTCTGATACGACATGATTTAATAGATTAGTTCCATGGCTTCATTACAACAATCAAAGGATCTCTTCATAATAGAAGCCACGGTTTTTGTTTTTAAATAAAGAACCCTAACGAGAATCTTTGCGAGTATGTTTACCTTAGCTTACAAACAGAAAATTGATGGAGCAATGCTTTATTCCAACGAGAGAAAGTGATTATTACTTTGCATTTTTCAGTTATGTCAAGTATAAATGCTATATATATACCATGCATGTGTGATTAAGTGCATCTTGTAGCATGTATATTATAAGCCTTATAAGGGGTTTTTTTAAAGATGTAAAAGGAAGGGAAAAAATCGTAAACAGTCTTCAAGAGCGAACAAAAATGGCATGCAATGGCAACTAGGGTTTAGCAGAAGTGTATCCACTTTTTTAAAAAAAATATTTCTTCAGTTACCTAACCTACTAGGTTACGCTAGGGCGGTAGTCCCCGCTCCCCTTGGGTGCATGGGCATTGAGTGGAGGGGTACCCCGACCCTTGTACTAAGGGCACAAGGAGCAAGCACAAGCTCAGCAAATATGCAGAGAACACAGAGCTATAGAGGAGAGCTATTATCCTCACACTAGCCTTTCCCCCATTGGCCCCCCAGGAATGGACCCTAACAAAGAAGCGCTGATGAGGTATGACAAAATGGTCGAGGATTTCCTAGAGACGATTCAAAAGCTGGAGGATTCAAGAGCCACAATAGAGGAGATTAATCTCCTTCTATTGTAGAAACAAATGGAAGAAAGGAAAGAGTATTTTAACATGGCTAATCCAAAGGACTCCTCAGCTCACTCACCAGGTAATCCTCCTTCCAATATTCCCCAAGTCTGCTTGCCCCCAGACATGGTGTAATCTTTGGAACAGGATTACTTAGCAAGATGTCTTGTAGGGCTACTACTTGGTCCTAGACCTCTTGTCGAGTTATTAAGGGGGTGGGTAAGGGACAATTGGATAAGTATAGGGATAGAAGTCGAGGTCATATAGGCCCTCCCCAATGGGTATTATATTTTTCTCTTTAAGGACTCTAACATGGCTCTCAAGGTCACGGGGTATCTATGGTCAGTGGATGTACATAAAATCTCCCCTTCTGTTTTTTTAAGGTGGTCTAAAGAGTTTAATCCTAATGGACCCAAACCATCAGCTTGTTTGGTGTGGATGGAGTTGCCCAACCTCCCATTCTACATGTACCCTTGGGTGAAAAAGATTGTGTCCCCCCCATAGGCAAACCCCCATAGGCAAAGTCCTAGGCCTAAGACCCAAGAATGATTATAACCCAGCCTGGCATCCCCAACTCCTTGTTGAAGTTGACCTTGACAAATCTCTAATTGAAGAAATAGAAATAAATTGTGGGGAGTATAACATGAAACAAAGAGTTCTCTATAAACACCTTCCCAATGCATGTTTCCATTGTGGAATGTAGGGACATGTGATTAGAAATTATCCTACTAAGTACCCTAACTTAAGAACCCCTAGCCCCCCTCCCCCTCAAGCTACTAATAGCAAAAGTCAGCAACCTGGTGTGGGACAAATACTCAAGGCCCCCTCCCCCCGAATGATCTTGCTCCTATTAAAGAGAAAGGTGATAGATTTACTCTCCCAGGAGAAGAACCTTTGGATAGAATAGAATGGGCCATCAGAGGGCCTTTGCAAACTCTTATGCCTTATTAGACAATCCCTCTAATCTAGAGGATATTGAAGATTCTCAAGAGACCATTCAATCCACACCCTTAGATAGATCTAGGGTCAATGCAGAAACCAACCAGATGGACCATGACCTCAACAACTCTTACTAACCCTTGGAGGAGGAGCACTTGGATGATGAGCAGAATAGGGCACACCTTGTCTTATCTGACATAGACAATGGCAATACAATTGAAATGGAGGTGGTTAAGCAACTGAAAAGGGGGAACTCTATGGTGGGCTCCACTACCCCCCAGTTTTAGCATCTAAAAGTGGTCCTAATAAGGTCAACTCTCGAGAAAAGGTAAATGAAGTGCTCTTGAACTCTATGGTGGGCTCCACTACACCCCCAGTTTTAGCATCTAAAAATGGTCCTAATAAGGTCAACTCTCGAGAAAAGGTAAATGAAGTGCTCTTCACTAAATGTTAAGGGTTTAACTGACCCTTCCAAGGTTAAGATGGTAAGACAATGGCTTAAAAAGAAAGGTAAACTTGACTTTATAGCTCTAGCCGAAGTCAAAATTAGTGGTCGAGCTAGATAAAAGGCTCCAATCCATTTCCAAAGATCACATATGGATATACACTACCTACACTCAAGGTTCAGGTGGAGTTGCAATAGGTCTGCACCTTGACCACCAAGATGACCTAAAAGATATATAGCTGGATGTGTATGACCAATGGGCTGCCTTTGAGATGTCTACATACTCTTTTATTGGCTTATATGCTGCAGGTGCCCAGACTAACAGAATCAGAACCTGGAGAACCTTGAGGCTGGTCCCAGATCCCATGGGTGACTTTAACATGATTGAGCTCAGAGAGGACAGGTTCAGAGCACTAGGCCAAATCATTAAAGGTGCAGAGTTGTAGTCCTGGCCAAAAACATCAGATTATTTTGGGTTATGTGATTTGGGCAATGCTGGTGATTTCACATGGCAGAACTATGCCTTGGGGGAGCTAGCCTGGAAGGTAAGGCTAGACATAGGATATGTAAATAAGAGTTTATGTAATGAATTTGTAAGATGTGAATGAAAAACCAATTTCTCCACATGTTTATTAGATCACTACCCCATCACCCTATGGTAGCTGAACAATCAGGATAAAAAAGTTCTTAACTAGTGGTTTCATAGTGACCCTGTTCAAATTGCCCATTGTGTAGGAGGAAGTTAAAAAAATTTGGGGGGATTTATTTGGGAGAAGTCTCACTCCAGCCAAGGCTTGGAGCTTGGCCACTAAATTTACTCAGTCCTATCGATATGCATCATAAAGGAGGTGACCAGAATTAGGAAGAAAAGAAACGAGATACTCTACCTAAAGCTTAAGTAGCTAGAGGAATCTGCAAATAAGAAGGACCTCCTCTCAGTTCAAAATGAACTGTGTAGGACTAGAGCAGGGATAAGAAAGGAGGAAGAGATATTTCTACAACAAGCTAACCTTTTTTTTAGAGATTACTAGGCAGCTTCCCTCTCCAGAAGTGTTCAAGATGTTGAGGGTTAAACAAAGCAAAGATAAGCTATCCCCTCTCAAAGACAACAATGGCTTCAAGAGTTTCTCAGAGGAAATAAACATGAAAATGGTGTTCCAACACTTTAATAGTATCTTCAATAAAGGGGTGAGCCCACAGAGGACTAAGTCAAATGTATAGCAATCATAGGTGAGGCCAGGAATCTACAAAACTTTGGAAGGCAATCTCTCCAAGGAGGAAATTAGCAAGGCAATAGGCATGCCTTCATAATTCTACAAAACATTCAAGGAGGCTCTGGTTGGTCCCCTATTAGCTGTGTGGCAAGAGGCTCTGTCCTATGGGGCTCTTCCCCTCACAATAAATGAGGCCTGGATCAAACTCATTCATAAGAAAGGGGATAAATAAGATTTGGGTAACTGGAGACCCATCACCATGCTTACTTGTGCATACAAAATTTTTGCTAAAGCTCTAACTTTGAGGCTTTCCAGCCAGCTGAAAAATTGGATTAGGTAGGAACAGAAGGGTTTCATAAAAGGTACGTATATTCTTGATGCCATCATCACTCCGTGGGAGGGTCTGGAGTATGCTAAAGAATCTAAATAGGATTACATTTTTTTCAAAATAGATTTTGATAAAGCCTATGACCAGGCTGAGCTAGCATTATGTATTGGAGTCTCTCAGGCATATGGGAATAGGCAAACACTTTACCTAGATAGTGGGGACCTTATTTGGTAATGCTAAAGCAAGAGGCAATGTAAATGGGGTGCTCACTGAGGCCTTCCCTCTAACTAAGTCATGTCTTAGATGTAGAGCTAGAACTCATTGGTGAAAGGATAGGTATATGGAGTCGTACTGACTCTACTAGTTACTTTCTATTAGAGACTTGCCACACCCTAAAGCCCTCCATTGGAGCTCACAGTCTAACCGCTTGCATATCCCTGCTAAGAAAAGGGCCCCCATGTGCATTGTAAACTAAACAAGAGATGGGCTATTCTCTTGGACATGTCACAATGGCACTTCCTCTTTGACAAATTGTGGAATAAGTATGTAGAGCTAAAGAAGTAGGGCCATCTGGACTCAACAGAGAGCATGAATATAGGGGATGGCAAGTGCCATAGGTGCCATGATATGGAGGATGGCATGCACATTTTTATCCACCACCCCCAAGCCAAAAGATGCTTTGACTCTCTGGCAATATATATTCAGTCCTGAAATGGTCTCTCCTTAGGTTGGAAAAATATGGTCTTATGAGAGAGTATTGGTTGTTCTATGGAACTATGGGTTGTGTTGAGGATTGAAATGCTTTGGCGCTTGTGGTCAAATAGATTGAATTTCATATTCAATAGTAGTCCTACTCACCACATCTGGCTGAAAGAACATTTGATCCATGCAGGTGAAAGGTTCACTCAGATGAGATTGAGGGACTTGGATATTAAAATAGCTCATCCACACAGGAAAACAAAGGGAAGCACAAGCTGAACAGTGTAATTTAGAAACTTATGGTTTTGAGAGAGACAATAGTCACCAAGGATATTTTTTTATTAAAAGCTCTCCACCTTATGCAAATATTCTCTAACTTCTTAATATAAATAGCCATTAATTTGAAAAAAAAAGACGTAAAAGGCTGCTAAATAGGGAAAAAAAACTTCTGAATTTTTCCTCGTTGACATTTGTGCAGCATCCATCCCTCCTTGTCATCGCTAGTCCTCCCTCACTCTCTCTCTCTCTCTCTCTCTAACGTAGCTTGGCTTACAGTTAGTCTCTGCTCGCACCTAGCCTCAACGCAGCATCTCCTCGACAGCTCCTGCAAATTTCACTCTCTCGCTGTATCGCACACGCCCTTAAGCCATCCCTCAGCTGTTCTCCCCCTCTCCCTCTCGCTCTATCGCGCACAGAATCATTAAGCTCAAAGGGCACAGAGGTGCAAATTTTGTTTTTCAGCACAGCACCCTTGCCTCTCTCTCGTACGTGTGGGGTGGATCTCTTTGAGTGGGAAGAGCTTGAAATCACAGAATAGAATAGCCAGGGGGAGGCGCAAAATCGCTCTCTCGTGGTATAGCAGAGGAGGGAGCTCGTATCGCGCTAGGATTTTTTCATGTTAGGGGCATAAGATAAAACTCGAATTCTTTTAATTGGCGTGTTAAAAAATTGCCATGATCTATCTCCCTTTAATGAAGCCATGGAAAGGTTGGCGTTGGAAACATGATGGCTACCTGTATTTATACTCTCACAATAGGTGGTCAGTCTAAACTGCTGTTACATGGAAGATTTGTGGGGGGGTTTGAGATTAGAAGATATGTCAGATAGGGGTGCCTTCTTGCTCCCTTGCTATTTGCTATTTGATATTGCTTCCCATCCCTTGATTGTGGCTCTGGAAGATGCATGTGACAAAGGAAGGGTGACTGGGTTAAAGCTGAGGGGTGAGAAACGACTGGCTTTACAATGCTTTGTAGATGATTCATTGCTCTTTTTGAGGGTAGATAATGACAACTTGAGATAGGCTCTATGTATTGTGCAAGAGTTTGCTATGGCCTCTAGCTCTAGGTATAATTTTCATAAATCTAGGATCATTAGCTTGACTGAAGATAATGACTTTGACTTGGAGAGATAGGGGTGTGATGTAATAAGGAGGGGTCATATAATGAGACATTTGGGTATTCCCTTTTGAGTGGAGGTGTCAAATAAGCAGTTGATTAACTGGGCTATTGAGAGATTCCTTAACAAGCTGAAGATTTGGGAAGGAGTCAAGGTTCCTTTTCATGAGACAGGGTGGTCATCTGCAATGTGGTGTTAAATGCTTGCATTATGTTTTTATGCCATGTTCTTGATTTTGGTAAATGTCATTCGAAGAAGATTATAGGTGACTATCCAACTATTAAAGGGGCCTAGGGCAAGATTGGAAAATGGGTTTCAAGCAAGGGTATTGGGGGGATTGGGTGTTGGGAAGTTTGTATGTAGCTGATAGGGCTGCTAACTTGGTTTTCAATATCATTAGATATTGTGGAAGAGTATACTATTTTAGAAAGAGGCTTGCCAAGGGGTGGATGTGATAGAATTGATGTATAGATGTGTATATAATGTTGGTTTGCTAATTATGTTAATAAAATGAATGGTGGTGATGTGATGCAACTAATCAAGGCCTTGCAATCTGGGATTAGATGATTTGATTTCTAGGTGAGGAGACTCTTGTACAGATGCTATCATGTGGCAAGGTTGTATAGGTCTGGATTTGAAGGCAAAATTGCCTAAGTTTGGGTGGCCAAAGACCAAAAGATGGTATTTGAAGGAGAAGCGACCAGTCTACACATTTGTTGCATTCATTGAGAACCCTTTGGTGGGTAGAAGACCAATGGTCAAAATATGCACAAAAGGAGAGTACATGGAGATGAAATCCCCAAAAGAATGCACCTTAGAGGCTAGGTTATCATATTTCTTAGGAGCATATCTCTTTTGTTTGGGAGGATGAGAGGTGGGATTTGATTTACAATTTGTTAAATAGTGAAATGGTGGGAGTCTAGTGATCTATTTGGGTCTTGTATTTAACTGTTGATAAGTTCTTAATATATCTATTTTATGTTCCCCAAAAAAATTGCCATGATCACCCACTAGCTAATTCACTCCACTAGATATATTTATTATTTAGTGCCCACAAACAATCGGGCACTAAATAATGAATTACCTAAGATTTAAACCTTACATAAGGTTTTCTTAGAATCAACATTCTCCTCTCTCTCTCTCTCTCTCTCTCTCTCTCTCTCTCTCTCTCTCTCACCAAAATAGCAATTGTCTTTGTCTCTTTCACCTCTTTGTCCACAAGTCTTTGATTGGCTTCAAGAAAATTGAATTAATCCAAAACTCTGATACCACTATCACGAGACCTTTTTGTACTTCTTGAAGAAATAATTAAAAACTCACAAATTCATCAAAGATTAAAGAATAGACTTGAATCAAATTGATATGAAAGAGCATAGCATAACATAAAATAAGAGAAATAGAACAATATCACCATCAAGATACTATTGGGTTCAATCTCCCCCCTCATGTGTGTCGCTTCACTTCCATGACATTAGTATTTTGAGAATTTCATTTCAAGATATAGCCCAAGGAGCTATTAATAGTTGTGCGTACAAAATTGGGCTTGTTTTTTCACTTTTTACAAAAATAGCTCAAGCACTAGAGCTTGTTCACACACTGAGTGTAAATAATCGAAACTCTTCTAGCATATGTGCTAGGAATATAGAAACGCCATGCACAAGCGTGCATAAATAATTTGTACAAACATTTAGCACGTGGCCAAGAAAAATAACTTATAAAATAACCTTAGATACATTCGCACATATAATAACCTTGTGCATATTCGCACATATAATAACCTTGTGCACATTTGCACATTCTATTTATTAAGATGGTTTCTGCATACATTAAATCAAGCATATTTTTCTATGATTATTATGCATAAAAAATATGATAAAATATGTACCTATAACACTTGGACCCATTGCCTTTTTGTTGTTGTAAAATAAATAAGTTCATTTCCTAGAGATCATTAAAAGTCTTTCTAGACAGAGGTACATTCGATGCTTAATACAATATGTAGTGAAGTTCTTAAGAAGGTACCAAATATAAAAATTTTCAAGTCAAGAGCTTATCCTTATTGAGGCATGTGTTGTTGGTCTTCGAGCCGCAAATGAAACTTTTCATTGTAGGTTGGCTAGCTCGTTCGTCTCGTGTCCTCACTGTGTTATCACACTGGAATGCTCCTTATCAAAGGAGGGAAGGGAGACCTCTCTATGCCTTGATAGAGGTAACAAGAGATCCGTCTTCTCGGTGGTTCTCTCTCATAAAAGGCGGAAGAAGAAGAAGAAGCTAATACAAGAAGAAAACCTACCATTAAACCTATCTAGCATGCATCCGTTAAGCAAGAAAGATTCAATAGCATGCAAGCAAGCAAATGAGGAAAAGAAAAGAGCTCACAAGAAAACTATTGCAAGGGAATGTATTGTCAAAAATGACTTATATACAAGTTACTAGCTTTCACACTAGGACACCCAAACTTAAATGACTTATATACAAGTTACTAGCTTTCACACTAGGCCGACCAAACATAAAAATAGTCTGACCTCTATTATTAGTCTTAAGCAACTATGTACACTAAGTCCGTAAACTTTTCCTATTTGACATTAAGCATAGGGTAAGGTTGCTTTATATGTTCTAATGTCATCTTACAAAAGTTAAGTGCCCATTTTGGTGGGTAAGATGGCAAAGCGCCTTACAATATGTCAGGTAAGTAGAACCATATTAACCTACAGAGTGGTTAACATACCCCCTCCTAATGGTGATTGCATCACCCAAGTTGGTGGTGAAACTATTGTGTCGATGGTGTGGATGATCCATGATACGCCATGGAGTTGGTGGCCTAGGTTAAGTAGTATAGTTTGGGACCAATGTGCAGCCAAATGCGGCAAGGCAAAGGGATAGGAAGCTTTAGATAGCCCTGATGGTGAGACAGGTAGCTTGGTGAGGTGGCATGGAAAGTGATAGGGCAATAAAGAGGTCCTTCTCATGCTAGGCCTCTATTGGTTATGGAAGTGGCATGGACTCTTCAAGATTAAGTAGTTGGTAGAAGCGATACACACTATGTGACTGACAGAATGATGACCATGAGACCCGATTAGCATGGGTAGATGATGGCATTTGTGATGCCTTGGCACGACAGGGTATTATGCTCGGATCTAACAGCATGATGGTTAGACATTGGGCTTCTTTTTTTGTGAGATGAATACGTTGACTAGGGCGAGGTGTTGTTGGTATTGAGTTGGAGCTGAAGTAGAGGTTATATGCATTGAAGCACTTTGTGGAGGTAGGTCGAGGGTTCTCCAGGCGATGGGTCATACCATGGGCCATGCTCTAAGCTTGCGCCCGCCATGGTCTTGTTGTAACCTCCTAAAAGAATCTAAGTGAGACCCCAAAGTTAGAACTGGAAATGTCTTGTAAATACCTTGTCGCTAGGATAAATGTAGCTAGAGGCATGATATATGCACTTGGAGAAAAACTAAATTGCTCAGAGTTTCAACTAGAGAGCTTTAATGTTTTGTCGAGCTTGCTGTAAGATCCCTCTTACTAAACAAAAAGTTTAATTGATAATTGTATTCATTATTTTGGAAAAAACGTGTAAATAAATATATTAAGGCTTTTTAAGATGAATTTTAAGATTTATGTGCAAAAAAGGGGAGACCCTGGGTATCCATGTGCACATTAGCGTGCACACACCTACAAATTAATTTAGATCAATAAGAAAAAATGATAGAAAAATTTTAAAATAATTTAATTAAGTAACAATGATTAATTAAAATAATAGAGTATTTAATTACAAGACTACCCCTTGAAAAATTAAATTAACCACTATGTGTGTGTACATTTGTTAAATACCTAATTAAATTTAGCTTTCTTTATAGATCCATTTACATCTAATTAACTTTTTTTCCCTTAGGCGAAGGTACCAACTTCCATGTATCATTTGCATCCAATTTAGCCAGCTCTTCATCCATGGTCTTCCCAATGTTCAAGTTACTCCTCAAAGCACGTGGATTCTATCTCGTGTATTTCTTTGACCATATATGCATAATGATGGGTTCTGTAATCATGTAAGCATAATGATGGGTTTTATACACATCCCATATCTTAGCCTACTCTATTGGATATCTAGTCCCTGGAGACTTGCACATAGCTAGATCAATGCACCCACGTGAACAATAGCCAAGTATTCTTAACACACCTTTAGTCCTTCTGTACACCAAGATGTAACAATAGCCAAGATCCCATACTCCTCATCAAGGCTCTATTTTGAGCCACTTCCCCTATCAACAAATCAATGGCATCGTGTTGAAACATCAAGCATTATCAAAGGCTAATCCACCTTCTCTTTGCCTTTAGTGACATGTGAATTTGTTGAATTTTTAGCACCTATAGCACTACCAAATGATGTGACAAAATTCATGGCATTCTACCTCAACCTTCTTGGTCAAGGTCTAATAATAGACTCGTTGGTAGAGGACTCTTCAGGTCCACTAAGCACATGTGATCATGTGATTATTGCTACGCTCCTTTTGCTATCACTAGAGGACTCTCTAGGTCCACTAAGCACATGTGATCATGTGATTATTGCTACTCTCCATTTGCTATAGCCAGATTGTTATTTACATCAGCCGTTCATTTCAAGCATTTCATCACCTCGAAGGCTCAGCGTTTTCAGTGCCCTGAGGCTCAGCATTTCATCACAGTGGATGAGGAAGCCTAGCCCTGCTAGTGCCAACGCTCAGCTACTCTCGTGCCTAGGCGCTAAGGTGGTGTACTCTCTCAACACTCTCACGGGTAAGATCCGATAAGCTCTTGATGTTGAGATAATTGGCAGCCAGGATAAGATAGAAAGAGAGTAGCCTGGTCGACCTTGACGAAATTGGCATCGCAGACCTTGACATCATCCTGAGAGAGGCCGGGCTTGTGGTCACCGCTCTTGGGAACCTCGAGGGCGTGGTAGCGACAGTACACGTGACCTTCAGGGGGAGACATTGAGCAGAGGGACGATGCTCTTTGTGCTCCTCCACCCGAATGCCATGATCTCCTCCACCTCGAACAGCTCGTCGTCGGGAGGCCTTGCGTGCAACCAGAGCGGACATTTCCCACCGTCACAAGCTGCAGCGCACTCGGTACCAGACATTCAAGCTCCATTTCACATTGCAGCGCAGCACAGAGCATAACAAAAAAACATTTAAAAAAAAAAACAAGCTACAACGCAGAGCAAAGGGGCTTTAACAGCCAACGCACTTTGCTATTTGTGTGCAGGCACAGCTAGAAAAAAAAAAAAAAAAACACATCAAGCTGTAGCGCAGAGTGCTGGCTTGCAAGTAGCGTGGGGCTATTGTGTACATTATAGGCAATCGTCTGGATTACTGCAGCACACAGAGAGCGCTTGCATCACTCCAGTGTGAAGCTTTTAGCATCATGACCTTGCTTGCTCAAGGTTCAGCCAACTCAACATGCATTTCAATGCTCAAGGCTCAGTGTAGATTGGGGAACATTGCCTCTCAGAGGCTCACCGTGCCCAGCAGAAAAAATTGAGGAGGAAAAAGAGGAGAGTTTTTTTAATAAAAAAAACTTTAGTTCTAGGGTTTTACTCATCTTCTTTTCACACCCCTTGTTGGGCCACACTTTATCCACACTCTCTAGTCCATCCACACCTCCTTTCTTTTGACCATTTACCCTTGCCCACATTTCATACTCTCCTTCACCCTTAAAATTTTTGAGATTGTTCACGAGTTGTGTGAGATTTTGGTGCATTGTGGGTATTTTTGGGAGTTTGTACATGCTCCTTGTGGTGTGAGGATCTACACATTTGGTGTTTTGTGAGATTTGCCTATGATCGTGGATTTTGATACATCACGGAGATGTTTTGGGTTATGGGTGAGATTGCCTTATGAGTTTACCAGAGGCATGACTTATGATGAGTTTCGACATGGATGGACGATGTGTAGACATGTTGATGATGTAAATGTGATATGGATGGCTACATGGCAAATGACAATCATGATTGTTATTCATTGGGAACATCCTATGAGTCATGGTATGACAAGATGGAGTCCTTCTAAAACATGTGTAGTGCATGTTCACATATATGTTGCCATTATAGTAGTGTTTGCATGGGCCTCGATAGCTTACGACTCACCCTCGACATCGACTAGCCATCATCTCATTGATTCTCATTTACTTAGACTGACTCATTCATTGTATTATGATAGGGATGATGAGGATGATGTTGTTTGTACACACACACATGATGACATTGATGTATCACACAGGCATGCACATGATCATAGTGATATATGTGCACATGATGCCACTGACACATATGCACATGATGAAGATATATGTGATAGTGATGTGTGTGAGTCAGATTGTGTGGGCATGATCTCAAGGGTAGAGATGGTAGCGCATATCGAGCATCTACATTTCTATACCTATTATCTTTCCTATGGATCACATGGATACTCCAATTGATTGTGGTGACATTCTAGAGGATAGTGTGCATCTGATTAGTGATGTATCCATTAGCACAACTAAGGTTAGTGATACTCTGCATACGAGTGACAGAGCACCTAGGAGCATAAGTATCTCAGACAAATGAAGATCATCGTGAAAGCCCGGTAGTTTAGTGAAAGATGAGGCCAAAAGCTGGCAAACATGGGTGAAAACGCAAACTGTGTTTTCTGTAGCTATGCATAAGTGCTTTCAAATTGGGTGGTAAAAATGCTAACACATTTTCTCTAGTTTCTTACCATAAGCCGCATTGGTCAGGGCGGATTGCCTCGATATGATACGAATTGTCACATGGATACAATAAGCGCTTTGACGATCTCGTTCCAGGGCACAAAAGAACTCCATAAAATACGATACAGACAATACACGTTTAATCCTATGAGGATTAGTGCATTAGGGAAAATCCTCGATTACCAACAGCTTTGAGAATACGATATGCTCAACGATAATCTAGGCATCCTTACGGTGGCAGATTGCCTCGCTCACAATCTTGAAGTGAGAAGGTTCTTAGTGTTGACACAGGTTTACCTCTTGCAGACACAGATCTACTTCTTGATACTGAATATTCTCTGCATCAAATCCATCAGTGCCTCACGCAATTTGATCGCTCACTTACCTGATTTCCTAGAGTTATATGCATCAGGCTATTCTTTTAGGATTTCTATTGTGGAGATATCAATGATATGATCATTATTCATAGTATTCATAGCATTCCTAGCATTGTTCATGTGGATAGAGTTCATGTATTTGAGTAGTCATGGATAATGCATGATAGTAGTGATGATTTCATTGATGTGAGACATCGTAGTAGGATTATGCATATTGATCATTTCCATAGTGGATCATATGGCATAGATCTTGAGAGATTTGCATTTCATCTAGACATCTCCTTAGATCTTATATTGTTGGAGATAGATTTATCATGGGATATAGGTTACATAGGGGCATCATTGATGGAGATAGATCATGTTTATGAGGATGACCTTGGAGGCCTTGGGGATGCCATAGATGATGATTTAGGAGATGATACCATTTGCCTTTCATGTGAGAATACCTCTTCATTTTTTAATGAGATGACTATGATGATGTTGATGATTATATTGATATCCTAGATCATCATACACACATGGAGGGTTTTGCACATGAGGAGGTAGTGCATGGTTTGGCTCATGCCCATATACCTATTGATGTAGTGGATCATGCCTTTGACATTTTGAGTGATGCTACGTGGGATAACGGCATTGGTTCACTTTTACCCTCGCATGATGTTGACCTTGAGATATGTTCCTTTGGCTTCTATGGGTGTTGACACACGATCCTATTTTCTTTAGAGCTAAGACATTTACTTTTGAATGCAGTAAATGTCATTTGGGATGCATGGTATCTGATTATGTGGCGCATTATGTGGATTTACATGCATCACATCGAGATTTTCACTTGAGCATTTATTTGGACCATGGATTTGATGATATTTCTAGTGGCCATTTCACTTTGGACGAAGAGCTTGGATACTTCCTTCTTGGTCCAAGTGGTCACACATTTATTCCATGGTTAGATGGTCTACACTTTGGCTATCCATTTGACCTAGGTAGAGATATAGTGAGATACGTCATCGACATGGGTGATTATCCATTTGATCCAAGAGGATTGGCGTGGTCACACTTGCATGGATTACCTCATCTTTGGGGTGACACTAGTATCTTTTCCATTTGATCCTAAAGGATACTTGACTAGCCTCATCATTGAGGGGAGTCCCTTACCCTTTCCATTTGACCCTTAGGGTCATATGACTATTGTATTCATATTTGGGTCTTCCGCCGGCGACACCGACACTATGTCATGGGCGTGATTTTTTTTGTTTTGTTGTATATAGCCTTTACGTTTGATTTTTTTTAACAACCACCCTTTGATTTCGAGGACAAAATCATTATAGGAGAGGATGGTTTGTAATGAAGCAATAACTTTAGATTAGGTCTAGGACCTTGGTCATGGACTCAAGTATAAAAGGGGGCTCATGGACTACTATTGTATGTTTTTGATACCTTTTGATATCTTTTGACCTCTTGACTCTTGGAGCCTCATGACTTTCAAGCCTTGGTTTATGTGGAAGGCTATTTTCATCCTTTGATGAAAGGTTAAATCAATTAGGCATTATGTATGATTTCTAATTACATGTTAATCAACATAATCATTGTCCCTAATCTCAACTTTATGATCACTCTATTTCAATTTTCCCTCTCTCTCCCTTACGCACCCTCCCGTCAACCCCTCTTCCAGCTTCCCCATGTTCACTCATCTTCTCACCAACTTCCCTCTCTATCATAACTCCTTAGCGTTTTCATGATGAAATCACCTCCAACTCTCCACCTTTGCTAGTCCATTTGGTCATGCATGGCTCATGACTTTACTCTCCACCTCTCCTATTGACTCTCACTCATGATAATGATGTCCTCTCATGGCTCTAACTTACATCCACGTCAACTTCCATCCACGTCATTGGCACAGACACCTGTCAACCTCCTCTCGATCCAATATTTTTGGAGTCCACATTGTGTTGATGAGACTTTAGAGGTAATTGGTAAACCAACCTAGGACTACTTTTCATGTGGCACCATTAGAGATCTATAATGGAAATCTTGGCATGGATTGGTTAGAAGCAAATAATGCCAACCTCAATTGAGAGACTAGAAAAGTCTCAAGAAGTAGTAGCGGGGCTACTCAGGGAGAAATGGTAGACCCAAGCCATAGTTAATAAAAACATGCAAATTGAAAAAGGACCTTACGAAAAATCAAAGGGTGTTTGTAGTTAAACTCATCAAAATCAATGATGATACTAAAAAGAGGGACCTAGACTGATAATAAGAGTTTGAGGCTTATTCAAGGAACATAACTAGTGGCTAACAGGAATGAAAAATGTCAAAGATTGAGTGTATAAAACTCAAAGAAACAAATCTAATAAATGATGAAGCAAGGATTCATCAGATTGAGTGTATCACCTTAGGGAATTCGGGCCCTATTTCAGAAGAACTCAAAGAAACAAATCTAATAAATGATGAAGCAAGGATTCATCAGACTGAGTGTATCACCTTAGGGAATTTGGACCCTATTTCAGAAGAACAAGGACATAACCTTCCAGTTATGTATTACCTATAGAGGTCTAAATCAACTCATGTTGTGAAAAAACAAGTATCCTAGTTCGAGGGATTAATGAAACTCTAGACTAACTACATGGAGAAAAAGTTCTTACAAAGATTGACTTGAAGTCTAGAAACTATTAGATTTGAGTTAGGGACGAAGACATCCCAAAGATCACATTTAACTTCAGATGTGGGCATTATGAACACACTGTGATACCAATTGTGTTGACTAATGCCTTCTTTCAACTTTCAATAGGCTCATACAAGATCTATTCAGGAAGAAGCTAGACAATCATGCCTTTCAACTTTCAATAGGCTCGTACAAGATATATTCAGTAAGCCACTAGACAATTATGCCTTGATGCTCTTTGATGATATTCTTATCTACTCTAAGGATTGGAAGGAGCACGAAGCCCAAGTTAGAGAAGTTCTAGAAATCCTAAGGGAGCACCAAAAAAGAATAAGTGTATCTTTGTTACAAACAAAATTGAATATATGGGATTCATTGTCTCCAAAGATGAAATCTCATTAGACCTAGCAAAGGTACAAGATATAGTTAAATGGCCTCAACCATTTAACGTTAAAGGAAATTTGAGGATTTCTTGATATCACAAGGGGCCGTATCTTTATTTATGATTATGCAAGGATAGCCACACCTTTAACCAAGCTACTTAAAAAGAATACAAAGGTATTTTGGACTAAGGAGCATCAATAAAGCTTTGACAAAATCAAGGAGGCTCTAGCAACTACACCCATTCTTCAACTGTCAAATTTTAATACAAATTTTGAAGTAGTCATTGATGTTAGTGGATTAGCTTATCAGTAGGAGTTGTCTCACAAGAAGGGAGACTAGTAGCTTACACTTCAAGGAAACTCAAGGATTATGAGAGAAACTATGCTATTCATGACCTAGAACTTTTGGTTGTAATTCATACCCTTCAGCAGTGGTACCATAAGAGCTTAAAGTAGATTTTTACGTAGCTAGATCTCAACATGAGGTAAAGATGTTGGATAGAGGTCTTATCAAAATGAGGTAAAGATGTTGGATAGAGGTCTTATCAAAATTTCAATCAATACAAACAATGCAAAGATAATGTAGTTACAAATGCATTGAGTAGGAAGTCCTTTGTGGTGGCTATAATTCCTATGCCAAGTAACCCTTTTCTTTAGAAGTGAGGGACAAAATAACCTTAGATGAGTAATTGGGCATATTTTACAACTCATGGACCAAACAACTCACTCTCAGCAGCAAGAGAGGACAATCAAATATTATATCTTAGAGAAAAATGCTTATTCTATCAACTAAGGATGTGTATACCAAAAATTAGAGAGTTAAAAGGTCAAATTCTACATGAAGTTCATGATGCACAATTAGCCAGACATCCAGGATATGTGATGATGCTTAATGTTTCTACGAAGGAGTTTCTTCAAGAAGGATGAACTTAGGTATGCCACACAATACTTAGCTTGTCAGAGGAACAAGGCTAAAGGAGTAAAGATTCCAAGTAAGTTGATGGTGAGCAAATTGTTATGTCATCCCAAAGCACTTTGGAAATTCAACTAGTTAAAATCCTTATCTCTAGAGAAAGGACTCTAAAAAATAGAGTCATTAGGGAACAAGTTTCTTGGGTTGTGATCGAATTTTCTATAGTTAGCCTTCCCATCAACTTGATTCCTTCCAAGGCTTAAGCCTATGTGATTTTTTAAGGCCTAGGATTTGGCTTGGGAATTCCATTGTTCTCTTAATGAGGACTAGGACAAGATCTTAACTGTTAATTGATTAAAAATTTAATTTTTTACAGCATACTATATATTAAAAATATGATTGTTTACTGCGTATTATAGAGAAGTGATCATTCTCCTTATAGAAAGGAGACTATCGTATATGGGATTCTTTATTTTGGTTTTATAAAGATATTGAAAAAACATGGTCTCAAAATGTGAATGATGATGATGATATATTTGTGAACTAGGAAACTTTTCCTAGGGTAACCATTTTGATGAGATCGGTTTGGGGCAGCCATTCCAATATGATCTGTTTAGTGATCAGTCTAGGGCAACTGGGTACTCCCCACCCAAGGCAATCGACTCTAGAAATATTTGGAATAGAGGTCGGAGAAACCACCTTTGTTGGGTGACCCACCCATGGGGTGGGGTGAGGGTTCTTACCAGCCTGAGCTAGAAAGGTCTTCCATAGCAAGAAAAGGGTGAAGGGGACACTTCTTGTTCTACTATACGAGTGATGTTTTGCCACGATGATTATAAGATCTAGATTATTTTGTGACTTGCTGAGCCAAGGGATTGGAGATGGATGAAACTCAAGACGCCGAGGGTTTGAAATTAGAGTTGTTCTTATGTGATGAATTTGTGTGGAAGGACTTAGTTGGAAAATAATGTATTTATTAAGGGATAAAGGAATCTAGGTATAAGAATAAATAAATGCATCATGTTGTAACTTGCATCAATGAAAATAATATGCTTAGTAATTTAGATAAACTTCATAGATGAACGGTTCTAGTCACTTGGGAAGTGGGTAGTCGGGTGGAGCTGATGAGTTGGGTGTTTTCTTACAAGAGACTAGAAACCAAAAATAGATCCTTGACATATTAGGTGGGACCCCCAATCCTATGGAGATTGCTTATAAATCAAACCGTGCAGGAGAGGCACCGATAAGTTAGCTCTCACAATGGGTTGGGATTGATCTTACCGCGAGACGAGTGACGTACCTCCCTATTCTTGGTGATAGGATGGGTGGGTATCTTAAACTACCTGCATGGGATTGCTTTCAAATCAAAGAGAAAGAGATGAAATTACCCTTAGTTATGGGTGGGTATCTTAAACTACCTGCATGGGTTTGCTTTCAAATCAAAGAGAAAGAGATGAAATTACCCTTAGTTATGTACCACTTCCTTTGCTTATCTCTTGCTTGTTTGCGAGTATCTTACACTACCTGCATGGGTTTGCTTTCAAATCAAAGAGAAAGAGATGGAATTACCCTTAGTCATGTACCACTTCCTTTGCTTGTCTCTTTCTCTTCAGATCTTCACACACGAACCAGCGCTATGATACCATGAGAAGAATGCAAGGGAGAGGGTGAGCTTGAGCTTGAGCCCCTTGTAAATAAGCAAAAACACATACAAAAGAGTAGACAAGCACACAAGAGAGATGTATGACTAAATTTTCTTCTATTTTCCTCTTCTATACAAACATAACATAAAGATACTATAAGGGAAAGTAACAACATACAAAATATCAATCTATAGTGTGAACTTGACTACATGAGCTGGCAGTATAACTATTCCATAACTCTTCTAATATAACAAAATATAAATGCCAGTCCATAGAGTGAACTCAACTACATGAGATGGCACCATAACATAAAGATAAGAGTACTCTTCTACGATAACAACATACAAATATCGATCCATAGTGTGAACTTGACTACATGAGATAGTGCTATAACTATTCCATAACTCTAGTAAACGAAAATGGGTTGTTGCATAGCCTATAAACCACTAGTGGTATATCACCCCCATAATGTCACCAACCATGCCAATGGTGTAAGTGTGGAGGTATCATCCTTGGGTGCCACCCATATTTGCAATAGTTAAGCTTAATATCTCAACAATACACCCAATAGGGCTAATTGGTATTATAGAGGCCTAAAACCCTTGCCACATCCTTATAATAGTTGAGCTCGATATCTTAACAATGCACCTAATAGGTCTAACCAGTTATAGAGCTTGATATCTCAACAATGCACCTAGTAGGTCTAACTGTTAATAGAGACCTAACACCCTTGCCATTATCACATCACACTCACTAGACTAATAGAGGTGGCTCACAAGGATTCTCCTCCCTCATCAAAAGTAGTAGCACCAATAAGTTTCCCCATACTAGGAGTAGTAGCAACCCCTAGTCGCCCATGTAGCTTGTGAACCTGATGCACAAGAAGCTACATGCATAAGGGGTATGCCTCCCCAAGTGCATCAGGCTCACTAGACTAATAGAGGTGGCTCGCTAGGCTTCTCCTCCCTAGTCAAAAGTACTAGAAAAATAACTTTTCCCATACTAGGAGTAGTAAACCCCTATTCTCCACCCAGGTAGCTTGTAAACTTGATGCACAAAAAGCTACATGCATAAGGGGCGTGCCTCCTCGAGTGCTAGGTCTAAGGAAACCATTCCTTTGTGTTAACCACACTTGTTAACATTATTTCTAAGCGTGGTTATGGTTCTTGTAACTCATTTTTATGTAACCGTGCTAATAAGCGCCTCATGTAAAAGATGTATGGGATGACCGAGCTTATAGCTTGTGTAATGTCGGCCCATAAAAATAAGACTAGGTGTACATAGAGCTAGGAAATCAGTTTTGGGCCCCCAATTGTTAAATGGGTGGATTTCCATTATAAAAAGAGAGCTCATGTATATAAGTGACTTATGAAATATGAAAAAGGACAATCCCATTATCACATTGGATTTTTCCCTCTCTCTCTCTCTCTCTCTCTCTCTTATGGCTATGGTGGTAGGCTTGTGTAGGTTTATGCTTGCTTACTTGATTGTTGGTGTGTTCATGTAGGTGATGGTTTCTTATCTTGCATCTTCCTCTCCCTCTTCTTGTCTTCTCCCTCATATCACCCTTGCACACATAAAGGTATCGAGTAGAGGTTGAGCTCTCCATATCTCCCTTTCTCTTTGCTCTTTACCTAGCTTGTGGAACCTCCACTTGAGTGACACAAGTGGTGGTGGAGTGAGCCCCTAACGGCCTCACATAGGGGAGTTAACCCTAATTAGGGTTGGCTAATTGCTAGTCCTCTCCCTTTCTTTATGCAAGGTAGCATGCTCAATTTGGTGAACATATTTGGTGCCACTGCCAGGGATTGCATTTAGCTTAGGGTCCTCCACATCCTGTCACTTGCTAAAGTTTTGAATTGCCCAGTTGAAATGCAAATCCACTGGTAGGATTATGTTTTATTATGCATTTTTTTTAATTTGATCTTGTTTTCCTTTAACATAGAGTTCAATGGAGCGTGAGGAGATTGGGAGTCTTCATAAAAAGAGAGAGATACAAGTTAGTGCCTAATCTTGCTCTTGAAGTTCATCAATTTCTTGTTTCCTTCAGAATTAGCTAAATACTGCATAAGTAGCTTAATCTTGTAATATTAGGATAGTAGGTTTAGTCAAGCATTGTATGCATCATCTGATAGATTGGGGTTAGCTCAAGCCATCCAAAAAAAGAAAAACCATTAAAACATCAAGAAAGGACCAAAATCATAGAGATCTCAGGAGAAAGATTGGGTGCATTTCATGGCCAGTCTCTCTGAGAGAAGTGAATGGTTATTCACTTCTCAGACCCACATCCGTACGCGTCTTAGCCAGGCCGTTCACTTCTCTTGGCTAAATCTACCTCATGAATGAGAGCAATGAGCATTAAAAGGGAATAAAGTACATTAAAAGGATCATAAAGAGCATTGAAGAGGGGTACAAAGAGGGTACAACTATACAGTCAAGAGAATATTAGAGGGTGGCTATCAGGAGACACGTCATTCTGGTGCATTTAGGAGATCTGCCAGCCCTAAAAAAGCATACGCCTATACCTTCCGTTGGAAAATGGCCATACCCTTACAAGTACATTTTCATTCATTCCTAAGCATATGCCTGTTCCCTTATAGATCTGCGCCTATATCTCTAGAATGTGTGCATGTTCCCTTACAAGTCCATGTCTGTTCCTTCCTAAGTGTACGCCCATACCTTTTGCCCATTCCTTGAGCTACGTATGTCCATTCCTCATCTAGCGCATGGTTGTTCAGAGGGGGATCCACAGCACTATCACCCTCCACATTCATGCACCTACGTTCAGGGAAATTGGTGCAAAACAACCCTCTGTTCGATTCAGAATGTTCCTATGCTCAATTACTCACGAGATCAGATCCTTTGGCCACAGCATAGTGTGGAGTTAGTCCTTGATAGCACTAGTGAAAGCAAACATCCTAGCACTACCCCCCTGACCTGGAGGTAGGAGGGTTGGCAGCCCAGTGCATGGACAAACCACCGACCCTCGAGTAAGACCCTGAATCCCCTACACATTCACAAAGAAGTCTTGCTCTGCAAGTCTCAGAAACTTTATCCTAGGAAATGCATAATCAGTGGATCCACATACTAAGGACAAGGGCATGGAATGCCAACTAGAGAGAGAGGCCACACCACCACTAGACCACATACCAGAGATAGAGTGGAGAGCGAGAGTAACCTGATCCAGACTAATCCAGTAGTTTGGGGGGCCATGCCAACCACTGGAATGGATTGATTTATACCAAGGCCACACATTTATACTAGACCTAGGTTAGGAACCCACTCACTAGGGTCCAAAAACATCCTATTAAAGAGAGAGAGCCCACTCAAAATAATTCTATCAACACACAGCACCTATGTACAACAATACCTACCGTACAGAATGTATCATGGATACCATACGGGACTGTATGAAGTACAAAGTGGTCCACTGAGGCAAGGATCACTGATGGTATACTATCCGCTTGGTCTAGCTCCCCGCCCATACCCCAAACCATACCAGCCCCAACCATGGCAAGATTGACTCTAGAAATGTTGAGGATAGCCATGGAAATAGGGAGAGGGATAGCTATAGGAACAATCCCACTGGTACCGATTTAGCTGGCGTAAGGGCAAAAACAAGAGAAAAATAAACCCACCAACATTTCTAAACTAATCACCAAGTTTGATGGAACTAGAGATCCCATACATCTAGAAATGTTCAATCAGATTTGTGAGGCATTTGGCCATGTAGATGATCAAGTGAAGGTGAGTGCCTTTGGCCTCACCCTGGATGGAAAATTAGGAAAGTGGCTTTGATCACTGAAGGTAGAAGACAAAGCCATCTCCTCTGAAGGCTTGAAAGAGGCCTTTAAAGTTGGATACTCTGACAAGGAACCCGATGGAGCCCAATTGAAAAATTACACAACATAAGACAAAAGGATGGAGAATCCATTCGGGATTATATCAACCCGGTGAGATATCTCCATTCTTGTTGCTGTAATGATAGAGACAAGTTCTTTGATTAAAGGTTGATCGAGAGGTTCCTAGAGGCCTTGAGGATGTACCCTTGCATAACTCCCTATATACGCCCTAGCCCACACCTCCTTTGAGCAATGTTACAGGAGTGCCATCATAGACTTTAAGGACAATTTCAAGGGAACTCATTCCCAAGAGAATTGCATGAGGGCACGTCTGAGGCATCCTTCAAAACCACTAGCACAAGATCTGAAGGGAAAGAGAAAGAGTCCTCTTCAGGATAACAAGTGGAACAGTTGGCAGTAGTCTTAATGCGAAAAAGACCCAGCATTGGGAGAACAAGCCAAGGCCGGGATCAAACTAGGCAACCCCATCTTTACCCAAAGAGGGAATTAGTATGGTGTTCAATTTGTCAAGCTAACCATACCAGAGTGTCCACCTTCGAGGCCCCAACCCACTCTCTATTATTCTTACTACCAAAGATGGGGAAATCATGAGATCACCAATTGTTACCACCAAAGAGCCACTCAAGCACAAGCCCTATCCCAATCCTTGCCCCCAAACCCTAGATAGTCGTTGGCCTTGCCAGCACAGCACTACACAATGGACCTCAATCGGGCCATGAAGTGGCTCTGAGAGGAATTCTTAGGGTACTCGAAGTGCCCTTGCCATCCTTGGTACTACCACCACAACCGCCATTACCTTGAATTACCCTCGTTCACCAGTTAAATTTGATAAAGATCTTTGAATAAGGGGAGGAGGGGGAAACCGCTAATAGTACCACCTTTGAGCTCTTCGAGGCAAATAGTCCACCTCCACCGAGTGTACCTAGTAATCCCAACCTCGGCGGTGGGGATGAGACTTGAATAAAATGGCCAAACAACCACCTATGAAATGCTATCATTGTGTAGGACCTCATCAAATAGCTGAGTGTCTGGTCAAAAAAGGGATGGCTAGTACTCTTGTGATGAGTACCTCCACCTTAACTCCCTTATGTATAGGGTGTGGAATAGACCATATTTACAAGGACTATCCACCACTGAGAACAAGCACAATGGGAAAGTCACGTGAGGCTAATCCTAGCACCAGCATTAACTTGCTAAGTGTACAAGATGGCTTCATCCATGCGGTGCCTCTTAATGCAGTTACCAGAATGTAAAGTAGAAGAAGGGTTGCAGCTCACACCTGCTACTGCTGAGGCATTGACCTCACAAAGGTAGGGACACCCAGGAAACGCAAGGATTCTACCCCATAAGGAAGTCTCAGAAGAAGCATGTTTAACAAGGAACTTGCAAAAGAAAAAGGCCAAGAAGATAGGAAAAGGGGATAGCTGAGTGGTCATAAAGAATGGGTTTGATGATGGGAAAACCACCAATGCATCAACCTCCTCATCTGATGAGGAGAAGATGATACCTTCAACCCCTCTTATTAGAGGACAAATAGACCCCAATAAGCTGCTCTGGAAGTTAGCTGAATATCCAAAACCCATTGAAGAGAAAGAAAGGCTTAGGCCGCTGGTTATGGACTGTCAAGCTCAATTAGAAAGAATGTATCCCTACCCTGACATAAGACCAACTGAGGAAACCTAAGAATATAATAGAGGTCATATGACCAAGCACTCCTCAAATGGAAGAACCAATAGCTATGGATACCCCTCACCAAGGAAACCCAATTTTGGAGTATCCCAAAAACCTAAGAGATCATCACCCAAAATAATGGACATTGAAGTCCATATTCCATTACCCTACACCCCCGTAAAAGACCAATATCGTACATAAGCAAGGGTGATCTAGCTCAGGAAACTACATCGTCTTATAGAGACATTGTAGGTCTCTCCTCCTTCCTTTCTTCTCAAATCCAAATCCCCATTGGCACCTTATAGAGACATTGTAGAGACATTGTAGGTCTCTCCTTCCTTTCTTCTCAAATCCAAATCCCCATTGGCACCTTACTCCAAGGCAGTCCGAGTCTATGGAAAGATTTGAAGTATTGGATGGAAGGACACCTTGAAGTAGGAGTGCAAGGGCCCATGGAACTAGGAAGCTCTAATGAGACCAATGAGGATGGATTCATGGAACCACATGGAATCACCGCTGGCATCCCCACTATCCGAGTTAACAAATTAGGGCAATAATTTGAAGGAGATGAACTTAATGCAGCACTACCCTTAACCTTCGATGGCCTTCACGTCACCTTTTGGATGGAGGAGAGGGAGTGAGCATTGTGACTAAACAATGTTGGGAGAAATGGGGAGCATCTGCCATGCATGACTTGTGTAACTTGATGATGGAGCCACCGCATGGCCTATAGGCCTTCAGTGGGATTTGAAGATAACAATCCTCGGAAAAATTAACTTCCGACACACCTTCATGGTGATGAAGTTTGGCCAACAGCCTATTTCTTATGATTACATCCTAGATGTCCCTTCATGAGAGAAACCAAAACGATTCATTGAGTAGGACACCAATCATATCTACATCTGAAAGAAAGATCAAATGATAAAGGTCAACCTGCACACTTGGAATGCCTATCCTATGAGTGGCCGACCTCTTTCGTAGCAGGAGGACTTGGTAACAAACGACCTGATCCTCTACAGTCCACTTGTGCCAAACATGCCATAAGGTAATAGATGATGAGGAGTAGGATAGCGTAGAATTTGCACCCCTTCCAGAGCCAGAAGACTTTTAGAATTGGATGCATATCCTTGCTACCTTGGACATACTTCCAAGATGCACGGGTACTAGATTTGCTAGATACGGGTAAGAAATCCCATCCCTTTACATGATAAGTGCCGCATGGATGCCTGATGCCACAAGCCATGAGCCTGGGAGGAGTGGCAGTGAGGAAGGACCATCATGGGAAACCATTTGCACCAAAACTCATAAACCCAACGGCTTTCCTGGAAATGAGGCATTCTTCTTTTTGATTAAGTTGAAAGAACATTGGCTGAAATATGTCGGGGTTGTTGACACTCATGCATACTTTTGTTAAGTTAAGGGAGCTCAGCTCTGACGTCCCCATTCCGATCAATATGGCAACCTCAAAACTGAAGGAACCCCCTGATTTCCAACATGAATCTCAAAACCTTTGCCACTCCATGCGCAAAGCATGAAACAAAAGTTAGCATTATGAAAAAAGAATCCAAAAAACTAATGGAAGAAGAAAGCATTGAAGATGAGGAGACTAAACAAGTCCCCAAACACTTTAGGGCCTTCAAAATTGTTGTTTATTTTATACAATGCGACATGGCCCAAAGAACCCACGATGGGGAGCCAGGAACATTGTATGATGGTCTAGCCAAAGTTAAAAGAAATTAACCTAGCAGGCCGAGGTGAAGATCCAAGACCTATCTACATAGGGGAAGACCTCTTTGAAGAAGAAGAAAAATATCTGGTTGCTCTTCTCACAAATTTTTAGGATAGCTTTGCATGGAAGTATACAGACATGAAGGGTGTGCCTCCCGATGTGGTTAAACATACCATCCCTATGGTGGAGGGAGCAAGTCTAGTGAAGCAAAGAGCTTACCTTATAAACCCCATATATTCCAAGATGGTCTAGGAGGAAATCTAATGACTTATAGATATTGGATTCATCTATGAGATAGAACACACAGAATGGGCTTCACTAGTGATAGATATTGGATTCATCTATGAGATAGAACACACAGAATGGGTTTCACTAGTGATAGTGCCCAAAAAGAATGGTAAAGTGCGAGTGTGTGTAGACCTTAAAAAGGTCAATGCCACCATAGTATGGGATCACTATCCATTGTCTTTCATAGAACATGTGCTTGAGAGAGTCACATGAAAGGAAGCCTACAACTTCCTTGACGGATTCTCCGGGTACAATCAAGTGTTGATCAATCCATAGAATCAACATAAAATAGCTTTTACTACTAAATGGGGCATGTACGCATACCGAGTCATGCCATTTGGGCTGACCAATGCCCCAAGAACCTTCAAAAATTCCTTAAAGTCTTCATGGATGACCTCTGTGTCAACTCTACATGGAAAGCACATTTATGGTGTCTTCGAAAGATGCCAACTCTACCAAATCTCTCTCAACCCTCTTAAGTGCCAATTTTGTGTCTAGCATGGAGTAATCTTGGGACATATTGTCTCAAAACACAGAATCTCCACTGATAACAACAGCAAAGTGTCACTCATTCTTGAGTTGCTGCCTTGACCAGTTTTAAAGGAGTCCAACGATTCATGGAACATGTTGGTATTATCGGTGTTTCATCTTCATGTACGCCAACATTGCTCATCCCCTCTATGGACTCCTAATAATCTTTGAATGGACAGAGGAGTGTAACCAATCATATGATACCCTGAAGAAAGCCTTAGCAAGGGTCCCCTTATTGAGGTCTCCAGATTAGGAAATCATATTTCATGTTCACATTGATGCCTCTATCTTTGCAATTGGGTGCGTATTGGCTCAACCCGGAAAACACAATAGGGATTTCCCTATTAGCCTTGCTAGTCACCAAACTAAATGAGGCAGAACAAAACTATACCACAATAGAAAGAGAAGGGGTTAGCCATGGTCTACACGGTTAAAAATTTTCGCCAATTATCTTTTGGCAACCAAGTTCATTTTCTTTGTGGACAATCAAGCTCTCCTTTAACTCGTAAAATAAACCCTATACCATTGGCATAATCACCAGATGGTGCTAATTCTCCTAGAATTCGACTTTAATGTCACAGTGCGGAATCACACATCATACAAAGTAGCCCACAAACACAACACCCTTCAGTTTAACATATGGCACTGAAGTTGTCATGCTTATGGAATTCTTAGTACCTAGCTTAAGAGTAGTGGTGTAGGAAAAACTCATGGGCAATATCCTGAGCGGCCGGCTTTTTTAATTTGAAAGGCTTGATGAAACACGTTTAATAGCTATGTACGGCATGATCGTAGAAAAGCTAAGGCATAAACAGTGGTTTTGTGACCAACTTAACTTGACAAGGAAATGGGTGACAGAGATATGGTCCTCCTCTACAGCACTAAGGATCATTAAAAAAAATTGAAATACAGAGGATTGGGACCTTTCCTAGTCATTGAAATAACCTTGCAAGGTGCAATGCGCATAGAAACCCTTGATGGCGTCGAGATGGCTGGATATTTCAATGGTAGCAAACTAAAATGCTACACGGTCCACTCACTCAAATTACATTAAGGGCCATTCACCTCAAAAAACAACAAAAAAATTAGCATGAGGAAATGAAAGAAGCAGCACAACGCAAAGCCAAAGAATGACAAGCAAAACTTAGGGGTAAACACATTGTGTACACATAGCCCAAGTAGTGGTAGACCTCAACAAAGAGGACTGGGAAGTGAAACCTACACGGTTATGGTTAGGAATGACCACCCCGACGAGTTTCACACAAAAATTAGTGCTTGTCAATACAGGACCTAATCATAATCTAATGTCCTATGACACATGGCACTCCCTCGGGAGGCCGACATTAGTGAATACCTCAGCCAATGGTCACTACTATTGCTTCACATTTGGTCCAATGTTGGCATGATTATAATTTTGTTTCACATTGGCAACAATAACCCTTTGGAAGGAAAGTTTTATGTTATGCCAGGCAGGAACAATGTGTGAAGAGATCCTTCTAGCATGAGGATGGATGGGACACAACCGATGTCAGATTGATTGGGATGCAAGGACGACAACCTTACAACTGGCCTTAGGGCAGGTTACAGAGAGCCCTTGTCCACCAAATCACCCCCCCCCAAGCGGACCATTCTCTGCCACTCAAGTCAATCACCCAACTCCGTGACTAACATAAAACTATGCCACCCAAAAAGAGGTCTCTTCCCCTCCTGAATACCCACTCCCCTCACCAAGCCTCATCTACACCAAGCTCTGCAACAACTCACACCCACAACAAAGAAACCACTACCACTGTGCTAACCCCACTAACACAACTAGCAAACCACAAGTACACATTTGACCCCATTGCACCCACCCACCCACCCTTAATAATCCTCACTCCTGGATACCCAAGAAGGCCCTTGTAGCCTAAGGTTATGAGGGCACTAAAGCTCTATGGATTCCCCAAAGATCCACTTCCCTCATTCACACCTCGACAGCAAAACCAACTACTTGTACCTCGGGCCGCCCTCTAATAAGATAGCCACAAGCCAACAGGATGCAGGAGAACCTAAGGGCAAAGACCTTTAACATAGCAAAACCTCCATCACCACACTCGCCTCGCCCTCACACACTGTGACTACCTATAGGTGGGTCCCTAAACCTCTCCTACAAGCTCACCAATTCTATAAAGTCAATCAACACATCTGGTTATCACAAACAACAACCAATGTGCACTATTCCTGCTCTTGCGATCCCGGCACCACATAAATTCCAATGGCGGCCCAAGATAGCCTCCGTTGTCACCACCAATACTACCATGTAGGACAAAGAGAAAGCAAAGATTTCGGAGGAATCCATACAACTCTTGTCCAATGTCTCCAACAATGATATACATTTAACCTCGGCTACTCCACCGGCTCTTATCATCTGACTCCCCTGGTGCACCCCCACTCAACCATTCACTTCTCCAACCCCCCTTTACCTAGCTCCCTTCGATGAAGTGTCCAAGCGCTCGACGGGGCTACCACAACAACCTCGCCAAAACTTGATTGGAGCTACCTTCTCACTCTTGCGAATTGGGCAAGGAGTCCAAAACTCAGAATGGGGTGCTGGCTATAGCCTTAGGGTACAAAAACTGTTTGCAAGGTGCCCAAAAAAAGAGAGAAAAAGAGAGAGAGAAGCCACAACCGTTCACTCAAAGAAATCCATGACCATTTACTTTAGAAATCCATAGCCATTCACTCAAAGAATCCATGGCTATTCACTCAAAGAATCCATGGCTGTTCACTTCAGAAATCCAAGGCTGTTCACTCTGCTAAGCCATGGCCTTTCACTTTGCTAAGCCATAGTTAGTTCACTCTAAGAATCCATGGCCGCGTTCACTTCAGAAATCCACTGCCATTCACTCTACTAAGCCATGGTCATTCACTCCAGCAAGCCCCAACTGTTTTATCTCTGAATCCATGGCAGTTCACTTCAGGAAGCCACGGTTGCTCATTCAAGGAAGCCACCGTCGTTCACTCTAGTAGCAAGCCACGATCTCTCCATCTCCAAATCCATGGCTGTTCACTTTCAATCTGATAAGACATGGTTCTTCACTCTACTAAGCCACGACCGTTCACTCCCGAAAGCCATGGCCATCCTTTCATGGGAAATCTATATAAAGGGCTCATCACCTTCATTTCACCCACTCTTCTCCCTCCCCTCTAGCCAAACTCTTCAAATTTTTCTCCCAAGCTCTTACACCCTCTTACCAGCTTTTTATCCTCGGATTCATGGCAGCCCATGCACACTCAGATTCCTCCTATGAGGTCCTACCTCATACCTTGCAGAAGAAGAAGAGACCTACCAACCACCATTGCTTTGAGGAGTATGGGAAGCACCCCACTCAGCTCTCCCACTTGGGCGAGACCCTTATGAAGCAGATCAGTGGACATACCATTCACAGCCTCATGAAGAAAACCCACAAGGTTGAGCACACGCTGCTCTATTATACAGAATCTTGTTATTAGGCTATTGTCGATCTTGCCTTGTGGCCTACCTAGATCAAATAGGGCTCGGCTGCCTACCCACCACCCTTCAACCCTGGGGCCCAATCTCCTCAACTACCTATAATTTATGGTGACATACGATGCCAACCATGCTACATGGTAGGTCATTCATAAAACGACAGCCACCCCCAGATTCTCCACCTTAGCCTAGACCTCGTTAGGGATGCATCTTCCCCGCATCAAACAGCCCTGTGTCTAGCTCACCAATTTTATGCGCCATTTGTGGGATGCCTACCAGGTGTTGACCACAAAGGATGTGGAGTGTAATGCCAGCCATAAGAATAAGCCTAGGTGTGCATAGAGCTAGGAAATCAATTTCGGGCCCCCAATTGTTAAATCGGCGGTCGGCCATTATAAAAAGAGAGCTCATGTGTATATAAGTGACTTATGAAATATGAAAAAGGACAATCCCATTATCACATTGGAGTTTTCCTTCTCTTTCTCTCTCTCTCTCTCTCTCTCTCTCTCTCTCTCTCTCACACACACACACACACACACTCTCTTGTGTAGGTTTTTGCTTGCTTACTTAATTGTTGGCGTGTGCATGTAGGTGATGGTATCTTGTCTTGCTTCTTCGTCTCCCTCTTCTTGTCTTCTCCCTCATATCACTCTTGCACACATGAAGGAATGGAGTAGAGGTTGAGCTCTCCATAGCTCCCTTTCTCTTTGCTCTTTACCTAGCTTGTGGAAGCTTCACTTGAGTGACACAAGTGGTGGTGGAATGAGTCCCTAGCGGCCTCACATAGGGGAGTTAACCCTCATCAGGTTTGGCTTATTGCTAGTTCCCAAACCGACACTTGCATGGTCTTTATTCTCTTCTCCTCTTCCTCTCTTTGTGCAAGGTAACATGTTCGGTTTGGTGAACACTTTGTAAAATTATTGTGTACAATTATCTCAAAATATAATGGTCCACCTCCAACCACCTTGTAGGCCTAGAAGGGTCCCACTACATTAACCCCACTACAGTAACTCTCCACCCTCTTAGATTGAGAACCCCCAATCATATGAGAGAAGAATTCAAGGGAGAGGATGAGCTTGCTCTCCTTGAAAACAAATACACACACTAGTAGACAAGCACACAAGAAAGATAGAGTTGAATTTTCTTCTATTCTATTCTCTTCTCTAGAACCATTAACATAAAGACATATTACATACTAGAAGGGAAATTAATCTCGTACTATAACCATAGTGTGAGTATGATTATATGGAACTGGCACTATAACTATGACATAACTCTAGTACACTAAAGTGCCTATCACACACATTCTCCTATGAACCATTGGTATGCCATATCACCTATAATCTCACCAACCATGCTAGTGGCATAATTGCAAAATCTATTACCCATGTGAGTCATCAATATTTGTAGCACTAGAGTTGAGCTTGATATCTTAAAACTCTTCCTCAACCTCAACTCTAGACACTACACTCCAAGTAAGCTCCTAAACTTGGAGAGCTTCTTTGTACCTAATTTTTAGTATACACTCAATGCTCCTCTCACAATATGTATCTTATATCTATATTTGGTACATCCCTCATTATGAGGAGAAGCCATTAGTGCACATGTTTTTGGTGGAAATCCCCATTTAGACAGTTTTGGGGTCGTTATTGTGATCATTAGGGTGCACGTGTTTTTGGTGGGAACCCCCGTTTAGACAGTTTTGGGATCGTTTAGACAATTTTGGGAACCCCCATTTAGACAGTTTTGGGGTGGTTAGGAGATGGTCAAGGGTTTGAGTGTTAGGCTAGAACCTAGGATGGAGCCTTGGCTAGGGTGCCTGTAGCCCCCCTAGTAGGGGTCTAGAGAGGCAGGAGCCTCAACCCAATGGTATGGGTTCATTATTAGTAGGTGGTGCCACCACCACCCCACAACTAATAATGGGTTTGTTATTTTAGTGGGTAGTGGCCAATTGGCCACCACCCACCAATGGTATGGGTTCACTATTAGTGGGCAGTGGTCAATTTGCCATGTTTTAAGGGCAATGGCCATGTCTATGCCATGTAACTACAATACTATAAATGGACATAGTTATCACAAGCTAAGCATCAATGCTTGTGAGTATCCAAATCCTCTACTCTTAGTACATCCTCCATCTAAAGTCTATCTAGATTGGTCATCTAAGCTCTACTTGAGAGCACATGGGTGGACAACACCATCACATTATACCTATCTCAAAATTTTAAATTCTCTCCATTCTATATCTATTACATTGTCTATTGCTTTTTTTTTTTTGTTGCTTATCTTTTAGCTATGCTACATTCTTATATGATATCAGAGCTTAGATGATTTTAGTAGAAATAGTGCATAAAGTCTAGTATTTCTTTGTATAGAATTCTAGGAGTGATGGCTTTTACCTTGGTTGCTTTACTCTACTGCACTAGTCTTGTGTATTTGTTCACCAGCCTTCATAGAAGTCAAGCTTGATGGGACAAACTACACTCTCTAGAAATGTAAAATTAATGTCATTCTAGACTCTTATGACCTTCTAGAAACGGTTTTCAGAATGGATGCAGAACAAGTGGTGGAAGGAACCCTTGACACCAACAATAGTATGAACACACTTCCACTAGATGCTACACTTCTTCAGGCATAGAAGAGGCATAATGCTATTAAGAAGTATGGATCAAGCTCTCCAATAACAATCAACCTAATGAGTTGCCAATCTTACTCTAATGACAATAGAATTAACATGACTAATCTAAGGTGGGTGAAACTTAAGTGAACTCATGATGAAGAGTGTGTGCTAATTAAATTGCACTTAAGTTAATTAGACTCCAAAATATATTAACTTGGACACATAGAGAAACTTGAGATAAGTGCAAGTGATGTGTTTGCATTGCTTGAAATGACCCCCTTTTATATGAGGTGAGTACATGTTGGCTTTGTTTGTGCATGTGGGATAGCTTTGACAAGGTGACGGCACTCTAGCATCACTCATTTCAATACCCCCCCTTGATGATGCTAAATTGGCTACAATTTTCAGGCTTTTACTCTTCCTCTATTTACTCACTCCCTTTTATGCACTTTGGCACCACCTTGTCAACAAATGTTAATACACTTTGTGCCATCATCTCACTAGCAGAAGTGATTTTGTTCTTACTATGATTCAACAAACAACTAAGGTTTTAGTAGAGGACCATACTGAGGAATTAGTATGAGACCCAAAATCACAGCAGGATTTAAAACTTGGAAAATCAGCTTGCTAAAGTAATTATCACGTGGATCAAAAATCTATGGGAACAAATGGTTGCTATGGGGACTACAAACACCAGTGATGAGAAACGAGCTTGAAGGTGCATCTGAATTCTTCTACAAAATTATGATGGCTTGGTTGCGACATTAAACACTGAGGATAGATTACTACCTCTATCATTTAAAGAATTTAGTGCTATGTTACTTGAGGAGAAGAGATGTGGATGAAGACCCACACTGTGGTGGTGATGCTACATTTTTAGCCAATGCTAAAGGCAAAGACACTACATCTTCTGATGATAGGAAGAAGAAGCAGCAAGCTAATTTTCCAAGTTTTTAAAGAAGAAAAATTTTCAGCTTGTATTACCATGACAAGAAGAGTCATGCTATCAAAGACTACAAAAAAGTAAGTTGATGAGAAGAATGACACCTTGAAGTCTACATAGAAGGGAAAAGAGTTACTTAACAATGCTCAGACTGAGCTTGAACTTTGGGTATTGAAGAGGTATGCTTATGTTCTTAGGCTCTAGTTATTAATTGATTCATGGATTTTGAATAGTGGAGCATTCTAACACATGACGAGTAAAAATGGCTGATATAGTTCTTGGAAGCTTCTACATAAACCCATTAATGTTATTGTTCGAAACAATGGTAAATTTCTAGTTGAAGGATCTAGAACCATCTCTTTTGTGGCCACATGTAAAGAGAAGAAGTTGTCCATCAAGACGTGCTCTATGTATCTCAAATCAAGAGGAACCTAATGTAATAACATCGATACTGAGTGCTTGAACTTTAGGTTACGATTGAAGAGATATTCTCATTTGCTCAGGTTCTAGTTATTGATGATTCATGGATTTTGAATAGTGGAGTATCCCAACACCATGACTAATAAGGGTTGGCATAGTTCTTACTGGAAGCCTTTATAGAAACCCATCAGTGTTGTTGAGAATAATGGTAAATGTTTAGCTAAAGGGTATGGATCCATCTCTTTTATAGCTATAGGTGAAGAGAAGAAGTTATCACGGATGTGCTCTATATACCTCAAATCAAGAGGAACTTGCTATCAACTTTGATGAAAGATTGTGGGATTGAAAAACTGAAGCAAAAATTCTAGATATTGTTGGCAAGTTAGTTGGTGAAGAAATAAGGTGCAATAATCTATATGAACCAAGTACCCTTATAGAGCGACTGCAAAGATAAGAGCACAAGCAGGCTTTGGCATGAGCAATTTGGTCACATCGGATTTGTAATGCTGAAGAAGATGCATAAAAAGGGAAATGGTAGCTAATTTGCCTATATTTTCAGAATTACAAGAATCACATGAAGCTTACATGATGGGCAAGCAGCAGCATAAGGCATAGATTGGTAGCAATAGGGTAAAGACTCCTCTAGAACTAGTACATGCTAATCTTTGTGGTGGTGAGATGTCTGCTATTGCATTGGGGGGATCTTATTACTTTATGTTACTGGTTGATGACTAGAATAGAATATGTGGGTTTATTTCTTTTGGGATATTAGCAAGTTTAAACAGTGGCATAAGCTTATGGAGAATGCGATAAGAAGAAGGTGTGAAAATTTCACATAAATTGATGAGGAGAAGGTGGGTTGATGACTAGAATAGAATATGTGGGTTTATTTCTTTTGGGATATTGGCAAGTTTAAACAGTGGCATAAGCTTATGGAGAATGCGATAAGAAGAAGGTGTGAAAATTTCACATAAATTGATGAGGAGAATTTCTTTTAATACAATTTGATAGCTACTTCTGCTGCTGCAAGGAGAATGGCATCAAGCACCAACTCACACCATTGCTCACACACCTCAACAAAATGGTGTTGTAGAACATTGTAATCAGATGATGTGGAGATGGCTTGATGTATTCCAAAAGGAAAAGCATTGTAATCAGATGATGTGGAGATGGCTTGATGTATTCCAAAAGGAAAAGCATTACAAGACACTTTTTAGGCTGAAGCAATGAAAGAAGAGTAGTTTACATCCTCAATTAAAGCTACACAAGGACACTCAAGGGTATCACACTACAAAGAGGCCTACTCTAGTAAAAAAATCTGTGTTATTTTAAAATATTGGATTGTGAATGTTATGTACATATACCAGATGCATCTAGGAAGAAGCTTGACACCAAAATCGAGAAGTGTATCTTTCTTAGATATAGTCAAGAGTCAAAGGCTTATCGACTCTATGATCTAGAGGTGAAGAATGTAATCACCAAGTGAAATGTGGTGTTTGTGGAGAAAACCACATTCAGAGTGGAAACAGGTCCATCCACTATGTCATTAAGCTAGAGAAATAATACACCATGAGACCATCTTCAGCAGGAGGATTTTTCAAAGGATGAATTCTCACACACCACATCAACTTGTTGCTTTTCTGAGCTACATGAAAAACCACTTCCAAAATCAACACATCAGCTCTTTGATGAGCATAACAACCCAGTGCTTGAGATACTAGAAACTTTAGTGAATGGACCACATAGATCAAGGAGAATAGAGGACCAGAGAAGAGCATTTGATATCATTGTCAACATAGCCTAGATGGCTAAGATAATGGGAACAATGAAGGAGCTAGCCACCTTGGATGAAGCCTTAGCACATCCAAAGTGAAAAGCTGCAATGTAGTCTAATTATGATAGAATCATAAAGAATAGCACATGGACCTAGTTGATTAACTACCAAACAAAAAGGTAATTGGTACCACATAGGTTTGGAAAGCTAAGTAAAAGGCTGATGGATCACTTAAAAAATACAAAGCTAGGTTGGTTGAGGGTTTTGTTATTGAAGCCTTTACACCCATAGCTTACAACTATTTGGGTGGTACTTGCCTTGGCACTGCTAGCCACTTTTTCACATGGATGTCAAATCAGCATTTTTGAACATACATCTCAAAGGAGGGGGTATATGTATGGCCAACATTACTCCATGCATAGTAACTTCTTCAAGCTACATTTTTATATCGTATAATGCACTTCAAGCTACATTTTTATATCGTATAATGCACTTCATGTAAAATGATTGCGAAAAATCTCTAAGCTTACCACTTGTGTAATGCCAGTGATATACATTTAGGCTAGTAAATTCACCTAGACTAGCTTATTAGGCTAGGCTAGTTGATTGATGACGCCCCACCACACTAAACGAAAAGGTAATTGGTACCAAATAGATTTGGAAAGCTAAGTATAAGGCTAATGACTCACTTGAAAAATATAAAGTTAGGTTGGTTACATTGGGATTTCCATTGATGGAGGGTTTCATCTTTATTGTTGAAATCTTTACTCCCATAGCTTGCATGATAACTATTAGGGTGGTAATTGTCTTATGCCTACTCATAATAGTGGCCACTTTTTCATATGGATGTCAAATTAGCATTTCTAAATGGACATCTAAACAAGGAGGAGATATATGTATGTTAACCACATGGCTAACATTACTCTACGTGTGGTAACTTATTCAAGCCATATATTTTGTATCGTGCAATGTACTTTATGTAAAAACAATTATTGAAAATCTCCAAGCTTATGACTTGTGTAATGCCGATGATGTACATTCAGGCTAGGAAATTATCCTAGACTAGCTTATTGAGCCCTTAGGACATTAGCTGGGCCAGTCAAGCATTGTGCAAATGAGTATTGTATATAAGACATTTTGACTAATGTGAGAAAATACATCATTCCATTCTCACAATTGATTTTGAGTCTTCTTTATCTTATGATTGAGTTTCTTGTATGCTTTTGCTCTTCTGCTTTATTACATGCATGCTTTAGGGATTGTGTGGGTGAGTGATGGTGTTTCTCCCTTATCTCTATCTCCTTCTCTTATATATTCTCTCATGCTCTCTCTTACCATGGCATAGAAGTAGAGGTTAAGCTTTCCCACAGCTCTCTCTCTCTCTCTCTCTCTCTCTCTCTCTCTCTATTCTCTACCCATTTTGTAAAGCTCCTTTGTGGTGACACAAAAGAGGAGGAAAGGTTGAGGAACCTAGCTCTACACCATAAGAGAAGTTACTCTACTTAGAGTGGCTTGAAGTGCACATTGGTATGACCCTTACATTATCCTGTCCTTCTCTCTATCTTGCAAGGATTAAGTGTTCTCTCCCATGAATGTGTTTGGTGTCGCTTCTATCCAGAGTGGTAGGGAAGTGCATTTTCTTAGGACTTCCTTGCTATAATTTACATTTGGAGTATTGACATAGCCTAGTTGGAGTGTAAATCCACTAACTTTAACCTTTTTTTGTTGATGTTTTATGGTTTATTTGTCTTACCTTGACATAATGGAGCATGGAGAAACCCTTCAGGCTCAAATTACATGGCTATAGGTTTACAGGAGCTTTTTGCCTTTTTTTTTAAAAAATGCACGTGACAATTTTTACACACAATGGTGACCTTCCTAAGGCAAAACTAACATCGATCCTGGTACCATGTTTAACACAAGGTATTATCCAGGAATCTATTAGCTCACTTTAGGCAAGGCTACCCCCTATCAACCAAGGCATCGGTGTGGAGTAGAATACTCCTCGCCTACCAAGTATCAATAAGGCGATAGGCCAACATTAAAGCACATCATAGACTTGTATTGTCATTTATTGTAGGCTTTTTTTTTTAAAATCTATTTCTTTTGATCTTTGCTCCTGAACTATAATTTGTCTTGCATCCTTTCGACAAAGGGGTAATAGCTATGTCCTAGAGGTCAACACACACATGGCCAGGTGTCAAACATTAAGATGGTTTGACCTTAGACCTAAGACAATCGTATTCCAAGGTTAATTAAAGACGTCATGCTGCCTAGGAATATTTTCAATAAAGTTAAGCTCATTAATAATTTACACTAGCATGCAAGCAACTTCAAAAACTAAGTAGTACATTGACAATTTTCATGTGGTCATGCATTATAGTTTATGCAATTAATTGGACAATAATAACGAAAGAGAGTGGTTATGGAAGAATTACACCTGTAATTGGAGATCTCCTTGATTTGACGAGACAGCTTGCAATTTGATGTAGATATATTTTGATGAACGTTGCGGCAGTCTCAGGACTTGAAAGCGAACCCACCTCAAACTTTTTAACCTGTACAATCAACTAACAAGCACTATACCTCGAGAGGCACATCAGTGTGAAAAATTAAAGACTCGTTTAAGGAATCCAAACTAGAAAAAACTTGAAAACACTAACCTACCTACCAGTCACCACACTACTATTGAGGATACGGTAAGAGGATGTTGTAGAGTCCTAGCTCTAGCCCTAAGGCTAAGCCTCTATCCGCATCATCCAAATAAATAAAGTCAACCTCAGTAGTGCCATGAGTTTCATCCGTCCATTCATCATTGTCAGATATTTCCTTTTCATTTTTCCATCCACATAAACTCATCAAGAATGTAACCATGCGAGGATAGTCATCTTGTGGAAAAGGAAAGCATTGGGCTATCAGGGATATTTCCTCTACTACGGAGTAGGGGTCAGTTATGGTCAATAGGCGAATTAGCCATTCTAATTCCTCAACATTTTCCTCTCTGGCTAGTACATCTATATGATCCCATTCAGTTTCAATTATAGGATAGCACATGTGAAATATCTGAGAAAGGTATAGATGATACCTCTCACCAAAAGTGGGAGTGGATGAAGTGTATGATGATTGTGCATCTGCCATATCTGCAAACACAGATATAGCATCAGTAGGTTTGTGACAGGTCAATCTAGTTCTTGATTGTATACGGATATTTATCCTCTTTTTGTGCTCTTGCTCTTTTTACTATTTTTTAATTTTCTTTTCTTTGTTTTGTTTTTCTTTTTTAATGTATGAAGCTATATATATACATCCCCTTGAATTTGGCAATTACATGGTCAGGGGAGAGGGTTAAGGAGGAAGCATTAGAATGTCGAGCGTGAGTACATGCTCCCCCTTTCCTTGGGTAGATCATATTATTTGCAATGATGTTGCAGCCTCTTGGAACCAATTTGTCCACAGCGGGTCATAGGTTGTGATGTGGGGCAGATAGCTTTTTATGACCCTTGTGGCCACCTCCAATTACAGAGATGGTAGTGTACGCTCCCATTGACGAATGGAGGAAATGGTTTTCGATGATACTATTACAAGGGGAGACGTAGACTCATCAATTTTTTGTTGGGTGTTGACAAGAGTGTGTGTAGAGGATGTAGAAACTTCTATATGAGTGTGTGCCTAGCATGAGGAGCTAGAAGCTTCATGTGGCTCCCCCCTTCCTGAGCTGCTAGGTGGTAATGATCGATATCGTTTGGGAATGTGGTGCGGAGCACTCTGTTACCTTTCCCTTACCACGGTCTTGAATTGTCATTGGGGTGGCAACAATTGGTTTGTAAGGTTTTACAGGTGATGTAGAGGGATTCAGCTTATGTTTAGGGACCCAAATCTGGTCATTCCCCTCGTAGTACCCTTGGGCTACTAATAATTTTTTAGGGATCCATCGCGATGTTACATTGCCTTTTCTCGGGTGGGTAGCTGCTTTCCTTTTACGAGGCTTCTTGGTGACTGAACGAGATTGAGCAGGGGAAGTAGCTATTAACGAAGCTTTTGGTACCCATCTGTATGTGTTTTTTGGCATAGTAAGTGGAGCTTTAGAGACCACCCTGCATGTTTCCACTTTTGGCGTTGAAGCGTTAGAGGGATGGCAAACAATCAAAGATGGTTTTGCCACTGGACTTTGTGATTTTTCATTATCTAGCATTTGAGTGGATGACTTAGGTGCGGGATTTTGAGCGGTCAGACCTAGTGTTGGTTCTTGCATTGTGACTCGTCTAGTTGCCCAATCGATATTGCACTTGGTGGCCATCATCCATTTGCACCCTAAGTTTACAGTCCCTTCCATGGTTCCCGCAGACATAACTAAAAAACTTTGAATTACAGTCCCCTTGTCATAGGCAACCAGAGTGTGCAGAATTCCTGAGACAGGGGTTTTCTTCTTGTTGATTCCTTGAACTTGGATAGCACTCTTGGATAAAGGTGGTTTTCCAAGTTGACACCACACGCCATATGATAGCAAATTGTGTTGAGCTCCTGTATCCAATAATGCATTATACAGCACCTCCCCGTAAGGACTCTGTAACTCAATTGGGTATCTTAGAGGTGGGTCAGATTCCAGTGCATCCTCCTCTGCTTCCTCGAAAAATACTTGCGTAATTCCCAAGTTGGCTTCTCGTTGTCGCCTAGCACGTTGTTGACGTTCTTTGGCTTCGACTCTTGCTTGTATCTTTTTAAGCTCAGCTTGTTCTTTAGCTGCCTTCTTTTGATGGATTGCATGTAACTCCTCTTGGCTCAGGGGGTCATAGTATCTTTTGAATTTACTCCCATTAAGGAATCCAATGGTTTCAACTCCGTCGAGAGTCTCCACTCTGATGGTACCTTGCGGGGTAATTTCACATACTCTATACGGTCCCTTACCAGCATATTTGAGCTTCTTCTTTTTCGTTTCGCACTCCATACATTAGGACTTTATCCCCAACCTTGATATCCTTGTCCTTCAGGTGGCGATCAAACCATTTTTTCCTTCTATCCTTCTCCACAAGGGCATTGTATGCAGCCAATTGTCTTTCTTCGTTTAGCCGCTCAAGGATATATAGACGCTCTACTAAGGGATTACCATCCCAACCCTCTTGAGTAGCAACACAAAGACTAGGAATGACAAATTCCCACGGCATGACTGCTTCTTGGCCATATACCATTTTGAATGGTGTGCAATTAATAGCCACTTTGTACGCAGTACGATAGGCCCATAAAGCTGTCGTAAGCTTTAGACCCCAATCCGTGCGATGAGCTTCAACTGTCTTTGTCAAAACAGAGATTAATGTCTTGTTTGTACTCTCGGCTTGGCCATTCGCTTGCGGATAATAAGGAGTAGATTTATGATGGGATATCATGAAATTTGTTGTGAGCTCCTTAATCACGTCATTTATAAAATGCATCCCATTGTCGCTCACAAGTTCAAAAGGACAACCGAAGCATGTGATTATATTTTCAAAGAGGAACTTGGCTATTGTCCTCGCATCTGCCTTACGTGTCGCTTTCGCTTCAGCCCATTTGGTCATATAGTCAGTGGCCACAATAATATAGCGAGATTGTGTGTTTCGGGCCACTGGGCTAATTGGACCTACAAAGTCTAAACCCCATTTTTCAAATGGTTGGTTTACTTTGATTGGATGTAGGGGCATCTGATCTTTCCTCTGGGGTTTCTTGTATCGTTGGCATTCATCGCAACCCTTCACAAAGAGTGATGCATCTTGGAACATAGTGGGCCACCAATACCCTGATTGTAAGATCTTTCGCGCAGTTAAGTCTCCTGAGAAGTGACCACCGGCTATGCCCATATGTGCCTCTTGCAAAATGTAGAGATACTCATCCTCTCGGGCACAACGCCTAAGAACGTCATCCTTTCCTCTTTTATAAAGAGTCCCGGCTATCAGGCAATAGGGTTCGCATTCTTTGATTAGCTTTCGAGCTAGATCTTTACGAAGCTCCTTGGGTGGAAAGCCATTAACCAAAAAGTTAACAATCTTCTCACTCCATTCAGGCATTGTCTCCACCATGAACAGGGAAGTGTCAGGTAAGTCATCATCAACCCCCGTAGGAGCCTCACCATTAGGTATGTGAGACAAATGATAAGCCATAACATGTTTCTTGCCAGGTCTCACAACAACCGTGAAATCAAACTCAAGAAGAATCAATAGCCATCGTGTGATTCTTCCCGTGGAGCATGGTTTGTTCACCAGATACAACAATGCTTGATGATCCACATAGAAAACAAACTTGGTGGCAAGGAGGTAATAACGAAATTTCCTTACTGCATATATCATTGCCAACCCTTCTCGCTCCGTAGTGGTGTAGTTCATCTCAGCATCGTTCAACTGGCGACTGGCAAAGCTAATGGGGTAGTCTAGCTTGTGTTCTCCAGGTTGAGTTAACACACACCCAATAGCAAAGTTTGATGCATCAATATGCACATGGAAGAGTAAATCCCAGTTAGGCATTCTCAAGATTGGAGCACTCGCCAAGGCCTTCTTTAATAGCTCATAGGCACGGTCACATTCTTCGGTCCAAATAAACTCGATGAGAAGCTTATACAATGGTCGAGCTATCTCGGCGAAGAAGAGAATAAACCTTCGATAATAACCAACGTGGCCCATAAAAAAGCGTTGGACTCCCTTGTAGTTGGTGGGTGGGGGTAATTCCAGAATGACCTTGATTTTACTCTCGTCCGTGGAAATCCCATTTTTGGACACTATATGCCCTAAGATAACCCCGTGTTTAACCCAGAATTGGCATTTGAAAGGATTCAATGAGATGCGATATAATCTACACCTTTCAAATATTTTTCGTAAACACATCAAGTGCTCATCCCAAGAGGAATGAACACAAAGATCATCTAAGAAAGCTTCACAGAAGTCCCTTAGATATTCATTAAAGGCCATGTTTATCAATCGTTGGAATGTTGCAGGTGCATTGGTCAAGCCAAAAGCCATGACGCGAAAGGCAAACACTCCAAACTCCGTGTGATAAATGCTGTTTTAGCTTGGTCCTCGACTGCAATTGTGATCTGTTTGTAACCCGAGTACCCATCTAAAAAGCTATATGCCTCTTTGCCTGCCACTCTTTCAAGTACATGTTCAGAATATGGCAAGGGGTAATGATCCCTTCTGGTAGCTGCATTAACCTTTTTGAGATCAACGCACACTCTGAGTTTCCCATTCTTCTTTGGTACGATGACTATCGGAGAAACCCATTCTGAGTGCTCAATAGGGTATATGAATCCACATTTTACAAGCTTTTCAATTTCCTCTTGTACAATCTTTGCATACTTAGGATTCATTGGGTAGGGACGTTGCTGGACTGGTTTAGCAATGCTAATCATTGGAATGGTGTGTTGCACCACCGAGGGTGGAACACCCTTCATATCATGATATGTCCAAGCAAATATGTCCTTGAATTCTTTGAGAAGCTTCGTAAGTGCAGCTTCTTCCGCCTTGGTGAGGTCTTGAGCAATAAAAACTGGTTTAGACTCCTCACCTGGATCTGCTAAGTCTATCTCCTTAACTACCGCAGGGCCATCGTAGACACCGCTACTCCCATTGGTAGGCGTTCGTTGGGCTTTTGTGTAGACTACTTTACGTTCCCCTGTGGTAAATGATTTGAAATGCTCGGGTGCAGGGTGTAAGTCTACTGGTTCTTTTCTTAGGTGTTTCGTACCCCGTTTTTACTTGTTTTTAGATTGTTTTTTACTCGTTTTTGACCCCCTTACTTACGGTCGAACTTGGACTAGGGCGTGTGATAGCTCAAAATGAGTGTATCGTTCAAAGGGTCCTAGCGTGCTTTACAGCACCGTGTTTGCCTATCTAGAGCTCTCGTGGTCCTCAAAACAGTCCGTTTTCCTATGGTGGGGGAAGGGGCAAAAGCCTATTTGCTTGTGGAGGAAAGGGTGAGGGCTTTATCCCACATGCTCACTTTACTCCTTGGGGAGTGGGCTACATATAGGGCACGACTTCCCATAAGCTCTCACTTGAAAGAAAGCTATGGAGGCTCACTCCCCTATATATATATATCAAAAGACCGAGACCGAGACCGAGGGAAGGAAGCTCAAACAAAATGCAAAGGGTGTGTCACTCACCGCTCAACCGCCGCCTTGAAGGATTCCCGTGTCGCAGTGAAGCAGGAGCCACCGTCGCCGCTCTACCGCCTCTCCGCCGCCGTGCCGCTACTACACAGTGCTCGATCGTTCACTCTCTCTCTCTCTCTCTCTCTCTCTCTCTCTCTCTCTCTCTCTCTCTCTCTCTCTTTCTCTCTCACGCAGGAGAAGGAAACCAAAGAGATAAGGCAAGAGCACTCTTGTATTCACAACACATGAGAATGAGGATTTTAGGGTTACATTTGACTCTTATAGGTGACTTGGCCGTTCACACTTGGGCGCCCATACATGGCCGGCCGACCCTAACCCTTATCCTACTGATATCCAAGGTGCGCCTCTCATCGACGATTACCCAATCCCTTCATCCTTAACATATGGTACCGACAAGCCCGGCCCATGACTCAGAATATTTAAATTAATGACGTAAAACATAGTACGTCTTAATGTCCGTCATAGGTTAACACTAGTATATCTACGTGCGTGCTTGATTGGGCCTAGGTATGCACATTTGTAAGTTAGAATGCATGTTCACAAGTCTGCTGTGATAGAGAAAATATACACAATATTGGTAGAAAATATTCTTCACATAAATGCTCATAATGATAAAAACGGTTAAAAATTAACCATCATGTGGCCCTGATTTCCACTACTATAAATGGCAAACCTATCAAAATTTTGTATGTATGTAAAAATGCATGTTCCTATGTACGAGCACATGTTCCAAGTCCTTGGCCGCCATGCATGTTCCCAACTCACATAGCCATGCATGTACATACTCGAAAAACACATACTCAACTTATGAATGCACATACTCAACTTATGAATGCATTTACTCAACTTGTGAACACACATTCACAAGTCTAATAGAGATAAAAAATTTAGTGAATCCAAATATCCAGGACCACTTTTGGACTTGTGTCAGTAGGAGGGGTGCACAATTGATTACCCTTACATGAACACGAGGTTTGGTAGGATATTTAGACTTAATCCTATGCTTGAGGAGAGTGCCTTGATTCCAGATCAATAGCACCCTCTTAAGAGGAATATTTTCATGCTTCACAATCCCTAGAGCCCCACAGGAGCCAAGCAACCCTAGAAACCGAGCATTCGAGATAGCAAGGATGCTAGCTTGAGTAAGGACTATTCTTGGGAGCCTATTTCTTTAGAGATGCATATGGACTAAGAAGTTAGAGTGCCTGAATCCCCTATGACAACTCAAAAGATTTTTATAGACATCATTAGAAATATAAACACAAGCGGTCCAACTAAGGAGTGGGAGTCAAAGACTCATCAACAACAGTGAGACTAGCAAGTAAGAGACTGCCTGTAAGAAATACCAAGCATGGAGGCATTTGCTTTCAATATGGACACCAACCTATCTGGCTCAAGAACAAGATGCATCAATCCTATAGAGGAGGGAGTAATATGTTCAGGAAGGAGTAATCCTTTTAGGAAGGAGTAATCCTTCCTAAAACCACAATGAGAATGGTTCAGGATGGCTACAATGAGAATGGTTCAGCTTGGCTACAAAGGCTATAGCAACAACCACTCAAGCCACTAGGGTAAGGGAGTCCATCCAAGCTACCGAATGCACAACCATGGGAGCCGTGAGACCTCTAGGTTAGATCCAACCCTAAGAGGAACTTACATGCCACAATACAAACCGATTTAGTATGGCTATCCTCCTCCACAGTATCCAATCTTTCCCTCGAGAACAACAAAAACACCCAACTTATACCATACCTCCACCTACCTACCCATACCCATACTACCACCATAGCCCACTGCCTTAGAGCAGTCACACAACATTCATTGCTACCCTACTCTAACCACATAAGATACCTTGAGGATTGCAGCCTAAAAATAGGGAGGGGTGAGTAAAGCAATAGGGCTAATAGCAACACCTCCACTAACTACAACAGGAGTAGTAAGATCAAACCCTAGGCACAAGCCCACTATTAAACCCATGCAAATCATTAAAAATAGGGAGGGGTGAGTAAAGAAATAGGGCTAATAGCAACACCTCCACTGACTACAACAGGAGTAGTAAGACCAAACCCTAGGCACAAGCCCACTATTAAACCCATGCAAATCATGAAATTGATGTCCAAGTTCAATGGGATTTGAGACCCTATTGCACACTTGGAAGTGTGTACCACATGCGGATAGCCTGATGACCTTGTACAGGGAAGCCTTGTACAGGGAAGTGCCTTTGGCCTCACCATGGAAGGGAAGGCAGGATAGTGGTTTCGATCACTAAATCTAGAAGACAAGGTTGATTTCAACTCCCTGAAGACTGCCTTCACAATTGGGTACTCCTACCACCAAGAAATCCGATGGAACCTAATCGATCGATCATCTTTACCATATCAAACAAAAAGAGAGAATCCATCAGAGCCTATATAGTGAGATACCTTCACTCATGATACACAATGATAAAATCTCTGTGAGATGAATAGTTAATTGGGAGATTCCTAGGAATTCTTGATTCGACCTTGCATAACACCTAGTACTCAGAGAAGCATAAGAACTTTGAGCGATGCTGTAGAAGTGCCATAGACTTTGATAAACAATAACTTCATAGGAATTTCTTCAAGGAATCTCCTTGAAAGAACACTTTCTAGCATCCTTTGGCATAATACCTTCTAAGGTAGACATCAGAGGGAAAGAACCATAGGCTGCACCAACTATAGAAGACTTGGTGGCTATGCTCATATAGCAAAAGACTGAGCAATAGAAGGTCAGGGTAAGGAAAGACAACATAGGCTAACCGCATATGTACCCTAGACATGAGTTGGCATGGTGTGTTCAATATGTCAAGCCAACCACACAAGCATGAAATACCCCCACCTAAGAGACCAAGGCAAGGAGGTATCCTCATGTGCATATTGCATGAGGATGGGAAACCATGACATTATCCATTGCTATAAGAGCTAGCCCTCTAAGAAGGTAGTAACCGATGGTTGTATTGGCTCCACCCAACACCTAGCCTTGTCAACTCCATCGATAAAACCCATGCTTTGCCAGCACACTACACTTGGGGTAGTATGTGCCCCAAAGAGGAGTCTTAAGAGTCCTAGATCTACCCCTACTACCTCTATTGATATTACCACAACAACCACCCATTCCCCGAGTGACCCTCATAAACTAATTGACCCTAACATAAATTCCCGAGCAAGAGGAAGAGGGGATAGTAGGAGACACTAACTACCTAGAACCACTAGAGGCTCATAGCCGCCAAAGTCAAATCCTAAGCCACTACATTCAAGATGGTGATAGTGTCTAACCTTGTATATATTTATGTCATACAATTAAATAGGGGAATGGAAATCAATGCCCTAGGATCCTGCATGCCATTATAATGTTATCACTGTAATAACAGGGGTGGTGGAGTGCACTTCCCATGAAAAAGGCTATGGTATACAAACTGACCAATCCATAGACTTTGATAACAGTTTGCATAGGATGTGGCATCGTCCACCTGTATAAGGATTTCCCATTAAGAGCATCCAATCTAGGTTCAGCTCATGAGTACAAACCAAGTATGAGCCTTAATTTGTTAGGCATCAAGGATGGGCTACTACAAACGATTCCTCTTAATGTTGTGACTAGAATACAGAATAGGAGGAGAGCTGTTGTGTTGTTGTGAGCACAATGGTTATAACAATACTCAAAGCAAAGTTACACTCAAACCAAGTATGAGCCTTAATTTGTTAGGCATTAAGGATGGGCTACTACAAATGATTCCTCTTAATGTTGTGACTAGAATACAGAATAGGAGGAGAGCTGTTGTGTTGTTGTGAGCACAATGATTATAACAATACTCAAAGCATAGTTTAACTTCATGTAATTCATTTTTATGCAAAACTGTTCTAAGTGCTTTATGTAAAAAGATATGGGATGACCGAGCTTATGACATGTGTAATGCCAGCCACCATGAGCAACAAAGCCTAGGTGTACGTAGAGCTAGAGAACTAGTTTTGGGTCACCAATTGTAAATGGCCAGGGGCCATTGTAAAAAGAGAGCTCATGTATATAAGTGACTTATGAAATATAAAAAGGATACAATCCCATTATCACAATTGAGTCTTCTTCTTCTTCCCTCTTACTCTTTGGTGGATTTGGTGGTAAGCTTGTGTGTTGATGCATGCTTGCTTGCTTGATTGTGAGCGAGTGCTTGTAGGTGATGCTTCCTTCCTTCCTTCCTTCCTTCCTCCTTTTTCTTCTTCTTCTTCTTCTTCTTCTTCCTCTTCTTGTTCTCTCTCTCTCTCTCTCTCTCTCTCTCTCTCTCTCTCTCTCTCTCTCTCTCGCACACATGAAGGCATTGAGATAGGAATAGAGCTCTCCATAGCTCCTTCTCTCATTACTCCCTACCTAGCTTAAAGAAAGCTCTACCTGAGTGACATAAGTGGTGGTGGATTGAACCCCTAGAAGCTTCACATCGAGGAGTTAACCCACTTGAATTTGGCTAAGTGCATGTTCTTGAACCGACCCTTACATATTCTCTCTTCTCTTCTCTTTTTTCTCTCTCCTACAAGGAGAATGCTCATTTAGGTGAACATCTTGTGTGCTGCTAGAGATAACACTTAGCTTAGGGTCCTTCACAATCTCTTCCTAATCTCTTCCTAAGGTAGAGTCTTCTCTTACCAAGATGGAATGCAAATCCACCAGTTGTAGGATTTTATATGAGTTGCTTGTTTGATTTGTGTTGTTTTTATTTTTCTTTTTACAATAGAGTTGCAATGGAGCATTTAGGAGCAATAGGAGCTTTGGATACCAAAAGTGGAAGCTACAAGTAAGTGCCCTAATTTTTCTCTTGATTCCATTGATTTTTGGGTTTTTCTTCAAGTAGTTAAAATTGCAACTAGTTAAAATTTTCTTGATTCCATTGATTTTTGGTTTTTTCTTCAAGTAGTTAAAATTGCATGTTAGCTTAATCTCACCATTAATCCTAGGTTATTATGATAAATTAGGCATTCCTTACATCATTAGGTAGATTAGGACTAGCCTATGCTATAAATAAAAACAAAACCCTAAAAGATAACACTAAGGGAGAGAAATTAGGGAAAAACCAGGAAAAAACTTGGCGCATAACTCATTCACGGGTTACATCTCTAAGAAGTGAACAGTCGTTCATTTCACAAAGGTATAACCGTACCTTCTTGAGCCATGCCCGTTCACTTCTAGTTGGGGAATCTCTCCAAATCTATCTCATAAATAAGAGTAATGGCCATTAAAAGAGAGTAATGGGCATTAAAAGAGCATAAATGTGGTGTAGCTGAATCTACCATGAGAATATTTGGAAGCAGCTATCAGAAGATATGCTATTTTTGGTGAAATTAAGACACATGCTTGTCAGTCTATGAATGAGTGAACATCTGTATCTTCATAGACAAATGTCCGTTTGTCATTAAGTGTGAACAATTGTACCTTTTCAAGCTTGTAAGATTCCTCCCTCTAGCTTTTGAGGTGTAAAGGTGTAAGAACCTCCTCTTCTGTTCTTGTAATTATTTCCCTCTCTGAAATAAAAGAAAGATCTTGTTTTACCCTATTTTGGCCTAGAGAGAGAAAATATCTAGAGAGAGATAATCCAAAATTAAGATATCTTTGGATATAAAAATCTTCCTAGTGTGTCTAAAATGGATTCCCCTAAAACAGAAATTCAAAATGAACTTTCCAAGGTGCATTTGGAATTAATTGAAAATGTGTATAAAGGACCTTAGCCTAAGGGTCTACATTTTCAAAAAATTTTGGATTATGGTCCAATTAAGGTTCCTATGGGCCAATAGGATTAATCCAAGTATTGGGATGCGATAAATCCAAAGAATAAAAGAAAATATCCAAAAATGAGTAAATGCTCACATAAGATGAACAATTGACTGAGTATAAGGTTTATTAGTTAAAAACTATGAGATATTACTAAAAAATGAGATATTTTGGAATAATGATGCATTTTTGACACCTTGGTAGTAAGGAGAGGGGGACTCTTGAGGTAGGCGCCTATTTCACACCCTCCCAAAAGAATAGTTATTCCTATGGCTAATTCTTTAGAAAAAGAATGCTTCTCATTGATAAATTCTTAATTCAAACCAAACTCTAAGCTTGTCAAGCTAGAGATTAAGAAAATAGTATTTTTATGCTTTTATGTTAATAAAATTATGATAAATTTATGATTTAATTTCATAATTTGGATTTTAGTTTAAGGATAGTTCTTTTATCATAATTGTATTACAAAGTCTTATTCTTTTCTAGAAAAATTAAAAATTATTTGTAATAGCAGAGCGAAGCTATGGTAAAATTTTTAGAAATTAACTCATCTTATTTTTATGCATAATGCTAAAAGAGGACTTCCTACCATATTCTAGGATTGGATATCCTATGCAAAAAGAATGATTTTCATCATATTCATGAGAAATAATTTTTTATAATTATGCTTAATTAATTGATTAAGAGAAAAGAGTAATTTCTGGTAAATTTATTTTATGCAAAAAGAGAAATTCCCATGATATTTGAGAATCAAGTAATCAAATGAAAAAAGAGAAATTTTTGGTAAATTTATTTTTATGCAAAAAGAGAAATTTCCATGATATTTGAGATGATATTTGAGAATCAAGTAATTAAATGAAAAAAGAGAAAATTTTGATAAATTTATTTTTATATAAAAAGAGAAATTTCCATGATAATTGAGATCCAAGAAATCAAATGGTAAAAGAGGAATTTTTAGCATAAATCAAATTATGAGCATTTATCAAAAGTGAAATTTTGAGCATTATTAATTTTATTGGGAAATATGGGTAGAATTGATTTTTGTAAATCCCATGAATCTTTTACTCGAAAAGAAGAATAGTGAATTTATTTCACTTGAGAAATTTGAGAAAGAATATGAAAATTATCCATTGAGAAAAAGTACCTTTAACTAGGCCAAGCAATTGGGGCAGAAATTTAGGAAAGTCCCATCATCAGTATCGAAAGTAGAAAATATTACTAAATATGATAAGATGTGAATACGATGTGATAAGATGTGAATGCGATGTGATAAGATGTAAATGGATGTGATAAGATGTGAGTGGATGTGATAAGATGTAAATGCGATGTGATAGGATGTGATGAGATGTGGGTGGGATGTGATGTGATGTAAATGGATGTGGATGTGGATGGGATGGGATGTGATGTGATGTAAATGGATGTGGATGTGAGTGTGATGAGATGAGATTGATGATATGTGAAAGGATGTGATGTAATGTAAATGGATGTGGATGTGGATGTGGATGTGAAGAGATGTGGATGGGATGTAAATGGATGTGGATGTGAATGTGATGAGATGAGATTGAGATGTGATGATATGTGAAAGGATGTGATGTGATGATATGTGAAAGGATGAGATGTGATGATATGTGAAAGGATGTGATGTGATATAAATGGATGTGGTATAAATGGATGAGAATGAGATGTGGATAAGATGTGAATGCGATGTGATAAGATGTGAGTGGATGTGATAAGATGTAAATGAGATGTGATCAGATGTGGGTGGGATGTGATGTGATGTAAATAGATGTGGATGTGGATGTGAAGAGATGTGGATGGGATGTGATGTGATGTAAATGGATATGGATGTGATGTGATGTGATGTAAATGGATGTGGATGTGAGTGTGATGAGATGAGATTGAGATGTGATGATATGTGAAAGGATGTGATGTAATGTAAATGGATGTGGATGTGGATGGGATGTAAATGGATGTGGATGTGAATGTGATGAGATGAGATTGAGATGTCATGATATGTGAAAGGATGTGATGTGATATAAATGGATGAGAATGAGATGTGGATGTGATGTAATGTGGATGGAATGAATGTGATGTGATGTGGATACAATGATGGATGTGAATGGGTGTGATGGATGTGGGTGGATGTGATGAGATGTGATGTGAATGGGTGTGAATGTGATGTGATCATATCTAAATGGATGTGATGCGATGTGAATATGATATGATGAGATGTAAATGGATGTGAGTATGATGTGATGTGACGTGAATGGATGAGATGTGATGTGAATGGATGAGATGTGATGTGGATGGATGTGATGTGATGAGATGTGGATATGAATGAATATAAATGAATGTGATGTAATGTGAATGGATGGATGAGATGTAAGGTGGATGAATGTGATGTGATGTGGATCTAGGTAGATGTGAATGGATGAGATGTGATGTGAATGGATGTGATGTGATGTGATGTGGATATGGGTAGATGTGAATGGATGAGATGTAAGGTTGATGAATGTGATGTGATGTGGATTTAGGTAGATGTGAATGGATGAGATGTGATGTGAATGGATGTGATGTGATGTGATGTGGATATGGGTATGAGATATAATGAGGATAGATGTGATGAGATGTAATATGATGTGATTGGATGAAGACAATGGGAATACATATGATTGGATGTGGAATAAGCAATGTGAATTGATGTAGAAGAATGTGGAATAACGAGAAATGATGTGGAATAATGTGGAAAGATGAGAGTTTTTTAGAAACTGTATTTTTATGACCTGTTTTTAAATGACTGTTTTATGTCAAGAATGTTGAGAAAGAATTTTGACCATCTTGTGAATGAGGGCATGGTGGAGACCTAATTGATAAAGTTGCAATAGCTGATGGAGAGTCAACGGAGGATGTCTCGTGTAGCAAGGTCGGCCGAGGTCTTGACCAACCTGGGTTTGATTTAAATGGTGAGCTTCCGGTACGGTGGATGAGGGACCAAGGAAACGGCCTATGAGTGAAGCGCTAGGTGACCTACAAAGGAGCCTAGAGGGTGCTAACCATATGGTGCTCGGGCTCTGGGTCACCGAAGATACCCACGCATGCATCGAGGAGGAAAATGGAACAAGGTGTTAGAGTTGTTTTCTGAACTTGGGCATGGATCTGGTTGATTGTCCTTGATGGTCCTTAACGGATGAGTCCATGGCTCTTTTATATGGATCTGTTGATTGTCCTTGATGGTCCTTAACGGATGAGTCCATGGCTCTTTTATATGGATCTGTTGGTTGATCTTGCTGATCTTCAATGGAGAGTCCATCTGGATTTTTTTATGTGATTATATTGCCAAGTACTATGTGCTAGGAACTATTGAAAAGGTCCTTGAGTGAACAGGTGGTGAGCGTTCTGGTTGCCAATGATGCCATAGGTACACCGATGAAGGAATGATTGGAAATTAGAATTCAACCGGATATTTTGGAGGATTATGATTAGTGATACTATGGTTTCATTAAAAGATTGTTTTAAAGACATCTGAATCTGTGAAACAGGCAATTTCATATTGGGTGTGTAAGTGGCCTGGGAACTTTTTTCCCTGGTACCCGAGGCAAAACATAACCAAATTTCTAAATGGATCCTATCACTATAGTGGTTGGGCGGTTGGCCAACCCATGGGACTGGATGGGGTTAGGCTGGACTGATGGATCCCTAAAATGAGACTCAATTCTGTTATGGTACGATAGATGAAGTAAATCCCGAATAGTCTTTGTTCTATGGAAAAGAATCAATGGTTGTGCCTCTCAATGAGGAAAAAAGCATTGGTGTCTATGATCCAAGTGCAAGTCTCTTCCTTGATGTGACCATGTGACTTACTGGTTTGGTTGGATTAGTTTGGTTAGTTAAGGCTCTTGACTACGTTATAATAAAAATATCCTAGAGGAATCGTCTGTCTGCTCTAGGTGAGGGAAGTTTTTCTGGTTCGGTTTTGGAAGAACAACCGAGGGATTAGTCTCTTGTCGTCTGGATATCTGTGGGCGAGGCCCTGAGTGAGAGGCTCTGCCCTGCGTAAGAAGTGCCACTTCCGCTGCTAGCACCCCCGAAATTCGTTGCGCGGAGGGGCAAGGATCTTTTAGCTGGTATCAGAGCAAATTGGCTAAAGTGGATCAACCGAGAAGCAAGAAATGTCAATAATTTATGAAGTACCGCAATTGTATGGAATCCTTGACTTGCTTGAGGTCTAGATATGATGGTATTTACCTTATAACTCCAAGGACCGTGACTACCCGTATATACCGTGAGTATAACTGCAGCTCTTTACTGGTAATATATACGAGTAAATCTAAGACCTTGAAATTATAAGCAAAAATGCTATCTAGAGGATGAATTCGAATGATGCTGGTTGATATGATTTTAGAATTTTGGTTGAGAATTGATGAGTTGATTTGGATTCTGATAAGATGATGAGTCCTGAATTCTGGTTGATATGATTTTAGAATTTTGGTTGAGAATTGATGAGTTGATTTGGATTTTGATAAGATGATGATTTCTGAATTCTGGTTGAAGATAAGTTTAACAAAGCCACGATGAGGATGAATGGGACGAATCCCATTGATAATGTTAGTAACTGGAATGACGATTATGACTTCAGCAAATCACTATGAGATTAGTGGATTGCTAACAGATTGCTGTTACCCTTTGACCCAATGGATCTAATTAAGGGATGACAAATTGAGAACCTGCATAACTGAAATTCTCGTGGAGGAATGTTCAGATGAAATTTTCAGTATGATGGACCATTATTGTGTTAAGGATATGAATAATATGTTCTGAATGAATTGTTCTGTGATAATGAGTTCTGTGTGTTCTTCTTGTAGAAGGGATCTTTATCCTAGGATTCTGCATGGATTGATCAGACTATACGGAACCCCAGAATTTAGTTGGATCTAAAGTCGGAATTGAATTATAAAGTGATCTTTTCACCTGAGCATCTTGGTTAATTTGGGAAAAAGGGACTTAACAAGAATTTTCGTATTGATAGGATCATGGATCGAGGTCGTCGTTGTAGGAATGTTAATCCCCAACTCGATGAGGAAGAGCTCGATCCGGATGTTCGTAAATCTCTTCATAGATCACAGCCTGGACTTTTCAAGGGCGAAGGGGAAAACTTGGGTGAAGCTGTGGAGAAGTGGATCGAAGCAATGGAAGAATACTTCGGTGTCATCGGGTACAATGAGAAGAGTAAAATGGCTCTTGCTTCTTGAGTGCAATTTTGATGCCAAATGATCCCATACTGGACAAGGTCAAAGAAGTCTCATCTCACGATCCAAATCACCCAGAGGATGGTGAAGTTAGTAGAAGAAGGGGGAACTCCAGAGAAAGAGAAAAATCTAAGCAAGGGATACTTCATCCATGATGGAAGCCTTTACTTCAATCATAGGATATGTATTCCTAAGGATCCCGCTCTAAAGAAGCTAATCCTCCATGAAGCTCATGATAGCCCCACTGCACGGCATCCAGGCTATGCAAAAACATTGAATGCTATAAGGAGGAGCTATCATTGGGGCAGGCTTGAAAAATGATGTCCTTCGGTATTTAAAGCAATGCCTCTCATGTCAAAGAATCAAAGTTGAAAGAGTCAAGATGCCTGGGAAGCTTCAACCCTTGGATATCCCCCAAATGAAGTGGGAATGAATTATTATGGATTTTATCATAAGTCTCCCCACTGTACAACACTGTACAAGGAGGATATAATTCTATTTTAGTGGTGGTGGACTTGCTTACCAAAGTAGCTTATCTTATACCAGCAAAGAAAACCTTTAAAGCTTCTGATGTTTCCTGGTTATTCGTCAAGGAGGTCTTCAAGATTCATGGTCTCCCGAAGAGGAGAGTCAATGATTGGGACTCTGAATTCACTTCAAAGTTCTGGTAGTCCTTATTTCAGGCCTTGGGAACTCAACTTTACTTTAGTACAGCTTATCATCCAGAGACCGATGGCCAGATTAAGAGAGTCAACCAAGTAATTGAAGACATTCTCATGAAGACATTCTCAGAGCATATTGTCGACGGGAACCAAGAAGATAGATTCAATACCTTCCTCTGGTAGAATTCGCTTATAATACATCTTATCATCAGAGCATAGGAATGTCACCATTCAAAGCACTCTATAGGCAAGAATGTTCATCCCCTCTAAATTTCTGTGATCCAACCATAAGGGTTGAGGAATTCAGAAAAATGCTCAAAGAGATGGAGGAATAGACCAATGCAATCCAAAAAGATATTAAAATTGCTCAAGATCGGCAAAAGCATTATGCTGACACAAGGAGGTCTGAAAGGATCTTCAAGGAAGGAGACAAAGTTCTTTTATGAGTGCGACCCAAGCGTAGCTCTCTATCACTTGGAAAATATAAGAAACTCAGCACAAGATATTGTGGACCCTATACAATCATCAAGTGTCTGGGCATAAGTGCCTATAAGCTCCAGCTCCCAACCCATATCAAAGTCCACAATGTATTTTATGTAAGTTTATTAAAGCCTTATGTACCTAATCTCGATCATATTCTTGATGAGATGAGCAAGTTGTAATCCCAACTCAAGGAGTCCTTGAGTTGCAGCCTAGTAGGATCATAGATTCTAGAGAAAGGCAACTCCGTAGTAATAGAACTCTTGTAGAACATCTAGTATAGTGGAAAGATTACCGTGATGCAACTTGGGAAGATGAAGTGATACTCTTAAAGAATTACGACATCTCGATTTCTTTAAGGGGGGAAGATGTAACATGCCCATCTTCAATAATAATATATGCCCATGAATTTATGGTCTTTTGTGGTGTAAAAATATTTTTTTTAAATAAATGAGCTGTTTCCACTTAGAATCTTAGAATTCTAAGTCCAAATTTGGAATCTGCATGCAATTTTATCCCAATATAGGATTTTATAGGCATCCAAAACGTCCCAGATTGAGCCTATATTATGTAAATTTTTAGTTATTTTCAATTAAAATACGGTACACTTAAACCTTAATAAATGCGTGATCAGGTATCCGATTGATAGATGGTCTACACCCCCATGACTAGGGAGACACCTCAAACATCTTCGTTGAAAAACAAAATTTGCATCGTTGGGTGCTCCAGCACGCATATTGAGGCCGACGCCCCAAATTAGGGGTCCCCGCTCCAAAAAGATATTGTACACACACTCGAGCGCCCGTATAACGCCCTCGCAAGGACTAAAGAGGCCAATCGCCCTAGTGTACAGTCCACGTGAACGCCCATGCTGTCTCTGACCCGGAAGGTACATGCGTACCATAGCTTTTGCCTACGCACAGGTACCGTTCCTTTCCGTAGGCAAGCAAGCCACAGATCGATGTACTTTCACTATACACCGTCCTTTTCACCAATGCTTTGTTCTCCCTTTCCCTGTGCACCCGTACCCGCACCCTCACCTATATAAACCCCCAGCACCCCGTGGTCAAGACACCCAACACCCTGCTCTGCCCACGCCCGACACTCTGCACAGTGACTACACCTGACAGCACTCTATGCAAGACTGTACCCGAGATCCCTCTGCACCCCTCTTCCAGCAGCAAGCCATTTTTTCCCATCTCCAAGTAAGGCTTTTGCAAAAAAAAATTTGCCTCATCTCACCCCTTGTGGGTAGAGTGTCCTTAGCTGCTCTCCCCCCCCTTCCCCCCCCTAGCGGTGACTTTAGTAAGGGCTTTTGGGCTCTTAGAGGTGGTTCCCACCTAGGGGTTTTTTGCTCATAACTTGAGCAAACGAGCGCCGATTTGTGACCCGACACTGAAGCGTTGGATTCACGCGATGACGTGGGCTTGACATTGGGAGCCCCACAAGGAATTAATGGCCAAGTTAGCTTGGTCATCGTTTAAAAAGAGATTTTTTATTAATCTTTAATGTTAACTTTAAGAAATTAAGAAAAAAGATGCCACTTTTCTTTATACCAAAAATTCTGTGAAATTGTTGTTTGAGATGTTATCTATTATATTCTATGGTTTAATTTAGAAATTGTTATCTTAATTAAGTTAAGAAGTACAGGTACATCTCCTCCTCGCCTCGACACTAACCCCGTTTCTGTGCTTGTAAACCCGGACGACAACGTTAGTAAGGCTCGGAGTTGACCCAAGGTATCCCTCATACCATTGGGAGAATGAGGTTTCACCAATGGAGGCGAGTAATGTGATGCTGCCTAGTTCTGTGGGTCCAGGCTAGTGCGGTGAATAAGCCCTCCCTAGCGCGTAGACATCCCTTTGAGGGGTAGGAGAATCAAGCAATGGAGCCTAAGAGGGTGACAGGCCGGCTTGAGTCCTTGCCAGTTGCCGAGGTGCATGGTCTCGCAGGGATTAACCAGTCTATAGAGGCTAGAAGGCCGAATTCTAGATCATCAGCATAATAAAGTAAAGAGCCTGGATTTGGCTATGAATATTTTTGAACATTGTATCTATTTTTTATTGAAATCCTTTGTTTGTAAGCATTGTTGTATCATTGATAAAGACTGTTTAAACGAACAATATGTAAGGCCTTTAATTAAGGAACTTGTTTACTTATGTCAAACAATGTGTAGAATTAATTAGAAAACAAATTGACACATGAGTTGGGTGGAAAGTGGGAGGATGGAATGCCCTGACGGTAACATCCTATGGACGGGTGGACCCGATTAGTCGGGTAGCTTTCCAATAAATTAATTGAAGCTCTATGTTAGATAAATAAGTCCCTGGGCAACCCTACTCTAGAGGACTAGGTCAGCGGTTGTGCCTTGCATAGATGAGGGAAAAAAAATGTTTCTAGAAGTCAAGAATATAGGTTGCTCGAGTTAAGGTTGATCTATGAGTAGTTTGATTTTAGAAATTCTTTAGAAAGACCACGCTCCTCCTGCGGGATAGAACTAGGTCTTACCTACTAATGGTATCCTTGTATCTTACATGGTCAAGGTGTACGAGTAGGAAAGTATCCCAAGTTAGACTTAGTAGATTATCTTAAAGGTTTCCCCTATTTAGGATGAGGGGGGACCGTACAAATTAAGTATAATGGGCTATGTGGAGGTGTCCTAGATCACAGTTGGAATAAAATTAGAGAAATGAAGTGTAATGGGCTATGTGGAGGTTATCTTATTAAATTAATTGTGTACTCTAATTGTGCACATAAATGTAGTCTCTATTTCTTTCTTTGCATATATAGAACTTTAGCCTTTTCTTAGATTTACAAGAGTAAATTTAAGGATAAGAGAGTTCTAAAATTAGCCTTTTAAAAAAATCTCATGAGAGTTGTTAAGAATAAAAGGAGGGTAAGCCAAGCTTTGATGTGAGTTCAAATGTGCCTAATTTATATAAACCCTTGTGCATAACAACCTTCATATTTTACACCCAAGGGAGTCCTTAAAGTTTGAGAGAAGGTGATGATGAAATCTTAGAATTTTATAATGTTTTTCCTTAGAAATGCACCACTAATAACCCCGATGATGAAGAGTAGTATATGACCCTAGAGTTATCTTTTTTCTAGAGAGAGAGAGAGTGCTACCCTTTTTTAGTCTCTATATAGGAATAGGTAGAAGTGTGAAACTAAATAATTACGTTAAGTCCTCAAAGAAAATTGACTTTATATGAGTTAGGAAATTTTTATTAACAATAAAAGTTAACTTTTGATATAGGAAAGACATTCAAAGAGAAAAAAATTCCCCTTAGAAAAAAGTTCATCGATTAGAATTGTCTCTTAAAGCTAGGAAAAGATCAAGATAAAACACTTAAAAATACACTTTTAAAGTGAAATACGAAAGGAAACAAGAAGTCAGATTACCCCAAGCAAATAGTAAATATACCTAAATTTTGCCCTGAGAATTGAGAAATTCATCGTCCTCAGTATAGATCAGGACATTGGAATAAAGACCTTAGGGTAAGAGTTGATAATTTTGACTCCTCTATTAAAACAAAGGACTCAATTCTAGTGTCAACAATAAAGGATTAGTAACACCTGACAATATGCTTAGAGATGGCTCATAGAAAATAATAAAGAAAAAGATCCTAGGAGGATATTGGATCAGGAACAAGTCACTAGCTGGAATCTAGGAGTATTGAGGAATCGACACATCAGCTATCAAAAGCGGCTACCGACGATATGGGATGTGAGACGTATGGGCTTCTCGTCGGACAGTAGCAGTGCTTGGGCTGCGTATTTTCTCGGCTCAAGGAGCAGAGGCGTGGTGCGAGGAGTTGTGCGTTTCACGAACCATGGAAATTGGACCGACAGCAGCTTATCCAACCGGGTGTGTACCAGAGAGCCTCTTCTCACAAGAGCAGCTAGCTGCCGTCCTCACTCTCGTGAGAACAGGCCCCTACAAGCCAGCTAAAGGCTGGGACTAAACCATTGTAAATTCGAATGATGAGCGTGACATGGAAAAGCAATTTGTGTATTAGTAGCCTACTACTTACTAGGGGAGGGGCCTCCTGGTGGGTAAGCAAAAGCACACATGTCATCCATCACTGTTGTTTTCTGACGGTGCCGCGGTAAAACAGCTTTGGTGGGGACCGGCCTCTTGGTGGGTTCCTGGTAAGTTGCTTCCCTACTGCTATTGGAGCCTGCGGCGGTGCCAGCTTTGGGGAAGAATTAAGATTCCTACGCGTTCCCATCGTTTCGAAGGCGCGGCCAGGCGGTTACTCTTTTCTCTTTTTGCTTTTGGGGGGCGGTTTTTTTTTTTTGTTTGGTCCCCCGGGTCACACGGCAGGGGCTTACCTACCCCCCCTGTAAAAAGTAGTACTACTGATTAGTGATTACTTACTGATCTGTGACATGTGCGATGCCATCATCATTGGATGTGCACAGGGCGTGATGCCATCAGAATTCAGCAGGATTGATGGGGATGGAAATTTTTACCCAATTTTAAAAAGTCTTTATATTGGCGCCACATCATCTTTTCCTTGGCATATAAAAAATAACCTTTATAATCCATTCCCTTAAGAGTAAGATTTGCACAATGGTTGTCATAAGTGGAATAATTGATTAAATTTGCACGTGCTCGTCGCATAGCAAATCATGCCCCCTCATCATCTTCATCCTTGCAGTCTTTCATTTGGTGATGATGTCTACAAGAGTTAAAACTCTGACATGCGAGCTTAAACAATGTTGAAACAAGGAGACAAGCTAGAATGCAAACATTTGAGGGAATGATAGGAACCGAATGGCATGACTAAAAATTCATAATGGCCAGTTTGGTTCCTGAAGGCAGTTTTGTAGATATCTTCTTCGTCCATTCGAATTTGATGATAACCAGACTTTAGATCGATCTTGCTAAAGACTCGGGCTCCTCTTAAGTTTATCTAGCAAGTCATCCACTCGAGGTATTAGATATCTAGCAAGTCATCCACTCAAGGTATTGGATATCGATTCTTAACAGTAATTTTGTTTAGTGCACGATAATCGATACACAATAGATATGTATCATTCTTCTTTTTAATCGAGGTATTGGATATCGATTCTTAACAGTAATTTTATTTAGTGCACGATAATCGATACACAATCAATATGTATCATTCTTCTTTTTAACGAGAAGAACTAGAGCACAAAATGGAGAACTACTGGGTCGAATTAATTCCTTATCTAATAGTTCTTTGACTTGCCTTTGAATCTCCTTTTCTCAAGCATGTTAACTCTATAAGGAGCTTTACATGGCGGTGAGCTACTAGGAATTATTTCAATTTTATGGTCTTTTTGGACGAGGTCTTGGTAAGCCAGGTGGTGTGAGATCCCTGTTCCCACCGCGCAACGGATTCGGGGTACTAGCAGCGGAAGTAGCACTTCTTGCGCGAGGCAGGGTCCCACACTCGGGGCCTCGTCCACGGATATCCGGACAAAAGACTAATCCGTCGGTTTTTCCAAAACCAGAGCCGGAAAAACTTTCCTTATCCGGAAAGCACGGGCGATTCCTCCAGGATAATTTTTACTCTAACGTAGTCAAAACCCTTACTGATCAAACAGATCCGACTGCATCTATAAAGATACTTGGTCAGATCAAGGAAGAAACTTGCACTTGGATCATTGGGATCAACGCTTTTTTCCCCACCAAAAGGAGGCACAGCCGTTGATTCCTATCCATAGAACAATTACTATCCGGGATTTACTTTATCTATCGTAATAACAGAAATTGAGTCTTGATTTACGGATCCATCAGTCCAGCCTAACCCCATCCGATCCCATGGGTTAGCCAACCACCCAACCACTGTAGTGATGGGATCCAATTTGGAATTTGGTTAGGTTTTGTCCCGGGTACCAAGGAAAAGAGTTCCAAGGCCCCCTAGCCGGAATTTCATGCAAACATAAAACTAGCCACACCACTTACACACCCAATATGAAAATTGCCTTTTTCTTAGCATCAGCTAACTTTAAAACAATCCTTTAATGAAACCATAGTACCACTGATCACAATCTCCCAATTTATCCAGTTGATTCATAATTTCCCATCATTCCTTCATCAGAGAATCTATGGCATCATTGGCAACTAGAACGCTCACCACCTGTCCACACAGGGGCCGTTTCAATAGTTCCTAGCCCATAATACTCAATAATATAATCACTTATCAAGATGGACTCTCGTTGAAGATCAGCAAGATCAACCAACAGATCCATATAAAAGAGCCATGGACTCATCCGTTGAGGACCAGCAAGGTCAGTCAACCAGATCCATGCCCGGTTCCAGAAAACAACTCTTACTCCTTGTTCCAATATCTTCCTCGACGCACGCGTGGGTATCCTGGGCGACCCAGAGCCCGAGCACCGTATGGTCAGCACCCTCTAGGATCCTTCGCAGGTGACCTAGCGCTTCACTCATAGGCCGCTTCCTTGGTCCCTCATCCACCGTACCGGAAGCTCACCATTTTAATCGAACCGAGGCTGGTCAAGACCTCGGCCGACCTTGCTACGCGAGACGTCCTCCATTGACTCTCCGTCAGCAGTTGCAACTTTATCAGTTAGGTCTCCACGACCTTAATCACAAGACGGTCAAAATGCTTTCCCAGCATTCTTGACATAAAATAGCCATTTACAAACAGCATTTACAAACAGTTTACAAATACAATTTCTATATTAACTCTCATTTTTCCACATTATCCCTCATACAATCCACATTACTTATACCACATTTCATTTATATGTGTACTCATCCAATCATATCATTTTCCATCTCTTCACTTCAGATTCCTTCACATCACATATCATATATTCACATCCATATCCACATCCATACATCCACATCCACATCCACATTCACATCCATACATCCACATCTACATGCTTAACTCCATTTTCACATCCTCATTTATACATCCACATCCCATATCCACATTCATACATACACATCCATATCCACATCCATATCCGCATTCATACATACACTTCCATATCCACATCCACATGCATACATTCATTATCACGTCCTCATTCATACATCCACATCCACATACATACATACATACATCCACATCCACATCCACATTCCCATTCACATCTATACATCCATATCTACATGCACATTTCATCCATACATCCACATCTATATCCTCATTCACATCCATACATCCACATTCATGCATCCACATCTACATGCTTATCTCCATTTTCACATCCTCATTTATACATCTACATCCCATATCCACATTCATACATACGCATCCATATCCACATCCACATGCATACATATATCCACATCCACATTCCCATTCACATATATACATCCATATCTACATGCACATTCACATCCATACATCCACATCTATATGCTCATTCACATCCATACATCCACATTCATGCATCCACATCTACATGCATACATCCATACATCCACATCCACATTTACATCCATGCATCCACATCTACATGCTTAACTCCATTTTCACATCCTCATTTATACATCCACATCCCATATCCACATTCATACATACGCATCCATATCCACATCCACATGCATACATATATCCACATCCACATTCCCATTCACATATATACATCCATATCTACATGCACATTCACATCCATACATCCACATCTATATACTCATTCACATCCATACATCCACATTCATGCATCCACATCTACATGCATACATCCATATATCCACATCCACATTTACATCCATGCATCCACATCTACATCCTCATTCACATCCATACATCCACATTCATACATCCATACATCCACATCCACATCCACATCCACATTCACATCCATACATCCACATTCATACATCCACATCCACATCCACATTCACATCCATACATCCACATCTACAAGCTTATCTCCATTTTCACATCCTCATTTATACATCCACATCCCATATCCACATTCATACATACACATCCATATCCACATCCACATGCATCTTATCATATTTTATCACTTCCCATATCTTTTATGCATACCTCTATGCATGAAATTCAATTATGTTAAAAGTAACACTTTTATAATAAAATATTCAACTTTTATGCATACCTCTATGCATGAAATCCAATATGATAAAAGTAACACTTTTGATATAAAAAAATTATCCTTTATGCATACTTCTATGCATGAAAATTAAAAATGATAAAAGTAACACTTTTGATATAAAAAAAATTATCCTTTATGCATGATATTAAAATTCAATTTCTCCATGATTATAATGAAATTCTTTCAATTAATCTAGGATGATAATTCCTAGAATATGGTAGGAAGTCCTCTTTTTATGCTTTGAATGAAATTATTTTATGCATAATTTTTATAAAAATTTTGCCATAGCTCCGCTGCTATGACTGATAAATCTCAATTTTTTCTAAGGGATAAAGCTTATCATTAAGGAAATAATTAAAATGATCTCTAATTGGATCATTAATCTATAATGGATTGAATCATCAATATGCATAAACTCAAAGCTTAGAAAAAAGCCATTAATTTGGCCTCAAGCATAGCTTAATCTTGGATTAAGGAAAAGCTTCATGAAAAGCTTTATTTGGATTGAGAATGGGTCATGACTATGACCATTTCTTGAGTGAGAGAGAGAAATTACATAAAAACCATTAGAATTTAAACATAAATAAAAATTAACTTCAATAGCATTTATTAAATTATGTAACTCTTCACTACTATTCACCAATTAACTTTAATAGCATTTAAAAAACCATACCAATTAAGCTTCTCAAGCTTGAGAGGGGTTGAGAAGAGAGAAACATTGAGAAATTATAGAAAAGATCAATATTCACTAATTACCTTACAAATTGCTTGATTCTTTGTTCACGGTAGAGGCCCCCAACCAATCAATTGGTTAAGTATGTTGATGGAGCCACTAATGGGAATTGAAGAAAGAGGGAAGATCCAAAAACTAGTGAATTATTAAATAAATTCACAGTTCTTGGCTTAGGTGGAGTAGAGTAACGATGCATAAACACTATATATTTTTCAACAAGGGGGAGGCTTCTATTTATAGGAAAAATTGAGCTCCTAACCAAACAAACTGATTCTAGAATTTTCTAAATCAGTTTGGTCAATATTTGACCATTTTTAGGTCAGTTAAGCTAACTTTTTGGAACTAGACTTGAATGAGGAGAGAGGAGAGATGAAATATCTCAATTTTTATGAGTTTAAAACTCATTCAAGCATGTGAAATATGCACCTCCTTTAAAGAACTCCCCTTCCTTACGTATGTGTCATAATGGAATCATTTTAATATTGCTCATAGTTTTTTTACTAATAAAGCTTGTACATTTTCAACTCTTCATCTTATGTGAAATATGCACCTCCTTTAAAGAACTCCCCTTCCTTACATATGTGTCATAATGGAATCATTTTAATATTGCTCATAGTTTTTTTACTAATAAACCTTGTACATTTTCAACTCTTCATCTTATGTGAAATATGCACCTCCTTTAAAGAACTCCCCTTCCTTACATATGTGTCATAATGGAATCATTTTAATATTGCTCATAGTTTTTTACTAATAAACCTTGTACATTTTCAACTCTTCATCTTATGTGAGCATTTACTCATTTTTGGATACCCAAAATATCTCATATTTTTAATATTGCTCATAGTTTTTTACTAATAAACCTTGTACATTTTCAACTCTTCATCTTATGTGAGCATTTACTCATTTTTTGGATACCCAAAATATCTCATATTTTTAATATTGCTCATAGTTTTTTACTAATAAACCTTGTACATTTTCAACTCTTCATCTTATGTGAGCATTTAAGGGACTCCCCTTCCTTACATATGTGTCATAATAAAATCATTATACCCAAAATATCTCATATTTTTAATATTACACATAGTTTTTTACTAATAAACCTTGTACATTTTCAACTCTTCATCTTATGTGAGCATTTAAGGGACTCCCCTTCCTTACATATGTGTCATAATAAAATCATTATACCCAAAATATCTCATATTTTTAATATTGCACATAGTTTTTTACTAATAAACCTTGTACATTTTCAACTCTTCACCTCATGTGAGCATTTACTCATTTTTGGGTATTTTCTTTTTACAAGTTGGATTTATCTCCTCCCTACACATGGATTGATGCTATTGGTCCATAGGAACCTTAATTGGACCATAGTCTAAAGATTTCTGAAAATCTAGACCCTTAGGCTAAGGTTCTTTATACCTATTTTCAATTAATTCCAATTGCACATTGGAAAATTCTTTTTGAATTTCTGTTTCAGGGGAACTCATCTGAATTAGAAGAGATATTTTTCTATCCAAAAATATTCAAAATCTGAATATTCTCTCTCTAGAATATTTTTCTCTCTCTAGGCTAAAACAGATAGAAACAAGGTCTTTATATTTCTGAAGAGGGATTGATTACAGGGAAAGATACTAGACATCAAAAAGGGGGTGGGGGAGGAATCTTACATTCTACCCCACTTAAAAAATGCGAGATGTCCTCATCTCGCAAACTGGGATAATTTCGCAAGATGCACGAATATGAGACTGAGAGAAAAATTTTAATCAAGATTAACCACCAAGAAACGTCTTAAAGAGAGCAAGATTCAAAATAAGAACAAGATTTAAACTTTATTCATTCTCGGAACTTATACAGTAAAGATAGAAGGACTCTTTACACTTCCATAAGCCCGTCCATCATATGATCCAAGTATAAGGTAACTCATCTATGGGAATAATTCTGTTGGTTATTGCTGCACCTATCTCAGTGGTATGAGGTGATCTAACAAAAGGACCTCTGAGAGGCAAGCCAAAAACGGGATAAAGGCATATCTTCTCATGAGGAAGAAAACATGCCAGTAAGAAGACCCGCTCAGAAAACCCAAGATGCCTTGATCTCATGACACAGTAGTATCGGGGACCCAAACCCAAAGCTTCAATAACCATGGCCAAGCGGACATTGTTACGAAAGTGCTGCTGACCCCAGGGTGTTACCCTAGTTATGTTTTGATAGGTCCGCCATTTGGTTTGCGCTACAGAAGTTCCCAAGTGAGGGAAAAGTGAGCGCTCATACTGCTCTATAAAATCCTTCTTCACAGATTCACTTGCGTCTTGAAGGTGAGGAATCATTATGGATAAAACTAGTTCTTGTTGCCAAGCCATGAAGGAGATTAAGAAAGAAAGGAGATCGATGGAAGTAAGATTACTGTGAGCGACAAGTAAAAGTTACGACTTATATAAAGGAAGGAGCTAGCGTAACTTAGAAGCCAACGGTAACTTGCCACTGAAGTTTTACCGTCTTTCCATGATTTGGGTTTGACACATTTTTCTATAGAAGGCATTAAGAATTTTGAGATGAAGAGATAAAAGAAGCTTGTAGGCTAAGTCACCTACTTTCATTGAATTCAGATATAAGGCTCACAATATCTGGGGGATAACTTCATATACTCCCCAAGAGATAAAGAACTTCTTTTGGGCCGTACTCGAATGAAGACCAAAACCTTGATATCCAAAACATCGATTCTCACTTCTGAACTCATTGTTCTGAATCCTTAAAACAGGTGGGACTCTTGAGAAGTATTCTAGGAAAAGGGTCTTCCTTTGTTAAACAGAACTTTCTTTTATTTTAGAGAGGGAATAATTATAAGATCAGAAAGGGAGATTCTTACTCCTGTATACCTCGAAGGCTGGGGAGGAATCTTACATTCTACCCCACTTAAAAAGTGCGAGATGTCCTCATCTCGCAAGGTAGAGGACAACTCTTTTTCTTAACATCCAATTTTATTTTGGGGTTTCTTATATTCTGGTCAACCCAACAGAACACTGGGATAAATATCCCTTATATAGAACTCATCATTAATATTCAGATCATATCATTCATATCTTTAACATGATAATGGTCCATTAGACCGAAAATTTTCCTTCTGAACATTCCTCCACGGGAATTTCAGTCAAGCAAGTTCTCAATTTGTCATCCCTTAACTTGATCTACTGATCAAGTGTTAACAGTAACAATTTGACAGCACAACCCACTAATCTCATAGTGATTTGCTGAATTCATTATCATCATTCCAGTTATGAATATCATCACTGGGACTCGTCCCATTCATCCTCATTGTGGTTTTGTTCAGATTTTTATATTTCAACTAATTTCAGAAATCATCATTTTTCAATCAGAATTTTCAATCAGAATCCAATTCAATTCATCAATTCTCAAACAGAATTAAAAATCATATCAACCACATTCGAATTCATCATCTGGATAGCATTAACGCTTATAATTTCAAGTCTTAGATTTACTCGTATATACTGTCAGTAAAGAGCTGCAGTATACTCTCGGTATATACGGGTAGTCGTGGCTCTTGGAATTATAAGGTAAATACCATCATGTCTAGGCCTCAAGCAAGTCAGGGATTCTATATAATTGCGGTACTTCTATCTGAAGACCCAATTACCAAATTACGAATTTCAGTTTGAATATCAAATTGTATGAATTATATCACACAATTACAACCTTTTTGTGTTTCTACATAAATTTTTGACATATTTGTCTTCTCAGTTGATCTTTATTAACTAATTCGCTCTGATACCAATTGTGAGATCCCTGTTCCCACCGCGCAACGGATTCGGGGTACTAGCAGCGGAAGTAGCACTTCTTGCGCGAGGCAGGGTCCCACACTCGGGGCCTCGTCCACGGATATCCGGACAAAAGACTAATCCGTCGGTTTTTCCAAAACCAGAGCCGGAAAAACTTCCCTTATCCGGAAAGCACGGGCGATTCCTCCAGGATAATTTTTACTCTAACGTAGTCAAAACCCTTACTGATCAAACAGATCCGACTGCATCTATAAAGATACTTGGTCAGATCAAGGAAGAAACTTGCACTTGGATCATTGGGATCAATGCTTTTTTCCCCACCAAAAGGAGGCACAGCCGTTGATTCCTATCCATAGAACAATTACTATCCGGGATTTACTTTATCTATCGTAATAACAGAAATTGAGTCTTGATTTACGGATCCATCAGTCCAGCCTAACCCCATCCGATCCCATGGGTTAGCCAACCACCCAACCACTGTAGTGATGGGATCCAATTTGGAATTTGGTTAGGTTTTGTCCCGGGTACCAAGGAAAAGAGTTCCAAGGCCCCCTAGCCGGAATTTCATGCAAACATAAAACTAGCCACACCACTTACACACCCAATATGAAAATTGCCTTTTTCTTAGCATCAGCTAACTTTAAAACAATCCTTTAATGAAACCATAGTACCACTGATCACAATCTCCCAATTTATCCAGTTGATTCATAATTTCCCATCATTCCTTCATCAGAGAATCTATGGCATCATTGGCAACTAGAACGCTCACCACCTGTCCACACAGGGGCCGTTTCAATAGTTCCTAGCCCATAATACTCAATAATATAATCACTTATCAAGATGGACTCTCGTTGAAGATCAGCAAGATCAACCAACAGATCCATATAAAAGAGCCATGGACTCATCCGTTGAGGACCAGCAAGGTCAGTCAACCAGATCCATGCCCGGTTCCAGAAAACAACTCTTACTCCTTGTTCCAATATCTTCCTCGACGCACGCGTGGGTATCCTGGGCGACCCAGAGCCCGAGCACCGTATGGTCAGCACCCTCTAGGATCCTTCGCAGGTGACCTAGCGCTTCACTCATAGGCCGCTTCCTTGGTCCCTCATCCACCGTACCGGAAGCTCACCATTTTAATCGAACCGAGGCTGGTCAAGACCTCGGCCGACCTTGCTACGCGAGACGTCCTCCATTGACTCTCCGTCAGCAGTTGCAACTTTATCAGTTAGGTCTCCACGACCTTAATCACAAGACGGTCAAAATGCTTTCCCAGCATTCTTGACATAAAATAGCCATTTACAAACAGCATTTACAAACAGTTTACAAATACAATTTCTATATTAACTCTCATTTTTCCACATTATCCCTCATACAATCCACATTACTTATACCACATTTCATTTATATGTGTACTCATCCAATCATATCATTTTCCATCTCTTCACTTCAGATTCCTTCACATCACATATCATATATTCACATCCATATCCACATCCATACATCCACATCCACATCCACATTCACATCCATACATCCACATCTACATGCTTAACTCCATTTTCACATCCTCATTTATACATCCACATCCCATATCCACATTCATACATACACATCCATATCCACATCCATATCCGCATTCATACATACACTTCCATATCCACATCCACATGCATACATTCATTATCACGTCCTCATTCATACATCCACATCCACATACATACATACATACATCCACATCCACATCCACATTCCCATTCACATCTATACATCCATATCTACATGCACATTTCATCCATACATCCACATCTATATCCTCATTCACATCCATACATCCACATTCATGCATCCACATCTACATGCTTATCTCCATTTTCACATCCTCATTTATACATCTACATCCCATATCCACATTCATACATACGCATCCATATCCACATCCACATGCATACATATATCCACATCCACATTCCCATTCACATATATACATCCATATCTACATGCACATTCACATCCATACATCCACATCTATATGCTCATTCACATCCATACATCCACATTCATGCATCCACATCTACATGCATACATCCATACATCCACATCCACATTTACATCCATGCATCCACATCTACATGCTTAACTCCATTTTCACATCCTCATTTATACATCCACATCCCATATCCACATTCATACATACGCATCCATATCCACATCCACATGCATACATATATCCACATCCACATTCCCATTCACATATATACATCCATATCTACATGCACATTCACATCCATACATCCACATCTATATGCTCATTCACATCCATACATCCACATTCATGCATCCACATCTACATGCATACATCCATATATCCACATCCACATTTACATCCATGCATCCACATCTACATCCTCATTCACATCCATACATCCACATTCATACATCCATACATCCACATTCATACATCCACATCCACATCCACATTCACATCCATACATCCACATCCACATCCACATTCACATCCATACATCCACATCTACAAGCTTATCTCCATTTTCACATCCTCATTTATACATCCACATCCCATATCCACATTCATACATACACATCCATATCCACATCCACATGCATCTTATCATATTTTATCACTTCCCATATCTTTTATGCATACCTCTATGCATGAAATTCAATTATGTTAAAAGTAACACTTTTATAATAAAATATTCAACTTTTATGCATACCTCTATGCATGAAATCCAATATGATAAAAGTAACACTTTTGATATAAAAAAATTATCCTTTATGCATACTTCTATGCATGAAAATTAAAAATGATAAAAGTAACACTTTTGATATAAAAAAAATTATCCTTTATGCATGATATTAAAATTCAATTTCTCCATGATTATAATGAAATTCTTTCAATTAATCTAGGATGATAATTCCTAGAATATGGTAGGAAGTCCTCTTTTTATGCTTTGAATGAAATTATTTTATGCATAATTTTTATAAAAATTTTGCCATAGCTCCGCTGCTATGACTGATAAATCTCAATTTTTTCTAAGGGATAAAGCTTATCATTAAGGAAATAATTAAAATGATCTCTAATTGGATCATTACTCTATAATGGATTGAATCATCAATATGCATAAACTAAAAGCATAGAAAAAAGCCATTAATTTGGCCTCAAGCATAGCTTAATCTTGGATTAAGGAAAAGCTTCATGAAAAGCTTTATTTGGATTGAGAATGGGTCATGACTATGACCATTTCTTGAGTGAGAGAGAGAAATTACATAAAAACCATTAGAATTTAAACATAAATAAAAATTAACTTCAATAGCATTTATTAAATTATGTAACTCTTCACTACTATTCACCAATTAACTTTAATAGCATTTAAAAAACCATACCAATTAAGCTTCTCAAGCTTGAGAGGGGTTGAGAAGAGAGAAACATTGAGAAATTATAGAAAAGATCAATATTCACTAATTACCTTACAAATTGCTTGATTCTTTGTTCACGGTAGAGACCCCCAACCAATCAATTGGTTAAGTATGTTGATGGAGCCACTAATGGGAATTGAAGAAAGAGGAAAGATCCAAAAACTAGTGAATTATTAAATGAATTCACAGTTCTTGGCTTAGGTGGAGTAGAGTAACGATGCATAAACACTATATATTTTTCAACAAGGGGGAGGCTTCTATTTATAGGAAAAATTGAGCTCCTAACCAAACAAACTGATTCTAGAATTTTCTAAATCAGTTTGGTCAATATTTGACCATTTTTAGGTCAGTTAAGCTAACTTTTTGGAACTAGACTTGAATGAGGAGAGAGGAGAGATGAAATATCTCAATTTTTATGAGTTTAAAACTCATTCAAGCATGTGAAATATGCACCTCCTTTAAAGAACTCCCCTTCCTTACGTATGTGTCATAATGGAATCATTTTAATATTGCTCATAGTTTTTTTACTAATAAAGCTTGTACATTTTCAACTCTTCATCTTATGTGAAATATGCACCTCCTTTAAAGAACTCCCCTTCCTTACATATGTGTCATAATGGAATCATTTTAATATTGCTCATAGTTTTTTTACTAATAAACCTTGTACATTTTCAACTCTTCATCTTATGTGAAATATGCACCTCCTTTAAAGAACTCCCCTTCCTTACATATGTGTCATAATGGAATCATTTTAATATTGCTCATAGTTTTTTACTAATAAACCTTGTACATTTTCAACTCTTCATCTTATGTGAGCATTTACTCATTTTTGGATACCCAAAATATCTCATATTTTTAATATTGCTCATAGTTTTTTACTAATAAACCTTGTACATTTTCAACTCTTCATCTTATGTGAGCATTTACTCATTTTTTGGATACCCAAAATATCTCATATTTTTAATATTGCTCATAGTTTTTTACTAATAAACCTTGTACATTTTCAACTCTTCATCTTATGTGAGCATTTAAGGGACTCCCCTTCCTTACATATGTGTCATAATAAAATCATTATACCCAAAATATCTCATATTTTTAATATTACACATAGTTTTTTACTAATAAACCTTGTACATTTTCAACTCTTCATCTTATGTGAGCATTTAAGGGACTCCCCTTCCTTACATATGTGTCATAATAAAATCATTATACCCAAAATATCTCATATTTTTAATATTGCACATAGTTTTTTACTAATAAACCTTGTACATTTTCAACTCTTCACCTCATGTGAGCATTTACTCATTTTTGGGTATTTTCTTTTTACAAGTTGGATTTATCTCCTCCCTACACATGGATTGATGCTATTGGTCCATAGGAACCTTAATTGGACCATAGTCTAAAGATTTCTGAAAATCTAGACCCTTAGGCTAAGGTTCTTTATACCTATTTTCAATTAATTCCAATTGCACATTGGAAAATTCTTTTTGAATTTCTGTTTCAAGGGAACTCATCTGAATTAGAAGAGATATTTTTCTATCCAAAAATATTCAAAATCTGAATATTCTCTCTCTAGAATATTTTTCTCTCTCTAGGCTAAAACAGATAGAAACAAGGTCTTTATATTTCTGAAGAGGGATTGATTACAGGGAAAGATACTAGACATCAAAAAGGGGGTGGGGGAGGAATCTTACAGGTGGTAAGTCATCTATGAAGCAATTAGAGAATTTAGAGATGAAAGGGTCATGTGACATATTTGATTTCGAGTCATCCTAGGCAATAAGCTAGTTGACAAAAATAAAAAATATCTTCTCCTTTTTTCGTACAGCTCTTTTTGCTTGAGTATGAGTCAAAACTGGGCCTAATTCACCTTTGTTTTTTGGCATTGAAGGTAAATTTCTTGGTCATCTTTTATTAACCATATGGTATGGGTGTCATAGTCAATATGGGGGTTATGCTCATATCTCCATGGCATACCTAAGATGACATCCACACTTTGTAAGGGTGCCACTAGGAATGTTCTCTTTTCTTTTAGTGAACCCATCTGTAATTCTAAATCTTTAGCCTTCTTGGTGCAGTTGTACTTAGTACCTTGAAATGCAGCTTTTACTTTGTAACTAGAGTACGATGCATCCAGGTTAAGTGCTTTCAATGCTTTCTCAGAAATAAAATCATGTGAACTACCATCATCATGCAATATAGAAATTGATTTTCCTTTTATTTTCCCTTGAATTTTCAATAAAGCATGAATTAAAAACTTACCTTGATTTGAATAGTCAGGCTGATCAGAGTTACCCTCTTGCTTAAAAGAATCTTCATCGTCTTCTTCATAACGTTGAGTCGAGCCATCGATGTGGAATTATCTATCGTGTTAGTAATGTGAATCTTTCCCAGGCAAAAAGGAATCTTCTAGGTATCTACCTTGTCCCTTCTTCGAACCCTATCGTGTTATATATCAATGGATAGCTTTTGAAGAGTAGAATCTAAATATGTGAGGTCCGACAAATTTGGAGTTCGTTTGCAAAAATTTTATCTGGTGCCCCTTTTTGGAGAGAATATTCTGGTCAAACTTCCTTACAAGGCCCCGAAATGACCTCAAAAATTTCCTAATGCACCAAATCCTTAAAACACTAAATCCTTAAGATTTCGTCAAGAACATGAAAATTAGGGATTGATGTACTTAATTTAAAAATACTAAATCCTTAAGATTTGGTCAAGAACATGAAAATTAGGGATTGATGTACTTAATTTAAAAAGAGACCAAATCCTTAAGAGTTGTGAAGATGATATCAAGGGAAAATCAAGTTTGGAATATTTTTAAGGGATCTTCAAGGAAGAGAAATCCTTAAGAGGAACAAAAGATCCTTAGAGATTTTTCAAACCTTGAATAAGAGAAGTAGGCCAATGACCTTAGAATGACCATCTTTGTATACAAAGGACCTTAAGCAAAGTTGATTGGGTTGGCTTATTGATGGATTAAAGGTCCTACTCAAGTCTACGTGTAGGGCTATGGAGGCTCAAAGATATTATCTCCTATGTAAAGTGCCTTAAATGGACTCATCCCTATGCTTCAATGATGATATGCATTGTAAGTAAATTCTACCAAATGTAGATAATTTATCCATTTTTTGGGTTCTTGACCATAAAATTTTGGAAGAATATCTTTGATTACCTGGTTTATCCTCTCCGTATGGCCATTATTTTGAGTCATGGGCTAATTTCCCTAAGTAGTTGTTCCCATGAGCTACATCGACATTATTTTTTGGGGGATTCTTACCGAGGGCTTCACTAACAACACCAATGAAAAATAGAAGTGTGATGTGCAACAACTGTGCAATGAGGAGAGTCTCCCAACTTGGGGGATTTATCATTTTTCCTATATGTTTCTATGTGTGAGTGTCAAGGGTCCTCTCGAGATTTCCCTCGAAAACGATTTGTAATAAATATTTTCTATTTCAATGTGTTTGTATCGTCTTGATATAAAAGGCTCCTTTCCCATGTTATACCATGTATATAGTAACGGCGGGGAGATTATTATGTATGAAACTAGTGTTGGTCATGGACCACAAACTTGTAGTGTAACCTTGGCCTCTAAGTCTTTTTGTTGGGGACACTCTACATGAACCTCTAAGACATGCAAATTAAGCCTCTAAGCTATGCTTGTGTTGAGCCTTTGAGCCAAGTTCCATGAGCCCCTAAGCTCATTGGGAACATGCCAAGTTCTTACCAAAGCTGGAGCATGTGAATTCCTGACTATTAAAGGTACTTACCAAAGCTAGAGCATGTGAGTTCACACTGGCTCCATAGGTCCTGTGGTGGAGCAAAAGGCTAGACCCATGGGATTGGATGGGGATAGGTTGAGCCTATGGATTTTGTCAAAGTAGAAAATGGATTAAATATTGGAAAGTGGGTGATTGAGTGGAACCGACCCCAAATGAGACAAACTTTTGACATTAAAACGAGAAAAACTTGTGACGTTAAAATGAGACAAACTTGTGTTGTTAAAACGAGAAAAACTTGGGGGACGAGTAATTTACGTAGAAAATCATAACAAGGATAGAAGAGTTGTCTTCATAATTAAGGAGTCAGGACATCTTGTTGAGCTTCAAGGAACCAATATCACCTGCTTGTTTTGTGAGAATTATGAAGGGAAAACATGTGGAGGAATCACCTTCTTGCATAAGGATTGTTCTTGTGAGACTAAGAGGAGCTTACGAAACAACCATATTAGTACATTGTGATATGAGCCCCCAAGTGAGTTGCTCTTAGTGTGTTTCATTGCCATAGATAGAGGGGAAGGGGTCTCAAATTTAGCATCAGCAATGTGTTTAGGGTTGATTGTTGGTTTGCCCAAAGATACCTAATTTTTCTTTGACATGATGACAATTGTAGCTTGTGTGAGGATTAACTAAAGATCTTATTTATTCAATATTCCTTTCCACTAGAAGATCCTAGCCAAATGTTGAGATTTATCTCAAGAGGAAATATTGTGTCTATAGTTTCATTCGCTTTTTTATGGAATTGGCCCACTATGTAAAGTTCATCATCCTAACTCTAACATATTGTAAAGTTCATCATCCTAACTCTAACATATTGTTAAAAGTGTGCCCAATGTATGTACAATGGTATTGTAGAGGTCCACATATATTCTTATTAAGGCTTCTTTGCAGGATGAGATTGCATTTCTTAATGTAGATGAGCTATTTTTTGTGGGTCATGGAATGGTATATATCATTGTAAAGAAACCGTCTTAGCTCCGTAGAAATCTTCAAATTCACTCGAGCATAACAATTGATGAATGACTAGTAGTAGCATTCGTAGATTCTTTCTATCGCTCTTTTTCATGGTTCTTCCTAGCCTTTTAAAATGTAAAAAATGAAACTCCTCTTCTTTGTGGGTTTGGTTAGCCTTTATGGATTTGACATAATGAGGTTTGATTTCACGTGACCTAGTTAAAAGTTTAACAATCTTAGCCATGCTTTCTCAAGATTCAAGTGCATGTTTTTAAGGGGTTTGGCAAGAATCTTGTTTTCTTCCTTGGGAGTTCTTGGATTTAATTTTCCGATGCACTAGATGAGGTGTCGTGAGTATTGTTTCATCATCAAATTTTCCATAGATAATCGTGTGTTCCCATTGTTTTTTCCTAATGAACAAGAATGGACCTTCTTTTGAACACTCGAACAAGTGTTTCACATGTGGATTTCTTGGTTACATGGGCATCTTGAGAGGTTTGATTCTTTAAGCAAACTTCCTTTAGGCTTTCTGGCCTTCTCCTTGGGTTAAAACTTACCATCCACATTTTGTTTCTGTTTGGTTCTCTTGGGTTTAAGAGCATTCTCCTCCACCTGGTGTGAAGAGTCATTGTTAACCTCTTTCTGTACACCATATCTTCTCACTATCTACCCTCTCCACATGACGATGCATGTGCACATGTATTTGCATATTACTTTGGTGCACATATCCTATATTTTTACATCAGATATTTGGGTAATGTTGAGCTTCATTGTATATCTTTTTGATGACTTACCTATTCTTGCCATGTGGCACTTGTGCATATGTAATGGCCCTACATTTTACTATTTATAGAGAGCATAGCTGAGAGAGATCTGACTTCCCCTCTAGACCAAGTTCTGGAGTCCTATTATGTTCTTTCATTTGAATAGGATTAAGTCTTGTGCTCCCCTCTCTCTTTTTAGATGTGAGATATCTCCTTTTAGGGTTTGCTTAAGGTTGAATGAGGTCTTCTTCTTGCTCATGAAAGAAATAGGGTGTGTCGTTTTGGGCATGATGGCTTGCTCACTCTTGAGTTCTCCCTGTGTGTGAGGCACATTGTGGTTGAGAGCTTGAGTGTGGGGTTGCCATCTCATTACCATGTGCTTGTCATTTTCTTGAGTACTTAGTCTGAGTGAGAGTGTGTAGAGCACCGTTTATGTATTATGCAACCACACTTCCTAGATTGTTCAGTATTGCCAAGGTTTAGGCATTTAGGGACTGTAAAGTTTGTTGGGTCTTAAGTTTGAACATGCAAGAGATAGGGACTTATTGTGTTTAGCAAGGGATATCTAGGGGCTACAAGGATTATTGAGTCTTGAGTCCTAACATGTGCTCTTAACAGATTGTTACAACTTATTATGTTTAGCAAATGACTAGTCACCATGAGGGTGCAAACCTTGGTGGCACAATTGGAGGCATAAATTATGTCAAATGCATGGCAAATAGTAACTGGGAAAACTGTACTTGAGGCATGGATTTCAAGGGTTGGTAGGTTAAGATTCATTTGGATTTTTTTGGAGATTCCTTCAAAGTTTCTTATAAGCTATGTGGCTTGTTATTTAACGGAATCAAAACTTTAAATGGTAGAATGCCACAAGAACCTCCCACAAGAACCACATACAAGATTTGAACCAATCCTCATTGACAAGAACCTCCCACAAGAACCACATACAAGATCTGAACCAATCCTCATCAACAATCTTCAAAGTTCCTTAACCATTAAAAACCATTTTAGCAATGGGTAAGCTATTTGGCTTGCTATTCTTCTTTTCAATTGGCAAACTATGGTTTTAACTTCTTCATGAGTAAATCAATGCAATTTAGCCTTGTCATCGACATCCTTCCATGTATATCTGCAGATATGGAGGCTATGTTGGGTGCAGGTCCATGGTGTGATCCATCACCAGGATTTTACTTGACATGTGCAAGCTCAGCCCAAACCACGCCAGCACCCGGGAACCCTCAATAAAACTATCTTCACATAATGAGCCCAAAACTCCTCTTCAAAGGTTGAGAAGTTTGCCTTTAACCTCACCACGTGAGTTGATTCTTTCATGCATCTCCAATGGTTTTGATTGCATTAGTAATACATTAAGGGTCTTCTTTAGTGACTCACCTTCATGCAATTCATTAAGGGTCTTCTTTAGTGACTCACCTTCATGCAATTCATTGAACGTGTGTTGTCATAGTAATTAGATGCATTTGATGCACTTAAAAGAAAAGAAGCGCATGGATAGACAATTGTAGGGGGGGGACATGTTCTCCTTCCTTAAATCTATTTAACAATATCTTATAGTTTTGCTTCAATGTTCAAATGAGGAGCTACTCTTATTCCAATGATTATGTTCCTCTAGACCCCCCATATCTCCTCCTCCACCATTGCTAAAGTAAACCTTAAAATCCCACTAACTTCATAATAAATATTGTAGCCTTGTGATGGACAAAAAAGGAAGTGAGAAAAAAATAAACAAAACAACCTCACAAAAATATAATAAAAATGTAACCACTTTGTCAGGATCCACCCTGTTTAGGTATTCCTAACTTTTGCAGGGTCCACCCCATTTTCGGGTATTTCTACCATGCACTAACTTTTCTATTTACTAACCAACCTTTTTTCACACAATCTTGAGGATGCAATTGTGACACATTGAGAAGGGGGGAATATTAACCCATTTTGGAATTAAAAGATGTTGCCACTAGAATTCTATATCAAAGAATAAAGATAAAAACATTAAAAGGATGCATGATCTAGCTATGAAGTAATGGTGGCCAAATCTATATCTTGGATGGGCATCTGTAATGGTCTAACGGAATACATATGGTGATTCTTGCTCCAAGACCACATTTGAGCAAGCTATAATGAGATCCCTAATAATGTACTTCATGAATGTATTATGAGATTAAGCATTGTATAAGTAATAGGCCACTTATGAACCTTGGTTGTCACCCGGTTGACCACATTTCTGTGTGTGAACATTTATGGCCTTATATATATAAGTCAATTCCCCTCATAATGCAACATATGCTCCCATTTAGGTATTTCTACCATGCACTAACTTTTGTAGGCTCCACCCCATTTAGATATTTCTACCATCATGCACTAACTTTTCTATTTACTAACCAACCTTCTTTACACAATCTTGAGGATGCAATTGTGAGAAGGGGGGAATGTTGACCCATTTTGGAATTAACAAATGTTGCCACCCCATTTAGGTATTCCTAACTTTTGTAGGCTCCACCCCATTCAGGTATTTCTACCATGCACTAACTTTTCTATTTACTAACCAACCTTTTTTTTACACAATCTCGAGGATGCAATTGTGACACATTGGAAGGGGGGAATGTTAACCCATTTTGGAATTAACAGATGTTACCACTAGAATTCTATATCAAAGAATAAAGATAGAAACATTGAAAGGATGCATGATCTAGCTATGAAGTAATGGTGGCCAAATCTATATCTTGGATGGGCACCTGTAATGCTCCAACAGAATACATATGGTGATTCTTGCTCCAAGAGCATGTTTAAGCAAGCTATAATGAGATCTCTAATAATGTACTTCATAAATGTATTATGAGATTAAGCATTGTATAAGTAATAGGCCACTTATGAACCTTGGGTGTCACCCGGTTGACTAAATTTTAGTGTGTGGACATTTATGGCCTTGTATATAAGTCAATTCCTCTCATAATGCAACATATTCTCCCATTAACAACCATTTTGTAATTGAGTCATGCTCTTTCTAATCTTTTTCTTAATCACATGGTAGTGATCTTGTGTGAGGAGTGTGTGAGGCGAGTGGAGGGGACAAGGACCCACAGTGTGTGAGGTGAGTGGAGGGACGAGGACCCGCAATGCAACACAACGGTGTGATAACACTTGTGGGAGAAAGCAATAGAACCCGCTACCCAAGGAGGTGTGGGGTCATTATGGCCAAGCACAACGTGATCTCATAAACAAAAGTTTCCCAAACGATAGTATGTGACAACGCTTGCAGGAGAAAGCGACGAAAGTAGCTATCCAAGGAGGTGTGGAGCTCTTGGAGCATGACTCGAGCTCGTATAACAAAAAGTTTTCCACACGGGAGTATTGGAGTTAGAGGTAGAGTGGGTCCTTGTGCTCTAAACCTATAAATGCACATAATAAGAATGTGAAATCAATCAGTAAGAATAGGCAGATTTATGCTTATGCACAAGATGATCTCAAGAACAAATTTTGTTCTCTTGAAAAGGGTTTATATGTCTAAATGGATAATTATGTTAGTAAGAGGTTATAAGTATTGTGGGTGGAATGTTTCTTAAGATGGAATGTTTCTTAAGAGGTTATAAGTATTGTGGGTGGAATGTTTCTTAAGATGCTATATGAATTGAAAACTACTCTTTTCTGGTAGCTTTTTGTACATTTCTTAAGATAGGGAATGGGATGGACTCTATAACGGTTTGAGTGGTCTAGAAAGTGATGAAGCTTCTTGATGAACTTTGGCATAGTGGGTGTATGTTGAATCGACTTCATGGATCATTATATAGAATGCTAGTGAGCCGAGCAAATATACTATTGTCATTTTCTACATGACGATTCTAAAGATGAAGCTAATGACAAGATTATAGATTTGTTGATGATAAGGATGATGTTATTGATCATTTTGGTTCAAGAAAAAATCTTTTACGAATTTTAGTGATGAAGGCTTCCTAATGACTTCAGCTAGTGGGTTTATGTCATGGATCGTTATACAGAATGTGAGCTTTATCAAGATTGTCATTTTCTACATGACAATTGGGAAGATGAAGTTAATGATAAAGATTATGTTGATGATAAGAATGATAAAGATGAATTTGATGATAAAGATTATGTTGATGATAAGAATAATGCTATTGATCATCTTAAACAAATTTCATATGATGACTTGATGAAGTTACAGTTTTGATGTTGACACACTTCCTTCCAAATCAACTTCATTTTCTACATGACAATTGTGAAGATGAAGTTGAAGATTATGTTGATGATAAGAATGATTCTATTGATCGTCTCGGTTCAAGAAACAATCTTATACGAATTTTACATGATGAAGATGAAACTACAGTTTTGATGTTGACACACTTCCTTCTAAATCAACGGATTAAAAAGATGCTTAATTTAAAAGAGATGTTAAGAATGGGCATCTATTTAATATACTACCTCTACAATATGACAATAATAGAACTAATAGTATCTTTCATGTGCAAAGGTTTGGGCATTTTTTGTTTTTACTAATCATATAGCCGACATTGTTGTATGACATCTTTACTACACTCGTCTATGGGTTCTACATCCATGTACACACAAAGCTTTCTATGTTTTGTGGGTGTTTAGTAATAATATGCCTACTCTTGTTATATAAAGTTTTAATGTTAGTAAGTGTAAACAATAACTTAATCTTATTCAAAACATTAAATATTATGGAGTTATTATTCTTATTAGACCTTACTATCATACATACTCCAAGTTTTAGCTAAGTTTTTGATAATGGTTTAATACATATGTTACATATTATTTTTTAGCTAAATTCTTAACAATTGTTTGATATTATATGTTCTATCTTATTTTTTCCATGTTATAAATTCTTCTTTAACATTAGAGACTAGGGTTACATCTTTCAATTTTCCTAAGGTTCAACTTCATAGTATAAATTTGACTTATTAGTATAACACACAATTTAGTGTGAAGATGTTCTTGTTAGCTAAAGGGGATTTGAGGGCCAAAGCATGAGAAAGAGCAACATAATCGTGGTGGATCAAGAAGACATAAGCTTGATTAGAGATATGACTAGCATACATAAGCTTGATTAGAGACATGATTAGCACACATGTAATGATTAGAGAAGTAAATAAGGTGCTAATGAAGCTAGAGTATCAGTAGATGAGTCAATCGAGTGTATTTCTTCATCAGAGTAGATAGGTTGAATACAAGCATAAAAAATACATCATTGATGAAGTCATACACCTCCTCAATCTCCTACATTCTCTCCCCTGAATCTAGGCCCAAAATTCAAGCCACCAATGCTCCTAGGTCCTAGTACAACTCGTGGATTCCTTGGGTGAATCCATGGACCACCAAAGATGTAAATGCTTAATGTTACATAGAATTTTGACCTTAGAAAATATGACCCTTACATACATAAATGACTAGGGATATTTGGTGATAAAACCCCCCCCCCCCCCATAACAAATACCCGTTACCTAGTAGCAAGAACCACACTATGGATGTGAAAGTAGTTTATTGCCTCCTAGTATAAACAAAGACAAAATGGGAGAGCCCACGCTATGTGGTAGTCAAAGATGAGGGTCATGGTCATTGGCTTCTTTAGAGAGCCCAATCATCATAACACCATAGTTGACCTCATGAGAGGCCTCTTTCTCTTCATCTTCATCAGCTTCTTCTTCTCCGTCTCTACAAAGAGAGCTTGAACCTTGTTCTTCAGGATGTAGCTCTCTTCATTGTGTTTGTTCTTTCCACAGAACCCATAATTCTTCTTGTTTGTGTCAATTTAGCCCTTCTAGGAGCTCTTGCTGAAGGAGCCTTTGTTGTTGTTAAAGAACTTCTTCTTTGCTAGAGGAGCCTTTATCGTTAAAGAACTGCTTCTTAGTGTAGAATGCCTCATCACTCACGATTCCTTCTCTTACAACCTCTTGTAATCTTAAAGTAGTGATGTCTCCACACCATCTAGCTTAGGTTATGTTCTTTAAAGTAGACACAAGATGTGAATAATCCTCATTGGGCATGCCTTTGAGAAGTAACTCGTAATGGCAACTTCTTCTTCCACTGGTGCACCTATGTCTATAAGTTGAGCCATAAGGCTCTTCATGTAGTTATGTATTCTAGGAGGCTATCAAATGACTTCATTTTAAGTTCATAGAATCGAATTTTTAAGCCTATCTTTGAGTGCTTGCCTTTTTCTCCAAAAATTCTATCAAGTGTATCCCAAGTCTCATGTGCATTTTTAGCCTCAGTGATGTGATGTGATGTATGTGTCAAGTCAATCCCAAAGATATAATGGCAAAATATTTTCATTTTTAGTGAGCCATAATTTTTCTCTCCCCCTTGGTTGTCGGTTTCTTATTTTTTCCATTTGCAATGTTCCAAAGCCCCTTTTTCATCAATATAAATTTACCTTAGTCTACCAAGTGTGAAACCCTTTCCCATCAAATTTATTAGTGTGTCCCTTGGAATCCATTATAGCAAGTCTTACCTCTTGGCCTATAGCTCCAAGGGACTGCAGTTTCTATTACCTTATAAAAAATATGAAAAAGTGCAATCGTTAGTTGGTAGGTGCGATCGATGAAAGCAGAGAAGCAATTAGATGATCAGATTAAAAATCAGGGGATTGTTATAGGAATCAGATGATTGATGAAGCAGACGTTTTTAAAGATGAATCATCAGATTCAAGATAAAATCGACCATCTATAGTGATAAATTGGCAATCGTTCCGTCGATTTATTAAATCATGCAATCAAAGAAGCAACCACCCAATCGAGCGAAATTAGAGAATTGCAAATGATCAGAGTTCAAAGTCGAGCAATTGATGTGTAGATTTTCTCAAACAAGAGAAGTTCTTATGAACTCGCTTCAGAGAGCAATCACATAGCAAGCATGAAGTATGAATTAAAATACTATACATACTCAATTTTACCAGTTATGAATGACAGGGAGCAACATTCTTCTGTGTCAAATCTATGTTGCTTGTAGATCTATTGATTTTTGCCTGTTTTGAGCCAGATTTGGATCTAAATGTTATTGCTTAGAGTATTGAGAATATGTGTGAAGGTTTTGCAATAAGTAGAATGCTTCATGACTATAGATCTAAGCTCATTTGCTAAAGGGGTAGAACTATTTGAGCTACAAGAGCTGAGAGAGTGGAGTGAGTGAATTGGACAACTAGGGCGGGAGATGTTCTAATACCATGTTAGCTAAAGGGGATTTGATGGCTAAAGCATGAGAAAGATCAACACAATCATGGTGGATCAAGGAGACACATAAGCTTGATTAGAGACATGATTAACACACATGTGATGATTAGAGAAGTGATTAAGGAGCGAATGGAACAACTCGAGTATCATTATAGGAGAAAATTGAGTGTATTTCTTCATTAGAGAGGGCCCTTTGATATAGGCTGAATACAAGCATCAAAAATACATCATTGATGAAGTCACACACCTCCTCAATCATCTCCTACATTCTCTCCCCTAAACCTAGGCCCAAAAGTCAAGCCACCATACTCATTCATTCAATGCTCCTAGTACAACTCATGGATTCCTTGGGTGAATCCATGGACCAATAAAGATGTAAATGCTCAATGTTACATAGAATCTTGACCTTAGACCATATGAACCTTACATACAGAAAAAGTGCAGCCAAGTGAGAGGGAGAAGTTGAAGAGGAAAAATAAACGTGAGAGGGAGAAGAGTTTCTAGCCTTCACTAAGGTCCTTATATCTTTAAACGGGTTCCAACTCCCCTTTTCATACTCTCATAACCCTAACCCAAATAATTGGTCCATTCACACTGGCCTTGTCTAGACACACCTTATTTTGCATTTCACTTATAGCCACGTAGTCTATGACTTGGTCAGTGACTTGATGGATGATACTTATTATCTTCCATGTGTGGTTACCTTGTCAGCATTCAGTGATGATGATCCTATTGATGATCATGATTTTGTTTTGGATGATCATACACATGTAGATTGTCTTGCACATGACCATATGTTACATATGATACATATGATGATGTAGTGGACCATGTTTTGGATGGTTTAACTGATGCTATAGACAACGACATTGGTTCACATTTCTTCATGCATGATATCGATTATGAGTTATGTGTTTATTTGTATCCCATGGATGTCAACACGATCCTATGTTCTTTGGAGCCGAGGCATTTATCTTTAGATGCATTATATGCAACTTGGGATGTATGGTACTTGATTATGTGGCATACCTTGTAGATGCATATCTTGGTTTTGGCCTACATGGTTCATTTGTGGTGTGACTACTCGACATTCCGGCCATGAGTTATGGGATACCATGGATGTCGGATTCAGACTATAATCGTGATGCCATATGGGCTTGCGAGCTTTCCCTTCGACCCAAGAGCTATTACTACATTGATTTCTGTGATGTGTACCATGGCTATCCATTTGACCTAGGAGGATATATAGCTAACCTCATCATCGCGGATGACGATGGTTTCTACATTTTCCATTTGATCTAGTTTGTCATAGAGCCATTATCTTGGAGTTTGCCTAGCTTGGATTTCCCTTTGATCTAGGTGGTTGCATGGTTAGCTTTGTCTCTTCGACAGTACTTCACCATCCTTTCCATTTGATCCTAGGGGGTCAAGCGACTTTGGCTCAATCCATGTTTTGGCACTTTGGTCTTCTATTTGGCAATGGTATTGATACCTAGTTGTGGGTCAATTTTTGGCTTTGCATATAGTCTTTTTGTATTTGTTGTTAGTGTACGATCATCCTTCGATTTCAATGACGGAATCATTGTAGGAGGAGATAGTTTGTAAGAAAGTGATTTTAGGTGCACATGCACATGGGGGCTTAGGGTCATATATATATGTGGGCACATGGGCCTTGGGACTATAAAAGGCACATGTCTTGTGTGTTTGGTACCTTCATTAACTTTTTGACATATTATATAGTTTGGAGCTATTAGCTTCTTGACCACGCTAGGCATTGAGGAGGAACTTGTGTGGTGGACTCTAGCCCTTGAGTCTACTTGTGAGGACTCCAACCAAGGCTAGTGTCATAGTGATTGAGTTGGTAACTGGTGGATCATCTGATCAGGTTTTGCGCTATAAAGGAGACATTTGAGTCTTTCAGTGTACCTCTAGCATGAAATTTTTTTAACCGAGTGGGAGATTATTCTCACACATCAAAGCTCCTATTGTTGCCCGATAGTGGGACATATGGATAGAACAAATTAGGATTGCAATAAACACAATTGCTTGGAACTTGGCACTAGTAATTTTGACCATCAAATGTAGCTAATGAGCTCAAAAATTGACAAAAAGTACATCATCGGTTTTTTAAATTTTTTATAAAACCAATCAATTTAAAAAACACATCTGATGTCGGCTAGAGGTGAGCAAATTCTCCAAAAGCCAAACAATTGAACTCCTTTTCCTATGGGCCAATAAGATTTTTAATAAACAGTTGACGGGTCATACGTGTTGGATAAATTAACAGAACCAGTTGGCCAGCTCGTGTTTCGTGAGAACAGCCTCTAAATGTCTGACGTGTTCTTAAGCTTGGCTGACGTACGCGGTGATGACGGACGAAGCATCAGCGTCCTGTCTTGGGCCATATCATGCCATCATATATATCATCACCATCCATTTTTTGATTATTCATCATCATCATCAAAAAAGGATTCGGCGGCCGCGTCGTTAAGTGCACGCGGGAGGACGTGGCAGTGGGTCCGCTATCATGCGCGAAGATCCAGGCTGTGGACACGTCATCAGCATCCTGCACGTTTGGCTGACGCAAACGGAATATAGTATCTCACATGATGATGATGATCGATTTTACAACCCTCATACGACTCAGTGTGCTGTGGGCCGTAATTCGGAGACTCAATCCGTGTTTTAACTTGCGTCGCTTTAATTTAGTCCTCTATTTAACGTGGGCCGTTCGAACACCTACTGTATTTTTGTGTGTGTGTTGAGTACTTTCTCTTAAGTCTTCCGATTCGTCATCGCTGATCGTCGTCGTCATCATCATCAGCTTAGGTTCCCCCCCCCCTCTCATTATTAAGCCCTCTCTTACTATCGCTTGCCTGCAGTGCTACAATTAGTTGGCCGCACTCTCTCAAACCTTGAAGCGCATCCGAGCTACTGTCTGTATAATCTTATTCAAGCTATAGAAGGGCCAAGTGAGCAGAGATCCGAATATGCAGGCGCAAATTCAATATAGCTCCCTCTTTGGAGATCTGCAAAGGAGGAGACCGTCTTCGTTGGCAGCAACCACTTGTGTTGTGGAGAAGAGGCCGCCAATGGCGATGGAGAGGATAGAGAGCATAGCAATGGAGAACGCGGTGGTGGTGTTCGGCACCAACAGCTGCTGCATGAGCCATGTGGTCAAGCGGCTGCTTTGCAGCCTCGGGGTGAGTCCTACGGTGGTGGAGGTGGATCACGATGAGGAGATGGAGGAGGCTCTCACCAAACTCAGCGGTGGGATGCCTGCCGTCCCGGCTGTTTTCATCGGCGGCCGTCTCCTTGGCGGCGTTGATAGGTTGCTTGCGGCTCACATCACTGGTAATCTGGTGCCCCAATTGAAAGAAGCGGGGGCTCTCTGGTTGTAAATGTCCTTTTTTTTTAATTTTTTTGCACATCTTTACAGGAACACAAAGACAACACATTTGATTATTCAATCTAAAAGCCTGTACTTAATTAGTGGGTTACAACTTACAATTAAGTTCAGTCCGTGAAGTAGATCGTACATGGTGTCTGATCTGCCCTGTGATTTAAATTTATCTGCATGTTATTTACATTATGTGGTACAACGCCGATCCGATCCGATCTTGATTATTGAACCACCTTACGCGCTGAAAACGTGTCGATGAGGGCGGATTGGGGGCAGTTTGGCATGAAGAAAGCATCGTGCCGGCTTTAATTTAGAATAACTTCTATTGTTCACGCGTAATTGGCTGCGGTGGGGTGAATCTGCTGCTGGAGCACTTTGGGGCACGGTTGCCATTCAATATTTCGGCTGTATGCCGTTGTGGAATTATGAACCTCCGATGCGCCACATGGAAATCCCCCCTAACTTCTTAATATAAAAGCGGTTATTTTTTTTTAAAAGCACACTTAAACCGCAACTTGTAAGCATGGATATGTTTAACTTTCATAATTTTTTGTTTCATTCACTTCTATGTTTGTTGGGCACTAAGAAAATAGCAAAAAAAGAAAAAGAAAACGGAAAAAGAGAGCTAACATTTTGATTATAATGAGGTGAAATAAACCAATGGATTACAAATCTATGAAAAAATATGCATTTAACTTGTTAATGTTATAGTAACATATACATAGGGGACACCGTCCCAAATTTATATCACCATCGTATAGCACCGATGATGACTGACAATTCGAGCTGATGCATGGGTGCAAAGAAGGGTACCTTATCTATGTGGCAGCCTGTGTATGCAAGAGAAATTCCACTTGTGAATGACGAATCACAATTGATCATGTTGTCTTATACGGTAAGTTGATTTACACTTTTTTGGTATCTGTTACCCACTTCGGTTAACATGACCTTTCACGCGACTCACATCTACCATGTCTGTCCCACAACAGGCTAAATCTAGTCACATCCTCTGCCTAGATGTGGCAGAGACATTAAAAATAGAATAAATGTATTTAATTGAGTATGAATTGCATTGAAGTGTATTCAATCTTGGGGGTGTAACTGTACTGACAGAAAATATCCAGAGAGGCTGTTAGATTTGCAGCCATAAAGCCCTAATCAATTTTGAAAATTCCTAGTTCTGGTAGTGCCACGTCCATTTCCTTCTCATCTAAAACGATGACCGTTCCTGAACTCAATTGCAACTACCACGCCCGTGTCTTTTCCTTTGATTCCTAATTTTGCAAGCAAACACCAGTTCCTTCATCGTCATCCGAAAGCGAACGTCCGTGACTTATTCGCCACTCTCGTTCCATTTTGGACCCAAATTTGAACGCATGCTCCCTTCTGCTGCTCCGAAAGCGAACGCCCGTTCCATCCTTCAAATCTCAACTGCACGACGCCTGTGAGCTAACGTGGAAGCGAACGTCCGTTCCTTCACTGCCTGAGTTGTGCCTGAGAAGCGTACGCCCGTTCGTTCCACATTTTGAACTGTACGCCCGTTCACTCCAAAGAGTACGGCCATTCCATTCCCCCAAAAAAAAAACAAACATCTTTTTTCTTGGGGTCTGCACAATAGTTCCATATGGCCATGCACCTACGATCGGGTAGATTGGTTCGAAATAACCCTCTCTTCAACGAAGCAAACGCTCAAGACGCTCCTTTGGGCTTGTAAGATCGGACCCATCGATGAATACTGAGTGGAGTCAAATGGTGCTTGTCTTTGAGAGTACCAGTGAAAGGCCATCTTTCCACCAAGAGCAAGCTCCTGCCTCTCCCACACATTCACAGAGAAGCCTTGCTTCGAGGTTCCATGATTTTATCGTGGGAAATACACAGTTGGAAGAACCTCAACCCAGAGTGAGAGGCATGGACCAACCCCAAGAGAGCGAGCCTACTCCATCTCTAGAGCCTAGAGTGGAAGTAGGACAAAGTGAAAGCCAACAGACCCAGATAGAACCACCAGTCTCTGGAGGGTTATGCATGTTTCAGGTATAGCCAATCAATTTAGGGCCCAAGGACAGGCACAAAGTCTAGGGCCAGGATTATCATCTCAAGGACCAGGAATGTCGTATCAAGGCGAAAGGGTCTACCCAAGCCCTTCACATCAGCCCAATCCACTTGTATATCAGCAGTACCCCCACAACAAGGAGTCTACCCTAGGTACCACATGGGACCACAAGGGGTAATCTAAACCCACCAATCAGACAAGAGCCTCCCATGGTATATTATCCTCCTGGCCCCGTTCCTCCACCAATACTTCCTCAAACCGCTCATGTACCAGCCATGGAAAGACTAACGCCAGAAATGCTGAGATTGGCCATGGAAATAGGGAGGGGGTGGCTGCTGCTGGTATCACACCTCCAGCACCATTGTAACCTACACCTGCACCAAGGTTAGAGCGGAATAAACCCGCAAACATCTCAAAGCTTATTACAAAATTTGATGGGACTGGAGATCCGATCCCACATTTAAAGATGTTTAATCAAATTTGCGATGCCTTTCGCCATGTGGAAGATCAAGTCAAGGTGAGTGCCTTCGGCCTCACCCTTAATGGCAAAGCAGGCCAATGGTTTAGGTCCTTGAAGACTAAGGAAAAGGCCACCTTTGAAGCTTTGAAAGAGGCTTTCAAGGTTGGTATTCTCGCCAAGGTGTACCAAGTGGCCCTGTTGAATATAAGGCAGAAGGAAGGAGAAACCATTAGAGACTACATCAATACAGTTATACAAGTTCTTTGATGAAAGGTTAATAAGGAGATTTCTTGAGGGTCTTGATGGCGTGCCCTTACACAACTCATTGTATGCCTTGGACCATACCTCCTTTAAGCAACGCTGCATGAGTGCTATGGATTTCGAGGACAATTTCAAGGGAACACGTTCCTAAGAACTCCGCGAAGGCACCTTAGAAGCTTCCTTCAAGACTACCAGCACGAAGACTGATGGCAAACACAAGGAGTCCACGTCAGGACAAAACGTTGAGCAATTGGCCACTGCTTTAATGCAGCAAATGACCCAGCAATGGAGAACTGAGAACCAAGGAGGCCAACCTCATCTTTATCCTAGGAGATAACTAGTATGGTGCCCAACTTGTCGAGCCAACCATACTAGAACGGAGTGTCCACACCTGACACCCCATCCAAGCCTCTACTGTACATATTGTGTCAAATGGGGCAAACATGAGGTCTCCAACTGCTACCATCAGAAAGTTGCCTTAACTAGAGCTCTACCTTAGGCATTCCCGCCAACCCTAGACAACCGCTGGCCTTACCAACTGCTACCATCAGAAAGTTGCCTTAACTAGAGCTCTACCTTAGGCATTTCCCACCAACCCTAGACAACCGTTGGCCTTACCAACACCTGCGCATCATAATGCACCTCAGCCTAGCCAAGAAGTGGTCCATAGAGGAATTCTAAGGGTACCTAAAATGCCCTTACCACCCCCGGTTCTTCCACCTCAACCCCTACTGCTACCAAGAGTTGCACCAGTTCATCAACTAACCTTGACGGAACTCTTTGAAGATGGGAACGTGGGGGAAATTCTGAAGGTTTCTATTTATGAAACCTAAGAGCATATAAGCCCACCCTCACAAACCTTTAGTTATTACGTTATGGAGGGAGATCAAATGTATCCTATGTACGTAGCGGCCCCAGCATCGTGAGCCAAAAACATGAATCAGATCACAAAATGCCCACCCATATAGTGCTATGATTGTGCGAGACCTCACTGAGTGGCTGAGTGTCCCAATAGGAAAGTAATTGGCAAGTACCTCTGCTGCTTCTCCTGCCATGACCCCATCGTGTGTAGGGTGTGGTATGGAAGATTCACGAAGTTAATCCTAGCACCAAACTTAACTTGTTGAGTGTTAGAGATGGCTTTATTCGAGCGAGATCCGAGCAGTCCCGCTCAGCGTTGTCACAAGATTGCAAAACCGACAGAGGGCCCTAGCACATGCTGCTGTCTGCAGAGGCTTCCACATCACAAAACTAGGGTCAAGCAAGAGCCCTTGAACAAGTACAAGTGACTCGACGCTCACGAAAAAAGCCACCAAGATTGGAAAGGGAGGGAGCCGAGTGGTTATCAAGAGTGATTTGGAAGACAACACTACAACTCATGCATCGACTTCTTCATCTGATGGAGAACATTTGCTACGTGTTGCAGAAGCCCGAGCCAAAGAACCCATTGACACCCGCCAATTGCCTAAAAGCTCACAGAGTATCCTAACCCCATCGAGGAAAAGGAGAGACTCCTGGTGGCAACCCAAGAGTTGGTTAGGGGATGCCAAGCGTAATTGGAAGATGACCCTCCCACCACCTAACTTGAACCATGTCCATCGGTCTCTAACCTGAGACCTACTAAATGAAGCTTAGGTATATCCTGAAGAGCTTCTAAACCAACCTCTCCCACAAAGGCAAACAGAAGTAACAGCTTCCGCTTCAGCAAGCTACCCCCTAGTAGGGAGACAGGGTGGCCGAATATCTTAGGAACCTGGGAGATGACCATTTTAGGGGAACGAGCGCGGAAATCCTTGTTCCTATCCCTTACACACTAAAGTGCTTACAACTAAGCCAAACCAACCTTCCTCACAAAATAAGCCCCGTTCTAAGAGACATTGCAGGTCTCTTTTCCTTCCTCTCTTCTTAGGTCCAAATCCCTATCTGCACTTTGCTCCAAAGTATCCCAAGCTTATGGAATGATCTGAAGGATTGGATGGAAGGTCGCCTCAAGGTTGGCATGTACGAAACCATAGAGCATGACAGCTCTACTGAATCTAAGGAAGAAGAATTTCACATACCCCATAAGGTAACTGGAACCCCTATGGTTTGAGTGAATAAGCTCGGACAGTACTTCTAAGGTGATGAACTCAATGCAGCCTTGCCAATAACCTTCGATTGCCACCAAGTTATAGAAATCTTGGATGGTGGAGCAAGAGTGAGAATTGTTACAAAACAATGCTGGGAAAATGGGGAGCCCCCCCGCCTTGGATAACAACACTTTATTGGTTAAACTTGAGGATGGAGCCACAGCTAGACCCATTGGTCTACTAAGGGATCTTAAGATTAAGATCATGGGAACCACTTACTACCACACATTCGTAGTAATGAATTTTAGACGTCAGCTAGTCTCATATGACTGCATCCTTGGTAGACCATTCATGAGAGAGTAAAAAATGATTCATAATTCAGATACCGGCCACATATACATTTAGCGAAATGATCTAACATTCAAGATCAATCTACGTACGTGGAAGGTACACCCCATGAGCAGTGGCAAAACATTTGCAGAGGACTCTGTCTCACACAACTACGCGAGCCACGGTAGTCCATCTATGCCAGACATGCAAAAATAACTTGAAGATGAAAAGGAGAGTAAGGGGTGTGCACCTCTTCCAGAGCCTGAGGACTCTGAGAACTGGATGCATATCCTTGCTACCCTGGACATTTTGCCTAGATACACTGGTACAAGGTTTGGTACGACAGATGGGCAATAGATTACATCTCTATACATGCTCAGTTTAGCATACCTACTCGATGTCGCCACCCAAGAACTTGAACAGGCTATTAGAACAAAGCGATTTGAGAGTGCATGCTCCCATAAAACGCACAGGCCTAAGGGATTCCCTGGGCCAGAACGATACGTCTTTCTTGATAATTCAGATACCCATTGGTTGAAGTATGTGGGAGCTGTGGAAGCGCATGACCACTTAAAGAAATGTGGCAAAGGGAATTTGCTAATAGCTCTCTTTTGGTCCACTCCACCATCCCACAGCCACCAGTAGACCCCATTAAACCCAAACCAATCCTAGAAAAGCTTTGCCACTCCATGCGCAAAGCACGTAACAAGAAGCTAATGCTTGTAGAAAAGGAAGCCAAAAGGCAAGTTGATGAAGAAAGTGCTAAAGAGCTGAAGGAAATAAACCTGGCAGGCCTGGGTAAAGACCCGAGATTAGTATTTATTGTTGGTGGAGAAGACCTTTCTAAGGAATAAGAGACCAAGCTCATCGCGACTGAGTTCCAAGATTGCTTCGCTTGGAAGTACACGGATATGAAAGGTGTACCTCCAAAAGTAGTCCAGCATAGCATTCCAATGGTTGATGGAGCCAAGCCGGTCAAACACAACAAGCTTACCCAATGAACCCTAAGTACTCTAAGATGGTCTGAGAAGAGATTGAGAGACTCATTGAGGCCAGATTCATCTATGAAATCGAGCATACGGAGTGGGTATCACCCATCGCGATAGTGCCCAAAAAGAATGAAAAAGTCAGAGTGTGCGTCGACCTCAAGGCCAATGGCGCCACCATCAGGGACCACTATCCCTTACGTTTTACAGAACATGTGCTATAACGAGTAGCTGGAAAGGAATCCTATAGCTTCCTCGATGGATTCTCTGGTTACAATCAAGTGCTGAGATCGATCCAAAGGACCAGCCGCAAAACAACCTTTGCCATTGAATGGGGTACCTATGTACATCGAGTCATGCCTTTGAATGGGGTACCTATGTACATCGAGTCATGCCTTTGGGTTGACCAATGCCCTCAGAACCTTCCAACGTCTTATGTGTACGATGGCTTACAAGGAATATCTTCAAAAATTCCTTGAGGTCTTCATGGATGACCTTTGTGTCAATTCCTCCCCTGGAAGGAGCACCTTGCATGTTTGTGCAAAGTGCTAGAAAGGTGCAGGCTATACCGCATCTCGTTGAACCCCCTCAAATGCCAATTTTGGGTTTGACATGGAGTGATCCTAGAACACATTATCTCCAAGCAGGGAATATCTTCTGATGACAGCAAAGTGCGGCTTATCCTAGAGCTGCCACCACCCACAAACTTCAAAAAGGAGTCCAACGCTTTATGGGACACGTCAGCTATACTATCGGTGATTCATTTTTATGTATGCTGATATTGCTCGACCTCTTTATGGCCTCCTCATTATCTTTGAGTGGATTGAAGAATGCCAACGGGCCTACACTACTCTCAAAAAAGCCTCGGCAACCAAGCATACCCATTCTCAAGTCTCCAAATTGGAATATCATCTTCCACATCCATATTGATGCCTCAGCCTTTACTTCGAATGTGTGTTGGCCCAACTAGGAGAACACAAGATGGATTTTCCCATCAGTTTTGCCATCCGCCAACTTAATGAAGCTGAGAGGAACTACACTACGACGACCAAGAGAGAGGGATTAGCCATGGTCTACACACTGTTAAAAAGTTTCGCCATTATCTTTTGGTGACTAAGTTTGTTTTCTTTGTGGACCATCAAGCCCTTTTGTACGTGGTAAATAAGCCCTGCATAATAGGTAGAATCACCCTATGGCTTCTTATTTTGCTTGAGTTTGACTTCATCGTTACGGCAAGGAAAGGCTCTCAGCATGTTCTTTTAGACCACATGCCAAGGATCCCCAATGGTGAAGCGCCGGTGTGGGAGTAGATGACGATTTACAGGATGCCGCCCTATTCCAACTATGTTTGATTCCCGAATGGGGTGAGAAAGTGGCTCACTTTTAGCCAATGGCTTACCTATTGATCCCCTCCTCAACAAAGACCGCGCCCGTCACTTAATTAAAAAAATCTACTTGAGAGTGGGCCCTTTGTTGATGTCGAAAGCAAGACCTTTCGTGCCTTCAAAAAGTAATGGTCCCAGTCCAAGAAGGATTCCAGCAGCGTGATGATGAGATTGAAGAAGTGAATGTTGGCAATCACAGCTAGGCCGGGGACCTGGTCGTAGCGACCGGATGACATTGTGGAAATGCCAGACCATACTCTCTTCTGTGTAGGGTGTGAACCACGGAAAGTTGAATTTGAGTTTTTGGTTCTTCTGCTTCTCTTCATGAAAGATGTTCCAGCCCACCATCGTCGAATTGGGAGGTAGTCGGGGTTGATCCTCTGTGCATGTGGCGTGTTACAGTAGGTCTCCCAGATGAAGGGTTTGACGAGGAATGGTTGTATCCATGCCAACTGCTCGCCCATGAGATCAAACGTTATGGGGGGCGAGTAGCGGCGGGTGGCCGGTGGGTGGTCGCACTGCCATTGGTGATGCTTTGCCTCGAGGTACGGGTGCAGGAAGTAGATGTCGAGGAAGTGGGTGCTGGGTGAGGGGCTTAGCCTAGTGTTGTTGATGGCTATGGCTTGCTCAAACTTCGCGCGGTTGAGGGGATCGCACCAATTTAGAGGGTTGAGCGGAGGCCTCCTCATGCTTTGAAGGTGGCGGTGGTGGGATCTCCCCTTCTTCAAGGTTCTGAGTGGGGGGCTACTGAGTCGGCGATGACGGGGGTGGAGGGGTTGTTGATGTTGAGGGCTACTGAGTGGGGGGCTACTGAGTCGGCGATGACGGGGGTGGAGGGGTTGTTGATGTTGAGGGTTTTGTGGGCAAGGCTGGCGTCGAGGATTGATGGCAGTTTAGCAGCAGATGTGGAGGGCATGTCTCTGAATGCTATGTGCATTCCGAGCTGGGGGGATAAGAAAGGTGGTGAGGGGGGTGTGGGTTATGGGGGTGGGGTGGGAGAATGGATGGGGGGAGAAGAAGGTTGTGCATGAAAAAGGGGAAGGGTAGAGGGGCCATAGGGGGTGGTGACGGTGGGGGTTGGTGTAGGAGGTGTAGAGGATGAGTTGGGTGGAGGTGGGGGAGAAGAGGTTCGTGGGGGCGGAGGTGGCAATTTGCCCTGCCCATTCATCACCTCCATTGTTGTCGTCCAGGGGGCAGGGCCAACTTCAGCAACATCTACAGGGCTGTGGGCATGAAAGAAGGTGATTGCAGCAACAGCTTCGTCAGCAGTGAATTCGAGTGGAAAGGCTATGTGTGCATCATCAAATTGGCAGATGCCAGTTGTTGCCATTACTTCAATCTGCTCAAAGCACCTCTGGTACAATATCAACAGGCCTTTTGGGGTATAAGGGGGGAGATCGTCCACCCCAAGAGAAAGATAAGTGCTGTTGATGAATTGCCAGCCCCAACATCCCGTATGTAATGGAGTACTCTTACGGAGATCTGAGAGGAGTATGGGTGGGGGAAAAAGCCATCGAGGACAGACATGTCGATGAATTTTGCTAGGTCGTAAGGGAATCTAAAATGTAAAAGCTGGCATCGGCCAGTATAGGATAGCCTGGAGAGGATATTAGGGGAGCTCATAAAAATCGTGAGGGTGTTGGAAGGAAAGAAGGCCATGGAAGAAGAAATAGGGAATGAGGGTTATGGTTCAGATGGGGAGCTTAGTGAGGAGGTAGGTAAAGTTATGGCAGGAGAGGGGCTCATCGAGATGATAAAGATTATGCTGTAAGAGGTTTAAGCAAACACTCTAGAAATGGAGGTTGATGAAGTGATAGGGTGTCTGTAGTAGGGGGAGGAATAAGAGTGGGAGCTCTGTAGCAGTGTCCATCAAGGCATCCACCTTGCGGCCTAAAGTACTAGAAGAGGGAGTAGAGTCGATGGAAGGGGGTTGGGTTGCCCTGGCCTCAGCCTCTCCAAGGTGCTCTTCGAGTGCGTGGACTGTGGCCTATGAGATCTCCCGGTGGCACATGAAATTTTTTTGAGTGCGAGCAATGAGGTGTTCGGCTACCTATCTGGGCCCGACTCTGGGTGTCTTGGTGCAGGCCCTCGATAATAGATAACTCGTGATGTGCCCTCTGTGTTGCTTTGTGGGCCTGAGTTAGCTGCTCTGCTGGAGCTTTATGATTTGGGCAAGGGTGTGCCCTAACTTCTAGGTCTGCTCATCAAATTTAGTTTGCAGCTACATATATTGGAAGTTGGTCTGGAATAGCTCCTCAAACATAACCCTTTCTTGAGCTTTGGCTAACAGCATCTCTCGTTGGGAAACTTGGGCCACCTCTTGCTGAGAGTAAAGACAGTCAACCATCTTTGTGATGAGCTCTCTTGCCATGTGGGAGAATCTAAGCGCGAAGTTTGGTACATCTCCGTGGGCCGCATGTACACTTTTTGCATAGGCTTGGCTAGAGCTAAAGCTTCTGGAGTGTGCCCAAAGAAGAGTATTAACTGTATTTTGTGTTGCTCTGGGGGAGGAAGGGCCCGCCTCTGCATATGATGGCATGTCCATGAAGCGTTCTAGAGGGGGTGTCTCAAAGAGATTCTTGTTTAAGAACTATTTCTATTGCTCTTCCTCCTCAGCGGCCTTCCTGGTAGCTTCTTTAGTAGCTTTGCTAACTCTTCTTGTGTTGGTTGTGGGATGTGGGTGGCGGAGGAGCCTGTTCCTTGACTTGGGGTTCATGATGGGGTCTCTTTGGTAGTGGGGGTTTAGGAGAAGTAGATGGAGAGGACAAAGAAATGACCACTGCATCTGGGCTGCTCAGCTGGATTACCCAGGGTAACTCCTCCCAGTGGACTGCGTAATAGAGCACTCTAGTAAGCAGTGTAGCGGCTACTAGCTTCCCTTGGGGATTGGAGTAGACTGCATGTAGCTCTATGAAAAGATAATTGGCCTAGTTCACCATCTGACCTTGCTGCACCTGAGCCAAGGTAGCCATGCTGCAGTGATTGATGCGGTATGTCCACCTTTTTGTTTAGTAAGAATTGCAATGCTGCTCAAGTTGGCATGATAAGATCTTCTTGTGTAATATTTTCCCATTCGACACCATCCTTGTTGGGGCTTCCCTTGAATAAACCTCGGTTCATCGATGCATTGGTAAGTCTGACGTATGGCTGGTCCATATGGGGGAGTCACAAAGCATCTCGGATTAATTGCACACTAAACTGCACCTGGTGGCTTTGGCCCTCGCTATCCTTGACCTTGCTAGTATGCTAATTGGTGTCGTAGGTCTCTATGAAGTATAAAGCGTTGTATAGGTCCAACCCCCATGGTTCTAAGGTTGGCAATCTACCCAAACCAAGCTGTTCCAGCTTCTGCACCACTGCAGGGTTTGCAGCCACGACCCTATGTAATAAAGGAGCTTGTGCTCCACCTTATGGTTGATTTTCATAAGGGAATGTACTGTATGCCCGTTGACCTACTTCTTGAGAGCTTCTTCGAGATGAGAGAATTGGGTCGGGTGCTTAGCGTACTCTTCAAAGTGGTCACCTATAGTTCCGGATAGAGGTGTGACGGAGAACCTCTTGGGAAGAGTCGAATGCGTCTGACATTGTGCTGGTGGCTGGTGGGAGTGCTAAAGCTTGAGAGAAAAATTTACAATAGTTTGGATAGGGGAAGAGCTGAAAGTGAGGAAATGAGGGGCTGGGGCCCTTATTTATAGGTTTGGCAGAAGGGTATGACCGTGACAAATCCAGGGAACGGCCATGGCACTTGCATGGAACAGTCGCGACAGTTAAACTGGGAAACCAAATTGGCGAGGCAAGCTCAGTGAATGGACGTCGCACACAAGAAAACGGCTGTGGCAACAACATATACAAGAGCGAGAACGGGCATGGCAAGCTTAGTGAACAGGCACGGCTTCCGATTTGGAGAAGGGAACGGGCGTTCACTCTGGGATGAGAAGAGAATGACCGTTTGATTAGGAAATCAGGAAGGAATGGTCGGGGGCTTTGATGAACATTTGGAACGGCCGTGGCACACTTCGACGGGCATGGCAAGGCATGGGTAGGTTGGAACGGCCATGGCACTTCAGAACTTGCAAAGGAACGGCCGTGGAAAATGTGGAACGCCCATGGCTTTTTTTGTGGGCACCTTGAAACAGATTTTGTACCCAAAGGCTATGCTGCCAGCACCCCATAGTGGGCTTTGTGTACTGTGACAGCATGCCCAATTCACCAAAATAAGGAGTCGATTCCAATTAGGTGATGGCGAGGTGATAGGTAACACTTCCTTGAGGGATTCTGAAGCGGTTGGCAAGGAAGTAACTGAGACTGAAGGAGTTGATGATTGCATTGTTGTACTCTGTTGGTTCAGCCTCACAGTGAAAGGTGGGGGGGTTGCTAATGTTGAGGGTATATCACTAAGGAGTATGGGGGTTCTAGTGTCACTATGGAGCTTTTGCTTTCCTTTTTCCTGGGCAATCTTAACGGCAGATGTTGCCTTGGGCAACCATTGAAGTGTAGGGGACTGCTAATAAGCGACATGGGGTGGAAGTCGAGGTTGGGGATATTTGGGGACCCAAATGTGATGATTTCCCTCGTAGAGGTGTTGGGCTCATAGGAGAGGTTTAGGGATCCATCAAGGAGTTGGTTTTGGTTATACTTGAGGGTTCGGTTGAGGGTTGGAACTCCGTGCAAAGAACTCAAGCTTGCGTTTGTCCTGTACCCTGTAGGCTTGAGGTTGGCAAATTTGTTGACGTTGGGGATGAGGAGCTTTGGATGCCTGTGGACAAAGGGGATGGTTGGATCTTTTGGGGATCCACAATTGAGATTCGCCCCTATAATAACGTTGTGCTGCAAGAAGCGTCTTCGGTACCCACCAAAGGTAAGATGGTAAGTCCTGTGGAATTTTTTTGGTAGTGTTAGCTGTGTTAAGTTAGGTTAGTGCTGCGGGTTGGTGGGGTAGCAGGTTGTGAAGTGGCAATGTGAGCGGGGGTTGCTACCGTGCGTGGTGGTGGTGTGGGTGGAAGAGGCATTGATGTGATCCGAATGAGAAGTGGCCTCTTTTTGGATGGAATGGATTGATAGGGATGATGGTGGGTGGTGAAATGGGAAAAGCTTGCCATGGGGAAGCAACAGGTAGTACAGGCTCTTCGTCCGTCTCATAAGAACATTAACTTGGCCCAAAGCCAATCGTAGGGTCGTCGTCCGTGCATCCCAGTCGATGTTGCGTCGGTTATGTCCCATCCAACCCCTTCCAAGGAGGATCTATTCATGCATTGTTCTTGCAAGCATCACGTAGAACTTCCCTTCCAAGGGATTATTTCCAATGTGGAATAAAAGTGTGATTGTGCCTACACAATGAACATGCTATGATGAAACCGTGGTAACAATGGCAAGTTCTCTTTGAGTGTGGGCTCCCCAAGGGAACACCAAGTTTCATAAGACATCAAATTGTAACTAGCCCATGTATCAACAAGAGCTAATTTTTGGACAAAGCTTGTCAGAGTGGTCATGCCTATCCACAATCGAGCTGGCTTCACCTCCTAGTCTTCTTCTTCTAGGTTGACCACTTGGGCCATGTTGACCATGATATGTTTCTGCCTAAGCTTGGCTTTCCTTGCTTTGGCCTCTTCTTGTGCACCTCGTTTCATATCCTCATGGTCTTTCTTTCGCTAGCCCATGTATCAACAAGAGCTAATTTTTGGACAAAGCTTGTCGGAGTGGTCATGCCTATCCACCACAATCAAGCTGGCTTCACCTCCTAGTCTTCTTCTTCTAGGTCGACCACTTGGGCCATGTTGACCATGATATGTTTCCGCCTAAGCTTGGCTTTCCTTGCTTTGGCCTCTTCTTGTGACATCAAATTGTAACTAGCCCATGTATCAACAAGAGCTAATTTTTGCACAAAGCTTGTCGCAGTGGTCATGCCTATCCACAATCAAGCTGGCTTCACCTCCTAATCTTCTTCTTCTAGGTTGACCACTTGGGCCATGTTGACCATGATATGTTTCTGCCTAAGCTTGGTTTTCCTTGCTTTGGCCTCTTCTTGTGCACCTCGTTTCATATCCTCATGGTCTTTCTTTCGCTATTTTTTTATCATGGATGGCTTTTAAGGTTGCCTCAGTGAGAGGGCCGTAGTAGCATTTTAGTTTTCTACCATTGAAATAACCAGCCATCTCCACACCATCAAGTGTTTTGATGCGCAGTGCGCCTTGTGGTGTAATCTCAGTGACTAGGAAAGGTCCTAAGCCTTTGAGATTTTCTTTTTATGTGTCTTGGTACTGAATAAAAGGACCATGTCGCCCTCATTCATCGGTTTATCCTTAAGCTGATCGTCAAACCATTGGTTACGTCTTAACTTCTCAACAATCATGCTGTATATAGCTAAAAGGTGTGTTTCATCAAGCTTTTCAAGCTCAAAAAGGGTGATAGCCTAAGGCATTACCAGAGTAAGCTTATCTTGCACTACGACACATAGACTAGGGACTAAGAACTCCATGGGCATGACTGCTTCAGTACCATAGGTTAAACTGAAGGGGGTAACGTTGGTTGCTGCCTTGTATATGAAGTTCTATAAGCCCAAAGTGCAGTCGGCAACTTTTGTTCCCAATTGTTGTAGTGGCCTCCATAGTTTTGGTCAGAATGGCACACAGGATTTTGTTCATGCTTTTTGCTTGGCCATTAGCTTGTGGGTAATATGGGGATAACTTTTTATGGGTGACAAGGAACACTTGTAAGAGGAATTTGATTACCTCATTAATGAAGTGTTTCCCATTGAGCTCGAGGGGGCAACCGAAGCGAGTGATGAGACTGACTCATAAAGAAATTTAGCAGTCGATCTAGCATCAGCCTTGCAAGTTGCATGAGTTTCTACCCACTTGGTATAATGTGGTTGAGTGTATTTGGCTGTCGGACTGATATGTCCGATGAAATCTATGCCCTGTTTCTTCAATGGCTAATAAGGACATAATAGGGTCCACGGGCATGTGGTCTTTGAAACGGGGAATGGCTGTACATTGGCACTCATCACACCATTTGACATATTCTACAGCGTCAGCCATTAGAGTGGGTCACTATAACCCAGCCGTGAGGACCTTACGCGACGAGCAGTGATATCTGCTCTGCAAAATGCCCCCCCAGCACAGGCAAAATGAGCCTACTCTAGGAGGAAGACATACTCATCTTCCCAGACACAGTGTCAAAGAATTCTCTCTTTGCCCTGCTTAAAAAGTTAGCCCATTATACTAGTGGCATGAGGTAGAGGTTCAGCTCTTCATATCTTCTTCCCTCTTGCTCTATACCTAGCATTGGATCTCTTCTTGGGTGACACAAGGAGAGTGTGGAGTGAGCCCCTAGCGGCTTCACATCGAGGAGTTAACCCTCATAGTGTTGGCCAAGTGCTATTCTCTGAATTTGACTCTTGCATACATCCTTCTCTCCTTCTTTCTCTCTTGTGTGCACGGTAGCATGTTACCCTTAACAATATCATATGTTGAGCATCTTTGTAACAACTTCAAAGAACCGAATCTTACTAGAATAAAGATATGGAGTTGGCACTTGTTACATGCCACATCCTTCCATGGTATTTGGAATATTGAGAAAGGGATTTAGGCTTCACATGAGGAATATAAACATATAGAAAAGTTAATACAAACATTTATGGGTGATGGAGGCCTAATTCAACATATAGAAATCTTGAGGCAATCTATGAAACATCCTATGAAACTAGGCACATAGACAATCTAATGGCGACTCAAGTTCATTCTTTTTCTCTAATGTTAGATGGGAAGGCTCACCAATGGTACAAAAGCTTGAATCCTGAGTTAAAAGTGAACTTCACTTGGCTTTAAAACATGTTCCTGCCAAGTTTTGCACGAAGTGGTGATAAATGGAGCCTAGTGGTGTAGCTCCAACAAGACCATGAGTCAATTAGAGACTAAAACATTAGAACTCTTGGTGTAAGATTTGGGAGCTTAACCAATGAGACCAATTATTACCGTGTTTTGGAGTACGGGACCCAAAGATACATGATTATCTACTCTTATCTAGAAAAGAGGGTGTCTACTATTGTTGTGTAGGTGAAGGGCACCAAAAAAACTATTGCCAGATTTTCTACAACATCAGTAGGAATTATAGGGTCAATTGAGAGAATCTAGAGAAACCATCCAACACAATTGGTATACAAATAGAAGTAGAAAAGTACCATAGATTTGTTAAACTTTATAATACAAAAGTAGCATTATTATAAAACTTAATTTCAAACATAAGACATTTAACTTTATAATACAAATATACCTATGTCATTTCTTTGTAATTTCAAACATAACACATATAATACAAATATAAGGCTATGTCATTTCTTTGTCATTTTAAACATAACACATATAATTATTGAGAACTCTTTCAAATCCTTATAAGTCTACATAAATAGAACAAGGAGGTGTAATAAAAAAAAATCTTATTTACTTCTTTACACCAAGATTTCCACTCACAATGATGGTTGATGGATGTTAATAAAGAACATATGGTGATGACATCCATTTTTTATTTGTGGTGGTGCTTGATTCCAAATTGAATTCCTGTTTGACTAGAGGTAAAATTTCAAGTGATAAGATATATGTTAAAGTTTGCCTCGAATTTCTTTCTCAAAAACATCCGGTTCTTATAATTTCGAACTCTCTTCACCAAATATTATTTTGTTGTTCAAAAAATTCCCACTCTCAACGGTGTGATTGCATGGAATGTACCCCCTAGACTCTTCTCCATCTCTGCTTCACCACTATGTAAGTGCTTCTCCACCATTTCTCCTCCCCCTTGTGCGAACTACTTTACTCAAGGTCTAGTGCATGGTGAGTTTTCTTGTGTTTGGTGTTTCATTAGGGTTAAAATAAAAATTCTCTTCTCCTCTTCTTTATTAGGGTTTAATACCCATTCTCTCTCTACTAGGGTTTCTTCCAAACCCTATTACATTTAGGGTTGCTTACAAGATATAATCACAATAGGGTTTCTTGAAAACTCTATTACATTTAGGGTCACTTGGAAGCCCAAATCACAATATGCAAAAAGGTTTCTTGCAAACCCTATTGCATTTAGGGTTTCTTATAGGCCCTAATCTTACAAACCTTGTTGCACAAAACCCTCTTGCTATTAGGGTTTGTTTATTATATAGAGCTTAATGTATATAAACCCTAATAGCAACAAGAGGGTTTCTTAACAATACTACCAATGGTCTTGCCATTAGGGATTACGCATAGAGCTAAATACATATTGTAATAAAACCTAATAGCAAGAGGGTTTTTTACCAACCCTATTTCTATTGGGTGGGGTTTATTATAAGAATCCCTAATGCTAGATAAATGACTTAATGCTTTTAAAAATTACAAGGGTACGGAGATGTCGGGCCTATTTCGCTACTAGACATGTTGCCTATTTTTGCAATGGGATCGTTGTATGGAAAAAAAAAGGCTGGGGTAGATTGCGAAGTCATCACAGGACTCCCTAATCTGCCTCAACTCTTTTTTTTATATACAAAGAGTTTTTCGATACAGACAGAAGCTTGAAAAAGAAATTAAAACTAGGAAGAATTCAAGTGAACAAAATATATATTATATTTCTTGATTGGTAAGGCCTTTGGCCATATACATTATAAATCAAGGAAGAGGGAGGCTTGTATAGGCCCTTATGCACACGTTTTATGCATAGAGCCTATGCATAAGCTTTATGCGTAGGCTCTATGCATAAAGTTTATGCATAAGCTCTATGCAAGAAGCTTTATGCAAGACTATGCATAGGCTTACATAAGCTTCTTGCACAGAGCCTACACATAGAGCTTATGCATAAACCCTATGAGCCTATGCATAGGCTTTATGCATAGAGCTTGCAAGCCTATACATAGAGGTTCATGCAAGCCTAAACTAAACTTAAACTATGCATGGTCTATGCTTGCATGCATTGAGAGCATTGAGAGCTCTATGCTAACCGTAAAAGCATAAAACCCATCAAAAATACAAAACCCTAAAAGCTTTATGCATGTATTGAGAGTTTTAAGGATTTTATGCTTAGAGCTAACCTTAAAAGCTCTAAAAGCATAATAGAAAGGAGTGAGCTCTTGCTTGAAGAAACGAGGGTTGTGGGTTATTGACTTGAATAAGGGTGGTTGCAGGATCAAGGTGCCCAATTTTGTCCACTCGGGCACCTTGTAAACAGTAAAAAATTAAGCATTTGTTTACCTTTAGTGGCCAATCTCCCCTAGCTGACGAAGAAATTTTCTTTCAAGTTCTTTTGTTGGAACATCACATGCAAAGTTGAAAATATATTTTCATAATCTGATTAAGTATTAGATAGTTACAAAAGTCCTCATTTCCTTAGGTACAAGGTCAATATATACACCCTGTCCTAAATTTGGATTGATTCCATATAAAATAATAATATCTTTTACATACACTCATATGAGATTCCCACTTTGGACCTTAGATCTTCACATAATATAGAGCTTAACTTGATCTTTTAAGAAAATTTTAAGCTATTTGTCTATTTTCTTTAAATATTTCAAGGTCTTTAAAGTGTTATAATATATGCCACTTTTTGCACCCACAATAACTACCACTTAAAATACTCAATCTTGTAGATCAAAAGAGTGGTAGATAGTGAGACATTAGTAGTTAGTAAAAATTACAAATCCAATGGTTGGATTTTTAATAATCTCTTTTCCAAAATTCTTCTAGGCTATCAGAAGTCCTTGTAAATATTAATAATCTAATTAGTAAAATTACATTTTTGATGTAAATCATCTAAAACCTATAGGAACTAGTGTACTTGTAATGGTGCATCTATGAAAAAAAATGGATCACTCTAAGTATGAAAATATCATTTTTTATTAATTTTGATTAATTAGACTAACTTGTATTAATTTAAGTTATATTGGGTTAGTTTGACTGTATGTGTATTTCCTATTAGTTACTTAATCTCATTTGAAGTACCTTTCCCCCCCAAATTTTCTCTCCAAGCATTATCCTAGTCCAGCATAAATTGGACAAAACTGGACACCCGGATCTTGCAAAAACCCATAAGCCTACAAAATATCAACAAAAAGTTAGAAAGTATACTACGTTCTAGCATATGATAAAGCAAGCATGTGGTGCATGAAATCGTAACCCTTGCTTCTAAATAGAAAGCCTAATAGATAGCTTTGATGGATAGCTCTCCATCAAAGCTCTATATATTGGCACTTCCATGTAGAAGCTAGGGTTAGGGGCAAGGCAAAGAGAGAGGAGAAAGAGAAAGGAAAGAGATGGGAAGGAATAGAAAAGGTCACCTCAAAGCATGGATGAAGCTTTCTATGAAATCTTGAGAGTAAAGAAGAAAGGAATAAAGCTTTCCATGAAAGCTTGAGAGCATGGGAGAGAGGGAAAGAATAGCACATACCTTGGAAGAGAATGAGCTTTGATAGAGGGAGAGGTGGAAGGGATGGAAATGACTTGGTTGTGGGAGGAAGAGATACTACTATCAATTCACTGTCATCGTGGCCATGTGCCTCAAAGGAGGAAGAGATACTACTATCAATTCACTGTCATCGTGGCCATGTGCCTCAAAGGAGGTAGGCAGAAAAGAATCGTGAACGGCAATGATTTAGGCGGAACAATTGGTGGTCTCATGATTTCCCCATCTTTGGTAGTAAGAATAATAGAGAGTGGGTTGGGGCCTCGAAGGTGGACACTCTGGTATGGTTAGCTTGACAAATTGAACACCATACTAATTCCCTCTTTGGGTAAAGATGGGGTTGCCTAGTTTGATCCCGGCCTTGGCTTATTCTCCCCAATGCTGGGTCTTTTTCGCATTAAGACTACTGCCAACTGTTCCACTTGTTATCCTGAAGAGGACTCTTTCCCTTTCCCTTCGGATCTTGTGCTAGTGGTTTTGAAGGATGCCTCAGACGTGCCCTCATGCAATTCTCTCGGGAATGAGTTCCCTTGAAATTGTCCTCGAAGTCTATGATGGCACTCCTGTAACATTGCTCAAAGGAGGTGTGGGCTAGGGCGTATATAGGGAGTTATGCAAGGGTACATCCTCAAGGCCTCTAGGAACCTCTCGATCAACCTTTCATCAAAGAACTTGTCTCTATCATTACAGCAACAAGAATGGAGATATCTCACCTGGTTGATATAATCCCGAATGGATTCTCCATCCTTTTGTCTTATGTTGTGTAATTTTTCAATTGGGCTCCATCGGGTTCCTTGTTAGAGTATCCAACTTTAAAGGCCTCTTTCAAGCCTTCAGAGGAGATGGCTTTGTCTTCTACCTTCAGTGATCCAAGCCACTTTCCTAATTTTCCATCCAGGCCAAAGGCACTCACCCTTACTTGATCATCTACATGGCCAAATGCCTCACAAATCTGATTGAACATTTCTAGATGTATGGGATCTCTAGTTCCATCAAACTTGGTGATTAGTTTGGAAATGTTGGTGGGTTTATTTCTCTCTTGTTTTTGCCCTTACGCCAGCTAAACCGGTACCAGTGGGATTGTTCCTATAGCTATCCCTCTCCCTATTTCCATGGCTATCCTCAACATTTCTAGAGTCAATCTTGCCATGGTTGGGGGGGGCTGGTATGGTTTGGGGTATGGGCGGGGAGCTAGACCAAGCGGATAGTATACCATCAGTGATCCTTGCCTCAGTGGACCACTTTGTACTTCATACGGTCCCGTATGGTATCCATGATACATTCTGTACGGTAGGTATTGTTGTACATAGGTGCTGCGTGTTGATAGAATTATTTTGAGTGGGCTCTCTCTCTTTAATAGGATGTTTTTGGACCCTAGTGAGTGGGTTCCTAACCTAGGTCTAGTATAAATGTGTGGCCTTGGTATAAATCAATCCATTCCAGTGGTTGGCATGGCCCCCCAAACTACTGGATTAGTCTGGATCAGGTTACTCTCGCTCTCCACTCTATCTCTGGTATGTGGTCTAGTGGTGGTGTGGCCTCTCTCTCTAGTTGGCATTCCATGCCCTTGTCCTTAGTATGTGGATCCACTGATTATGCATTTCCTAGGATAAAGTTTCTGAGACTTGCAGAGCAAGACTTCTTTGTGAATGTGTGGCCTTGGTATAAATCAATCCATTCCAGTGGTTGGCATGGCCCCCCAAACTACTGGATTAGTCTGGATCAGGTTACTCTCGCTCTCCACTCTATCTCTGGTCTAGTGGTGGTGTGGCCTCTCTCTCTAGTTGGCATTCCATGCCCTTGTCCTTAGTATGTGGATCCACTGATTATGCATTTCCTAGGATAAAGTTTCTGAGACTTGCAGAGCAAGACTTCTTTGTGAATGTGTAGGGGATTTTCGCTTTCACTAGTGCTATCAAGGACTAACTCCACACTATGCTGGCCGAAGGATCTGATCTCATGAGTAATTAAGCATAGGAACATTCTGAATCGAACAGAGGGTTGTTTTGCACCAATTTCCCTGAATGTAGGTGCATGAATGTGGAGGGTGATAGTGCTGTGGATCCCCCTCTGAACAACCATACGCTAGATGAGGAATGGGCATACGTAGCTCAAGGAATGGGCAAAAGGTATGGGCGTACACTTAGGAAGGAACAGACGTGGACTTGTAAGGGAACATGCACACATTCTAGAGATATAGGTGTAGATCTATAAGGGAATAGGCATATGCTTAGGAATGAATGAAAATGTACTTGTAAGGGTATGGCCATTTTCCAACGGAAGGTATAGGCATATGCTTTTTTAGGGCTGGCAGATCTCCTAAATGCACCAGAATGACGTGTCTCCTGATAGCCACCCTCTAATATTCTCTTGACTGTACAGTTGTACCCTCTTTGTACCCCTCTTCAATGCTCTTTATGATCCTTTTAATGTACTTTATTCCCTTTTAATGCTCATTGCTCTCATTCATGAGGTAGATTTGGCCAAGAGAAGTGAACGGCCTGGCTAAGACGCGTTCATTCATGAGGTAGATTTGGCCAAGAGAAGTGAACGGCCTGGCTAAGACGCGTACGGATGTAGGTCTGAGAAGTGAATAACCATTCACTTCTCTCAGAGAGACTGGCCATGAAATGCACCCAATCTTTCTCCTGAGATCTCTATGATTTTGGTCCTTTCTTGATGTTTTAATGGTTTTTCTTTTTTTGGATGGCTTGAGCTAACCCCAATCTATCAGATGATGCATACAATGCTTGACTAAACCTACTATCCTAATATTACAAGATTAAGCTACTTATGCAGTATTTAGCTAATTCTGAAGGAAACAAGAAATTGATGAACTTCAAGAGCAAGATTAGGCACTAACTTGTATCTCTCTCTTTTTATGAAGACTCCCAATCTCCTCACGCTCCATTGAACTCTATTTGTTAAAGGAAAACAAGATCAAATTAAAAAAAATGCATAATAAAACATAATCCTACCAGTGGATTTGCATTTCAACTGGGAATTCAAAACTTTAGCAAGTGACAGGATGTGGAGGACCCTAAGCTAAATGCAATCCCTAGCAGTGGCACCAAATATGTTCACCAAATTGAGCATGCTACCTTGCATAAAGAAAGGGAGAGGACTAGCAATTAGCCAACCCTAATTAGGGTTAACTCCCCTATGTGAGGCCGTTAGGGGCTCACTCCACCACCACTTGTGTCACTCAAGTGGAGGTTCCACAAGCTAGGTAAAGAGCAAAGAGAAAGGGAGATATGGAGAGCTCAACCTCTACTCGATACCTTTATGTGTGCAAGGGTGATATGAGGGAGAAGACAAGAAGAGGGAGAGGAAGATGCAAGATAAGAAACCATCACCTACATGAACACACCAACAATCAAGTAAGCAAGCATAAACCTACACAAGCCTACCACCATAGCCACAAGAGAGAGAGAGAGAGAGAGAGAGAGAGAGAGAGAGAGAGAGAGAGAGAGAGAGGGAAAAATCCAATGTGATAATGGGATTGTCCTTTTTCATATTTCATAAGTCACTTATATACATGAGCTCTCTTTTTATAATGGAAATCCACCCATTTAACAATTGGGGGCCCAAAACTGATTTCCTAGCTCTATGTACACCTAGTCTTATTTTGATGGGCCGACATTACACAAGCTATAAGCTCGGTCATCCCATACATCTTTTACATGAGGCGCTTATTAGCACGGTTACATAAAAATGAGTTACAAGAACCGTAACCACGCTTAGAAATAAGGTTAACAAGTGTGGTTAACACAAAGGAATGGTTTCCTTAGACCTAGCACTCGAGGAGGCACGCCCCTTATGCATGTAGCTTTTTGTGCATCAAGTTTACAAGCTACCTGGGTGGAGAATAGGGGTTTACTACTCCTAGTATGGGAAAAGTTGTTTTTCTAGTACTTTTGACTAGGGAGGAGAAGCCTAGCGAGCCACCTCTATTAGTCTAGTGAGCCTGATGCACTTGGGGAGGCATACCCCTTATGCATGTAGCTTCTTGTGCATCAGGTTCACAAGCTACATGGGCGACTAGGGGTTGCTACTACTCCTAGTATGGGGAAACTTATTGGTGCTACTACTTTTGATGAGGGAGGAGAATCCTTGTGAGCCACCTCTATTAGTCTAGTGAGTGTGATGTGATAATGGCAAGGGTGTTAGGTCTCTATTAACAGTTAGACCTACTAGGTGCATTGTTGAGATATCAAGCTCTATAACTGGTTAGACCTATTAGGTGCATTGTTAAGATATCGAGCTCAACTATTATAAGGATGTGGCAAGGGTTTTAGGCCTCTATAATACCAATTAGCCCTATTGGGTGTATTGTTGAGATATTAAGCTTAACTATTGCAAATATGGGTGGCACCCTCTTGAGTAATTTGGGGACGCCTAAATTACTCTTGCGTCATACCGGCTAGGTTAATATCGTGGGTGATACCACTATAAATATTAATACGTGCGGTATATAACGTATGTTTGAGGCCACCTATGATTATTTCAGTTAGGTTTGTATGGCAAGGTGATTCCTGGGGTACTTACGCCTGGTAGTCATGAGTTGGTGATGATTTGTGCCTGTTTAATATTTGTGGGATTAATTTAATAATTAATTGGGCTTATATTTTCAGGTGATGAAGACTATGGGAATTGAAGAGTTTACTTTGGAAGAAATGTCTTGGATCATCACATTTCATTTTTGGCAAGCATAGTAGCTTGTAACCTTATCAAATGATTTTTCCATTTTGAACTTTAGGAAAGATACATTTATTTATGTGGAATTTATTAAAGCCTATGGCTTTACCCTAGTCCCAATTTGACACTCTATTTTTGTTAAAGAAGAGTGCCGTGCTCTCTAAAAAGCACATCTTGTATATTTTGGGGGCTATGGCCTAATTTTGGTGAAAAAGAAAGCTAATAAAGAAATACTCTTGTGTGGGGAGAGGCCACGCACAAGAGGGGGGAAGATTGCACCCAATATGGTCTTTTTTGGAGCTAAGTATTTTTGTTTAAGTGTTTAATTTTTCAATTGATTTGATTTAGTTGAAGCTTACAAGCAATGGTTTTTATGATTGAATTAATTCTCTACTTTTCACAATCAATTCCTAGAATAAGATTCCGGTTGCAGTGGTATCAGAGCTTGGGCTAGGAGATTTGTGGAGAAGGTAGGAAAGGGCTTCAACTTCTCAAAAATCAAGAAAGTGCAGGAATTTATCCAGTGGACAAAGGGTGTTTTGCAGGTCTTTACCCAAAGGTCAAAGATTCAAAACTAGATCTACTCTCAAACCCACTTCACCACCCTGCAAAACCATCCCTCTCTATCAAAAAGCGGTTTTTCCAAATACTCAGTGAAATCAAAATCTGACCGTATGGATGAAATCCTCATAGCCAAAAACCTCACGGGTATCTCTCAGAAATCAGAAAGCTTCAAGGATGAACAAATCTATAATGGATGGAGCAGATTAAGCATGTAAAAAGCCATTAAAAAAAAATCTCCAAAAGAATTTCAAGAGGGAGGCGCACGGCGGCAGCCTGCCGGCGCAAAAACGCGTGGAGAGGAGAAATTAAAAAAAAACAACTACAAGCCTAATCAAGCTTAAATCCATAAGCTAATCTCTTTCTAATCAAGCTCACTTTTCCCAATCCCTATGCAAGTCACCTCACTTTTTGAACCTTTACTTTTCTCCTATTTTCAAATTTGAAGAGAAATTTCAAAGGTTTTCAATTCTGAAAATTTCTGGGTGCAGAAAAGTGATTTACAGGTTTTAAAAAGCTTGAAAATTGCCTAGAAAAGGCCAGAAAATTCCAAAATCGCTTCTGAAAAATTTTAAAAATTTTAGAAAAATATTAAAGAGATTGGGCAAGGTTTACAGGACTATTTCAGCAGGTTTCAAAGTGCAAAAAAATTATTTCATCAACAATTCGACTAGCCCAAGACTCTTGAATCACGCGGAATCGTTCGGGATTTGTTTGAGGCGACGAGAATTCAATTCAGCCATTGAACAACATCTTGTTCAGCTTCAACTAAGATCAAATTGCGGGAGAAAGACAAGATAAGTACTCATTTTTGCTTTATTTATTTACATCAAATAAAGTAAAATTTTATTTATCTACATCATTTGCACAAGCACTATGGCAGATTTGCCTATCTCGCCATCAATTCAAGAGCAACTCCTTACTTTACAACATCAAATTGTAGAAGAAAGAGAGAAACGTATTGAATTGGAGAGACAGCTCTCGAGTCGTAGACGCAAGCGTGACTCTTCGCTATCTTTTGATGACGAAGATGACACTATTCAAAGGGCTGTAAATGCTACATTGCAAGCACAAAGGTCACAAAAAGAATCCAAGATTAGTCGCAAAGCTTTCACATTTCAAAATTATCATGGAAAGAAGGATACTAGGGTCATTTTAGCTTGGCTTAGTCAACTAGATGACTATTTTTCTGGAGAAAAATTTTCAGAGAGTGATAAGATTAAATGTGCAGTCAATCATTTGGTAGACAGTGCAGCTTTATGGTGGAGTGTAATAAAGCAAGGTCGTGACAAGCCAGATTCTTGGAAAAGATTTCAACGACTGGTTAAAAAGCACTTTTTACCCTCACAATTCAAGTCCAAAGTTAGGCACCAATGGGACACTTTGCATCAATTGGAAAAGGAAACTATGTCACAGTATGTAGAAAAGTTCTGGAATACTTTATTACAGGTGCAGGTTGTGGATAGAGTCAGCGAGAAAGATCAAAAAAGGAAGTTCATATCGGGCCTTAGATCTACCATTAGGGCCGATGTGAATATGTTTTGACCTCATTCACTATCTTCTGCAATATCTTTGGCAACTAATTCAGAACGTAAAAATGATTTTCCTAAAGAGATTAAAGCACATGAGGGTACTTCTTCTAAACCATTTACTAAATCTTTTTATGCTTCAAAGAAGATGTATAAACCAGGTTATGACAAAGGCAAGGACGAGGCTAAAGGCAACATGAGTACCAATAAGAAAGTCAATGGTGGCAAACCGAAGACATCTCCTATCAAATGTTTCAAGTGCCACAAAGAAGGTCACATAGCACCGAATTGTCCGGAGCGTACCAAGAATTCAACACCAGCACAGCAGCAGCTCGAGTCAATATGATTGAAGAAGACGACAATGAAGAAGAATCATTCGAGCAAGAGGGTAATTCCGATCCAGATTACTCAGAACAAGAAGGTAAACCTCATGTTCATTCTTTGCTTAAAATAAAAGGAACGATAAATGGACATGAAGTTCTTATTTTGCATGAAGATGGTAGTACACATGATTTCATTTCTGAAAAGGTACTTAAAGCATTAAATCTTCATTCTTTACCTACGCACTATAAAGTCAAAGCAGCATTTACTGGAACAAAGTATAATTGCATGCAAGAGGTGAAAGATTTGGATTTATGCATCAAACCTTTAACAGAAAAGAGGGATTTCTTAGTTGCACCTTTACAAGGGGTAGATATAATTTTGGGTATGCCTTGGAGACACAAATACAATCCTATTATAGACTATGACACTCATAGCATTTCTCTAAGGAAGGACAATGAAAATATTATCCTCCAGTGTCAAGTCAAAGGAGAAATGAGTCCTTTGTTGAGTCACACTCAAGCAAAGAGAGCTCTAAGAAAAAGAGACAAGACTTGTATGGTATGGGTTAACCAGCTTGATGCTGAGTCTGACACATCCAAAAGACCAAAGTTTGATTCTTTTATCTCCAAATTTAGTGACTGTTTCATGGAAGATCTGCCTCCAGGATTACCTAAGTCTAGGCCAGAGGATCATAGCATTGACTTATTGCCTGGAAATTCCCCGCCTTGTAAAGCTCCCTATAGAGTCAACAATTTAGAGCAAAGAGAAATCCAAAGCCAAATAGAAGACTTGCTAGAGAGAGGCCTTATTCGACCTAGTAGTTCACCTTTTGGAGCTCCAGTACTTCTTGTTAAGAAGAAGAACGGAACTTACCGAATGTGTGTAGACTATCGTGCATTGAATAAGATTACTGTCAAGAACAGATATCCTATTCCTAGGGTAGATGATCTTCTTGATAAGCTTAGAGGATCAAAGATCTTTAGCAAGATTGACCTAAAGTCTGGGTATCATCAAGTTCGTATGACTCAATCTGACATTTTCAAGACAGCTTTTAGAACCCAAACTGGTCATTATGAGTTTTTGGTTATGCCATTTGGTTTGACCAATGCTCCAGCTACTTTCAGCCGTATGATGAATCGCATATTCCTTAAGTTTCAAAGTTTTTTTATAGTATTCTTTGATGACATTCTTGTTTTCAGCAAGGATCGACAAGAGCATGAACAACACTTGGAACAAGTGTTCAATCTTTTGAGAGAAAATGAATTGTATGTCAATCCTGAAAAGAGTTCTTTCTTTCAAGAAGAGATTGAATACTTAGGTCATATAGTATCGGCCGAAGGGATTCGTATAGATCCTAAGAAAATTGAGTGTATTGCTTCTTGGCCTATGCCTAGAAACATACATGATCTTAGATCTTTTCTTGGCTTATGTAGTTATTATAGGAAGTTCGTCAAGAATTTTGCTTGTATTGCTCATCCTTTGACTGAACTCCTTAAGAAAGCTACAAATTTCAATTGGACTGATAAGCAAGATAAATCTTTTGCAGCACTCAAGAATGCTTTAACACAAGCACCAGTTCTAACACTACTACCTGATTTTCAAAGACCATTCTTTATAGTAGTGACTGATGCTAGTGGCAAAGGATTTGGAGCTGTTCTTATGCAAGACAACATCCTATTGCTTATCAAAGTAGAAAGCTTAAGCCTGTAGAGCAAAATTATAGCACTTATGACAAGGAATTAGCAGCAGTAGTGCATGCTTTGAAAATCTGGAAGCATTACCTAATGGGCTCTGAATTTCTTATCAAGACAGACCAACAAAGCATTAGGCATTTGCTTACGCAACCTCTTATTTCAGATAGGCATATCAAATGGGCAGCTTTCATTCAAAGTTTCCAACCTATGATTCAATATCAACCTGGAAAAGAAAATGTTGTTGCCGATGCTTTGAGTCGAAGACCAAATATCAACAACATTTCCATTATTGAAAGTGAACCATTTGTACTCATGAAAGAAACTTACGAAGTTGATCCAGATTTTTCTCAAATATGGATCAAATTGCGTGAAAATAATTGGACACCTCACGGAAGTTATTCTCATAATGATGGCTATCTTTTCTTTGAGAAGAGATTGTGTGTTACTCAACCTTATAGACAACTTGTCTTGGAAGAGATGCACCAACCACCATTTGTGGGACATAGAGAAGTTTCCGCAACACTTCAAGTAGTTTCTCGAGAATTCTATTGGCCTCATTTGAAGAATGATGTAGCTAAGTTTGTAGCTGAATGTAACATTTGCCAAACAATTAAAAGCTACAAAGACAAAGCTTTAGGATTGCTTATGCCTCTACCTATTCCTGATAGACCATGGGAACAAGTGTCTATGGACTTCATTACTGGCTTTCCTACTACTTCCAGTCATCATGACATGATTTGGACAATAGTGGACAGATTTAGGAAGCAAGCCTATTTCATTCCATGTAAAAAGACACTAACTTCTCAGCAAGCCGCGAACATATTTGTTAAGCAAATTTTTGTTCATCATGGACTACCCAAAGTGATAGTTTCTGATAGAGATTCTAAATTTTGTAGTCACTTTTGGGTTGCTCTTTTCTCAAACTTAGGCACTAAGTTAGATTTTTCCACGGCTTTCCATCCGCCGGAATCGAATGGACAAACCGAAGTTACAAATAGCACTATCTTAGATATGCTTAGAGCCTATGTTTCCCAGCAACCTTCTAGTGCATGGGATAAGTACATACATCTACTCCAATTTGCTTATAATAATACTCCTCATACTGCTACTGGTCGAGCACCATTTGAGATTATCTATGGAAGAGCATTGCCCATTCCGGCTACTAGACTCTCTCATAAGATTGAAGCTGCCGACCAATATGTTAGAGACTTTGATCGCATTCTATCTGAAGTGCGTGATTGTATTGCAAAAGCTCAAGAGAAGTATACATCTCAAGCAAATAGGAAGCGCAAAGATTTTTCATTTCAAGAAGGTGATTATGTACTTTTGAGAATTGAAAAGTGTCGATTAAAGAGTGTGGAAAAATTCCCTGCAATGAAGCTAGCGCCAAGATATTATGGGCCATTTAAAATCTTTCAAAAGATTAATGATGTGGCCTATAGACTAGAGCTTCCATCTAATTGGAATATCCACAATTCTTTTCATATCCATCTCTTGAAACCTTTTCGAGGAACACTTCCTACTCACCCAACATATGAGGAACCACCTCTTATTGAAGGAGAGGAAGAAGTATTAGTTCCTGATGCTATCATTGACCAAGAGATAACAGCAACAAGGACAGGTAATCAATACTTCAAGTATCTTTTGACTTTTAAGAATCATCCACAAGAAGATGCTAAATGGATGCCTGAGAAATTTTTCCGAGTTTACCCTGAAATTCTTCATTCTTTTTAAACCCAACAAATCCGCAATTGAGGACAATTGCAAACTCAAGCAAGAGGGATGTCATGAGAATATATTTTAAGTCCTCTAGAAAAATATTATTTATCCCCTCTTGAGTAATTTGGGGACGCCTAAATTACTCTTGCGTCATACCGGCTAGGTTAATATCGTGGGTGATACCACTATAAATATTAATACGTGCGGTATGTGACGTATGTTTGAGGCCACCTATGATTATTTCAGTTAGGTTTGTATGGCAGGGTGATTCCTGGGGTACTTACGCCTGGTAGTCATGAGTTGGTGATGATTTGTGCCTGTTTAATATTTGTGGGATTAATTTAATAATTAATTGGGCTTATATTTTCAGGTGATGAAGACTATGGGAATTGAAGAGTTTACTTTGGAAGAAATGTCTTGGATCATCACATTTCATTTTTGGTAAGCATAGTAGCTTGTAACCTTATCAAATGATTTTTCCATTTTGAACTTTAGGAAAGATACATTTATTTATGTGGAATTTATTAAAGCCTATGGCTTTACCCTAGTCCCAATTTGACACTCTATTTTTGTTAAAGAAGAGTGCCGTGCTCTCTAAAAAGCACATCTTGTATATTTTGGGGGCTATGGCCTAATTTTGGTGAAAAAGAAAGCTAATAAAGAAATACTCTTGTGTGGGGAGAGGCCACGCACAAGAGGGGAGAAGATTGCACCCAATATGGAATTTTTGGAGCTAAGTATTTTTGTTTAAGTGTTTAATTTTTCAATTGATTTGATTTAGTTGAAGCTTACAAGCAATGGTTTTTATGATTGAATTAATTCTCTACTTTTCATAATCAATTCCTAGAATAAGATTCCGGTTGCAATTATTTTCATTGATGCAAGTTACAACATGATGCATTTATTTATTCTTATACCTATATTTCTTTATCCCTTGATAAATACATTATTTTTCAATTAAGTCCTTCCACACAAATTCATCACATAAGAACAACTCTAATTTCAAACCCTCGGTGTCCTGAGTTTCATCCATCTCCAATCCCTTAGCTCAGCAAGTCACAAAATAATCTAGATCTTATAATCATCGTGGCAAAACATCACTCGTATAGTAGAACGAGAAGTGTCCCCTTCACCCTTTTCTTGCTATGGAAGACCTTTCCAGCTCATGCTGGTAAGAACCCTCACCCCACCCCATGGGTGGGTCACCCAACAAAGGTGGTTTCCCCGACCTCTATTCCAAATATTTCTAGAGTCGATTGCCTTGGGTGGGGAGTACCGAGTTGCCCTAGACTGATCACTAAACAGATCATATTGGAATGGCTGTCCCAAACCGATCTCATCAAAATGGTTACCCTAGGAAAAGTTTCCTAGTTCACAAATATATCATCATCATCATTCACATTTTGAGACCATGTTTTTTCAATATCTTTATAAAACCAAAATAAAGAATCCCATATACGACAGTCTCCTTTCTATAAGGAGAATGATCACTTCTCTATAATACGCAGTAAACAATCATATTTTTAATATATAGTATGCTGTAAAAAATTAAATTTTTAATCAATTAACAGTTAAGATCTTGTCCTAGTCCTCATTAAGAGAACAATGGAATTCCCAAGCCAAATCCTAGGCCTTAAAAAATCACATAGGCTTAAGCCTTGGAAGGAATCAAGTTGATGGGAAGGCTAACTATAGAAAATTCGATCACAACCCAAGAAACTTGTTCCCTAATGACTCTATTTTTTAGAGTCCTTTCTCTAGAGATAAGGATTTTAACTAGTTGAATTTCCAAAGTGCTTTGGGATGACATAACAATTTGCTCACCATCAACTTACTTGGAATCTTTACTTCTTTAGCCTTGTTCCTCTGACAAGCTAAGTATTGTGTGGCATACCTAAGTTCATCCTTCTTGAAGAAACTCCTTCGTAGAAACATTAAGCATCATCACATATCCTGGATGTCTGGCTAATTGTGCATCATGAACTTCATGTAGAATTTGACCTTTTAACTCTCTAATTTTTGGTATACACATCCTTAGTTGATAGAATAAGCATTTTTCTCTAAGATATAATATTTGATTGTCCTCTCTTGCTGCTGAGAGTGAGTTGTTTGGTCCATGAGTTGTAAAATATGCCCAATTACTCATCTAAGGTTATTTTGTCCCTCACTTCTAAAGAAAAGGGTTACTTGGCATAGGAATTATAGCCACCACAAAGGACTTCCTACTCAATGCATTTGTAACTACATTATCTTTGCATTGTTTGTATTGATTGAAATTTTGATAAGACCTCTATCCAACATCTTTACATCATGTTGAGATCTAGCTACGTAAAAATCTACTTTAAGCTCTTATGGTACCACAGCTGAAGGGTATGAATTACAACCAAAAGTTCTAGGTCATGAATAGCATAGTTTCTCTCATAATCCTTGAGTTTCCTTGAAGTGTAAGCTACTAGTCTCCCTTCTTGTGAGACAACTCCTACTGATAAGCTAATCCACTAACATCAATGACTACTTCAAAATTTGTATTAAAATTTGACAGTTGAAGAATGGGTGTAGTTGCTAGAGCCTCCTTGATTTTGTCAAAGCTTTACTGATGCTCCTTAGTCCAAAATACCTTTGTATTCTTTTTAAGTAGCTTGGTTAAAGGTGTGGCTATCCTTGCATAATCATAAATAAAGATACGGCCCCTTGTGATATCAAGAAATCCTCAAATTTCGTTTAACATTAAATGGTTGAGGCCATTTAACTATATCTTGTACCTTTGCTAGGTCTAATGAGATTTCATCTTTGGAGACAATGAATCCCATATATTCAATTTTGTTTGTAACAAAGATACACTTATTCTTTTTTGGTGCTCCCTTAGGATTTCTAGAACTTCTCTAACTTGGGCTTCGTGCTCCTTCCAATCCTTAGAGTAGATAAGAATATCATCAAAGAGCATCAAGGCATAATTGTCTAGTGGCTTACTGAATATATCTTGTACGAGCCTATTGAAAGTTGAAAGGCATGATTGTCTAGCTTCTTCCTGAATAGATCTTGTATGAGCCTATTGAAAGTTGAAAGAAGGCATTAGTCAACACAATTGGTATCACAGTGTGTTCATAATGCCCACATCTGAAGTTAAATGTGATCTTTGGGATGTCTTCGTCCCTAACTCAAATCTGATAGTTTCTAGACTTCAAGTCAATCTTTGTAAGAACTTTTTCTCCGTGTAGTCAGTCTAGAGTTTCATTAATCCCTCGAACTAGGATACTTGTTTTTTCACAACATAAGTTGATTTAGACCTCTATAGGTAATACATAACTGGAAGGTTATGTCCTTGTTCTTCTGAAATAGGGTCCGAATTCCCTAAGGTGATACACTCAGTCTGATGAATCCTTGCTTCATCATTTATTAGAGTTGTTTCTTTGAGTTCTTCTGAAATAGGGCCCGAATTCCCTAAGGTGATACACTCAGTCTGATGAATCCTTGCTTCATCATTTATTAGATTTGTTTCTTTGAGTTTTATACACTCAATCTTTGACATTTTTCATTCCTATTAGCCACTAGTTATGTTCCTTGAATAAGCCTCAAACTCTTATTATCAGTCTAGGTCCCTCTTTTTAGTATCATCATTGATTTTGATGAGTTTAACTACAAACACCCTTTGATTTTTCCTAAGGTCCTTTTTCAATTTGCATGTTTTTATTAACTATGGCTTGGGTCTACCATTTCTCCCTGAGTAGCCCCGCTACTACTTCTTGAGACTTTTCTAGTCTCTCAATTGAGGTTGGCATTATTTGCTTCTAACCAATCCATGCCAAGATTTCCATTATAGATCTCTAATGGCGCCATATGAAAAGTAGTCCTAGGTTGGTTTACCAATTACCTCTAAAGTCTCATCCACACAATGTGGACTCCAAAAATATTGGATCGAGAGGAGGTTGACAGGTGTCTGTGCCAATGACGTGGATGGAAGTTGACGTGGATGTAAGTTAGAGCCATGAGAGGACATCATTATCATGAGTGAGAGTCAATAGGAGAGGTGGAGAGTAAAGTCATGAGCCATGCATGACCAAATGGACTAGCAAAGGTGGAGAGTTGGAGGTGATTTCATTGTGAAAACGCTAAGGAGTTATGATAGAGAGGGAAGTTGGTGAGAAGATGAGTGAACATGGGGAAGCTGGAAGAGGGGTTGACGGGAGGGTGCGTAAGGGAGAGAGAGGGAAAATTGAAATAGAGTGATCATAAAGTTGAGATTAGGGACAATCATTATGTTGATTAACATACATAATGCCTAATTGATTTAACCTTTCATCAAAGGATGAAAATAGCCTTCCACATAAGCCAAGGCTTGAAAGTCATGACGCTCCAAGAGTCAAGAGGTCAAAAGATATCAAAAGGTATCAAAAACATACAATAGTAGTCCATGAGCCCCCTTTTATACTTGAGTCCATGACCAAGGTCCTAGACCTAATCTTAAGTTATTGCTTCATTACAAACCATCCTCTCCTATAATGATTTTGTCCTCGAAATCAAAGGGTGGTTGTTAAAAAAAATCAAACGTAAAGGCTATATACAACAAAAAAAAAAATCACGCCCATGACATAGTGTTGGTGTCGCCGGCGGAAGACCCAAATATGAATACAATAGTCATATGACCCTAAGGGTCAAATGGAAAGGGTAAGGGACTCCCCTCAATGATGAGGCTAGTCAAGTATCCTTTAGGATGAAATGGAAAAGATACTAGTGTCACCCCAAAGATGAGGTAATCCATGCAAGTGTGACCACGCCAATCCTCTTGGATCAAATGGATAATCACCCATGTCGATGACGTATCTCACTATATCTCTACCTAGGTCAAATGGATAGCCAAAGTGTAGACCATCTAACCATGGAATAAATGTGTGACCACTTGGACCAAGAAGGAAGTATCCAAGCTCTTCGTCCAAAGTGAAATGGCCACTAGAAATATCATCAAATCCATGGTCCAAATAAATGCTCAGGTGAAAATCTCGATGTGATGCATGTAAATCCACATAATGCGCCACATAATCAGATACCATGCATCCCAAATGACATTTACTGCATTCAAAAGTAAATGTCTTAGCTCCAAAGAAAATAGGATCGTGTGTCAACACCCATAGAAGCCAAAGGAACATATCTCAAGGTCAACATCATGCGAGGGTAAAAGTGAACCAATGCCGTTATCCCACGTAGCATCACTCAAAATGTCAAAGGCATGATCCACTACATCAATAGGTATATGGGCATGAGCCAAACCATGCACTACCTCCTCATGTGCAAAACCCTCTATGTGTGTATGATGATCTAGGATATCAATATAATCATCAACATCATCATAGTCATCTCATTAAAAAATGAAGAGGTATCCTCACATGAAAGGCAAATGGTATCATCTCCTAAATCATCATCTATGGCATCCCCAAGGCCTCCAAGGTCATCCTCATAAACATGATCTATCTCCATCAATGATGCCCCTATGTAACCTATATCCCATGATAAATCTATCTCCAACAATATAAGATCTAAGGAGATGTCTAGATGAAATGCAAATCTCTCAAGATCTATGCCATATGATCCACTATGGAAATGATCAATATGCATAATCCTACTACGATGTCTCACATCAATGAAATCATCACTACTCTCATGCATTATCCATGACTGCTCAAATACATGAACTCTATCCACATGAACAATGCTAGGAATGCTATGAATACTATGAATAATGGTCATATCATTGATATCTCCACAATAGAAATCCTAAAAGAATAGCCTGATGCATATAACTCTAGGAAATCAGGTAAGTGAGCGATCAAATTGCGTGAGGCACTGATGGATTTGATGCAGAGAATATTCAGTATCAAGAAGTAGATCTGTGTCTGCAAGAGGTAAACCTGTGTCAACACTAAGAACCTTCTCACTTCAAGATTGTGAGCAAGGCAATCTGCCACCGTAAGGATGCCTAGATTATCGTTGAGCATATCGTATTCTCAAAGCTGTTGGTAATCGAGGATTTTTCCTAATGCACTAATCCTCATAGGATTAAACGTGTATTGTCTGTATCGTATTTTATGGAGTTCTTTTGTGCCCTGGAACGAGATCGTCAAAGCGCTTATTGTATCCATGTGACAATTCGTATCATATCGAGGCAATCCGCCCTGACCAATGCGGCTTATGGTAAGAAACTAGAGAAAATGTGTTAGCATTTTTGCCACCCAATTTGAAAGCACTTATGCATAGCTACAGAAAACACAATTTGCGTTTTCACCCATGTTTGCCAGCTTTTGGCCTCATCTTTCACTAAACTACCGGGCTTTCACGATGATCTTCATTTGTCTGAGATACTTATGCTCCTAGGTGCTCTGTCACTCGTATGCAGAGTATCACTAACCTTAGTTGTGGTAATGGATACATCACTAATCAGATGCACACTATCCTCTAGAATGTCACCACAATCAACTGGAGTATCCATGTGATCCATAGGAAAGATAATAGGTATAGAAATGTAGATGCTCGATATGCGCTACCATCTCTACCCTTGAGATCATGCCCACACAATCTGACTCACACACATCACTATCACATATATCTTCATCATGTGCATATGTGTCAGTGGCATCATGTGCACATATATCACTATGATCATGTGCATGCCTGTGTGATACATCAATGTCATCATGTGTGTGTGTACAAACAACATCATCCTCATCATCCCTATCATAATACAATGAATGAGTCAGTCCAAGTAAATGAGAATCAATGAGATGATGGCTAGTCGATGTCGAGGGTGAGTCGTAAGCTATCGAGGCCCATGCAAACACTACTATAATGGCAACATATATGTGAACATGCACTACACATGTTTTAGAAGGACTCCATCTTGTCATACCATGACTGATAGGATGTTCCCAATGAATAACAATCATGATTGTCATTTGCCATGTAGCCATCCATATCACATTTACATCATCAACATGTCTACACATCGTCCATCCATGTCGAAACTCATCATAAGTCATGCCTCTGGTAAACTCATAAGGCAATCTCACCCATAACCCAAAACATCTCCGTGATGTATCAAAATCCACGATCATAGGCAAATCTCACAAAACACCAAATGTGTAGATCCTCACACCACAAGGAGCATGTACAAACTCCCAAAAATACCCACAATGCACCAAAATCTCACACAACTCGTGAACAATCTCAAAAATTTTAAGGGTGAAGGAGAGTATGAAATGTGGGCAAGGGTCAAAAGAAAGGAGGTGTGGATGGACTAGAGAGTGTGGATAAAGTGTGGCCCAACCAGGGGTGTGAAAAGAAGATGAGTAAAACCCTAGAACTAAAGTTTTTTTTATTAAAAAAACTCTTCTCTTTTTCCTCCTCAATTTTTTCTGCTGGGCACGGTGAGCCTCTGAGTGGCAATGTTCCCCAATCTACACTGAGCCTTGAGCATTGAAATGCTTGTTGAGTTGGCTGAACCTTGAGCAAGCAAGGTCATGATGCTAAAAGCTTCACACTGGAGTGATGCAAGCGCTCTCTGTGTGCTGCAGTAATCCAGACGATTGCCTATAATGTACACAATAGCCCCACGCTACTTGCAAGCCAGCACTCTGCGCTACAGCTTGATGTGTTTTTTTTTTTCTAGCTGTGCCTGCACACAAATAGCAAAGTGCGTTGGCTGTTAAAGCCCCTTTGCTCTGCGTTGTAGCTTGTTTTTTTTTTTTATAATGTTTTTTTGTTATGCTCTGTGCTGCGCTGCAATGTGAAATGGAGCTTGAATGTCTGGTACCGAGTGCGCTGCAGCTTGTGACGGTGGGAAATGTCCGCTCTGGTTGCACGCAAGGCCTCCCGACGACGAGCTGTTCGAGGTGGAGGAGATCATGGCATTCGGGTGGAGGAGCACAAAGAGCATCGTCCCTCTGCTCAATGTCTCCCCCTGAAGGTCACGTGTACTGTCGCTACCACGCCCTCGAGGTTCCCAAGAGCGGTGACCACAAGCCCGGCCTCTCTCAGGATGATGTCAAGGTCTGCGATGCCAATTTCGTCAAGGTCGACCAGGCTACTCTCTTTCTATCTTATCCTGGCTGCCAATTATCTCAACATCAAGAGCTTATCGGATCTTACCCGTGAGAGTGTTGAGAGAGTACACCACCTTAGCGCCTAGGCACGAGAGTAGCTGAGCGTCGGCACTAGCAGGGCTAGGCTTCCTCATCCACTGTGATGAAATGCTGAGCCTCAGGGCACTGAAAACGCTGAGCCTTCGAGGTGATGAAATGCTTGAAATGAAAAGATGAACTGCGACAAACAACAGCTAGTTTACTCCAACAGGCTGATGTAAATAACAATCTGGCTATAGCAAATGGAGAGTAGCAACAATCACATGATCACATGTGCTTAGTGGACCTAGAGAGTCCTCTAGTGATAGCAAAAGGAGCGTCCTCTAGTGATAGCAAAAGGAGCGTAGCAATAATCACATGATCACATGTGCTTAGTGGACCTGAAGAGTCCTCTACCAATGAGTCTATTATTAGACCTTGACCAAGAAGGTTGAGGTAGAATGCCATGAATTTTGTCACATCATTTGGTAGTGCTATAGGTGCTAAAAATTCAACAAATTCACATGTCACTAAAGGCAAAGAGAAGGTGGATTAGCCTTTGATAATGCTTGATGTTTCGACACGATGCCATTGATTTGTTGATAGGGGAAGTGGCTCAAAATAGAGCCTTGATGAGGAGTATGGGATCTTGGCTATTGTTACATCTTGGTGTACAAAAGGACTAAAGGTGTGTTAAGAATACTTGGCTATTGTTCACGTGGGTGCACTGATCTAGCTATGTGCAAGTCTCCAGGGACTAGATATCCAATAGAGTAGGCTAAGATATGGGATGTGTATAAAACCCATCATTATGCTTACATGATTACAGAACCCATCATTATGCATATATGGTCAAAGAAATACACGAGATAGAATCCACGTGCTTTGAGGAGAAACTTGAACATTGGGAAGACCATGGATGAAGAGGTGGCTAAATTGGATGCAAATGATACATGGGAGTTGGTACCTTCGCCTAAGGAAAAAAAAGTTAATTAGATGTAAATGGATCTATAAAGAAAGCTAAAATTAATTAGGTATTTAACAAATGTACACACACATAGTGGTTAATTTAATTTTTCAAGGGATAGCCTTGTAATTAAATACTCTAATATTTTAATTAATCATTGTAACTTAAATAAATTATTTTTAAATTTTTTATCATTTTTTCTTATTGATCTAAATTAATTTGTAGGTGTGTGCATGCTAATGTGCACATGGATACCCAGGGTCTTCCCTTTTTTACACATAAATCTTAAAATTCATCTTAAAAGGCCTTAATATATTTATTTACACGTTTTTTCCAAAATAATGAATACAATTATCAATTAAACTTGTTGTTTAGTAAGAGGGATCTTACAGCAAGCTCGACAAAACATTAAAGCTCTCTAGTTGAAACTCTGAGCAATTTAGTTTTTCTCCAAGTGCATATATCATGCCTCTAGCTACATTTATCCTAGCGACAAGGTATTTACAAGACATTTCCAGTTCTAACTTTGGGATCTCACTTAGATTCTTTTAGGAGGTTACAACAGGACCATGGCGGGCGCAAGCTTAGAGCATGGCCCATGGTACGACCCATCGCCTAGAGAACCCTCGACCTACCTCCACAATGCATATAACCTCTACTTCAGCTCCAACTCAATACCAACAACACCTCGCCCTAGTCAACATATTCATCTCACAAAAAAAGAAGCCCAATGTCTAACCATCATGCTGTGAGATCCGAGCATAATACCCTGTCGTGCCAAGGCGTCACAAATGCCATCATCTACCCATGCTAATCGGGTCATGGTCATCATTCTGTCAGTCACATAGTGTGTATCGCTTCTACCAACTACTTAATCTTGAAGAGTCCATGCCACTTCCATAACCAATAGAGGCCTAGCATGAGAAGGACCTCTTTATTGCCCTATCACTTTCCATGCCACCTCACCAAGCTACCTGTCTCACCGGTGATCAGGGCTATCTAAAGCTTCTTATCCCTTTGCCTTGCCACATTTGGCTGCACATTGGTCCCAAACTATACTACTTAACCTAGGCCACCAACTCCATGGCGTATCATGGACCATCCACACCATCGACACAATAGTTTCACCACCAACTTGGGTGATGCAATCACCATTAGGAGGGGGTATGTTAACCACTCTGTAGGTTAATATGGTTCTACTTACCTGACATATTGTAAGGCGCTTTGCCATCTTACCCACCAAAATGGGCACTTAACTTTTATAAGATGACATTAGAACATATAAAGCAACCTTACCCTATGCTTAATGTCAAATAGGAAAAGTTTACGGACTTAGTGTACATAGTTGCTTAAGACTAATAATAGAGGTCAGACTATTTTTATGTTTGGTCGGCCTAGTGTGAAAGCTAGTAACTTGTATATAAGTCATTTAAGTTTGGGTGTCCTAGTGTGAAAGCTAGTAACTTGTATATAAGTCATTTTTGACAATACATTCCCTTGCAATAGTTTTCTTACGAGCTCTCTTTTTTTTCCTCATTTGCTTGCTTGCATGCTATTGAATCTTTCTTGCTTAACGGATGCATGCTAGATAGGTTTAATGGTAGGTTTTCTTCTTGTATTAGCTTCTTCTTCTTCTTTCGCCTTTTATGAGAGAGAACCACCGAGAAGACGGATCTCTTGTTACCTCTATCAAGGCATAGAGAGGTCTCCCTTCCCTCCTTTGATAAGGAGCATTCGAGTGTGATAACACGGTGAGGACACGAGACGAACGAGCTAGCCAACCTACAATGAAAAGTTTCATTTGCGGCTCGAAGACCAACAACACATGCTTCAATAAGGATAAGCTCTTGACTTGAAAATTTTTATATTTGGTACCTTCTTAAGAACTTCACTACATATTGTATTAAGCATCGAATGTACCTCTATCTAGAAAGACTTTTAATGATCTCTAGGAAATGGACTTGTTTATTTTACAACAACAAAAAGACAATGGGTCCAAGTGTTATAGGTACATATTTTATAGGTACATATTTTACAACAACAAAAAGGCAATGGGTCCAAGTGTTATAGGTACATATTTTATCATATTTTTTATGCATAATAATCATAGAAAAATATGCTTGATTTAATGTATGCAGAAACCATCTTAATAAATAGAATATGCAAATGTGCACAAGGTTATTATATGTGCGAATATGCACAAGGTTATTATATGTGCGAATGTGCCTAAGGTTATTTTATAAGTTATTTTTCTTGGCCACGTGCTAAATGTTTGTACAAATTATTTATGCACGCTTGTGCATGGCGTTTCTATATTCCTAGCACATATGCTAGAAGAGTTAAGATAGTGTGTGAACAAGCTCTAGTGCTTGAGCTATTTTTGTAAAAAGTGAAAAAACAAGCCCAATTTTGTACGCACAACTATTAATAGCTCCTTGGGCTATATCTTGAAATGAAATTCTCAAAATACTAATGTCATGGAAGTGGAGCTACGCACATGAGGAGGGAGATTGAACCCAGTAGTATCTTGATGGTGATATTGCTCTATTTCTCTTATTTTATGTTATGCTATGCTCTTTCATATCAATTTGATTCAAGTCTATTCTTTAATCTTTGATGAATTTGTGAGTTTTTAATTATTTCTTCAAGAAGTACAAAAAGGTCTCGTGATAGTGGTATCAGAGTTTTGGATTAATTCAATTTTCTTGAAGCCAATCAAAGACTTGTGGACAAAGAGGTGAAAGAGACAAAGACAAATGCTATTTTGGAGAGAGAGAGAGAGAGAGAGAGAGAGAGAGAGAGAGAGAGAGAGGAGAATGTTGATTCTAAGAAAACCTTATGTAAGGTTTAAATCTTAGGTAATTCATTATTTAGTGCCCGCGAGCAGCACTAAATAATAAATATATCTAGTGGAGTGAATTAGCTAGTGGGTGATCATGGTAATTTTTTTTGGGAACTATGCCCCTTTAATAGTTGGATAGTCACCTACAATCTTCTTCGAATGACATTTACCAAAATCAAGAACATGGCATAAAAACATAATGCAACCATTTAACACCACATTGCATGATGACCACCCTGTCTCATGAAAAGGAACCTTGACTCCTTCCCAAATCTTCAGCTTGTTAAGGAATCTCTCAATAGCCCAGTTAATCAACTGCTTATTTGACACCTCCACTCAAAAGGGAATACCCAAATGTCTCATTATATGACCCCTCCTTATTACATCACACCCCTATCTCTCCAAGTCAAAGTCATTATCTTCAGTCAAGCTAATGATCCTAGATTTATGAAAATTATACCTAGAGCTAGAGGCCATAGCAAACTCTTGCACAATACATAGAGCCTATCTCAAGTTGTCATTATCTACCCTCAAAAAGAGCAATGAATCATCTACAAAGCATTGTAAAGCCAATCGTTTCTCACCCCTCAACTTTAACCCAGTCACCCTTCCTTTGTCACATGCATCTTCCAGAGCCACAATCAAGGGATGGGAAGCAATATCAAATAGCAAATAGCAAGGGAGCAAGAAGGCACCCCTATCTCACATATCTTCTAATCTCAACCCCCCCCACAAATCTTCCATGTAACAGCAGTTTAGACTGACCACCCATTGTGAGAGTATAAATACAGGTAGCCATCATGTTTCCAACGCCAACCTTTCCATGGCTTCATTAAAGGGAGATCATGGCAATTTTTTAACACGCCAATTAAAAGAATTCGAGTTTTATCTTATGCCCCTAACATGAAAAAATCCTAGCGCGATACGAGCTCCCTCCTCTGCTATACCACGAGAGAGCGATTTTGCGCCTCCCCCTGGCTATTCTATTCTGTGATTTCAAGCTCTTCCCACTCAAAGAGATCCACCCCACACGTACGAGAGAGAGGCAAGGGTGCTGTGCTGAAAAACAAAATTTGCACCTCTGTGCCCTTTGAGCTTAATGATTCTGTGCGCGATAGAGCGAGAGGGAGAGGGGGAGAACAGCTGAGGGATGGCTTAAGGGCGTGTGCGATACAGCGAGAGAGTGAAATTTGCAGGAGCTGTCGAGGAGATGCTGCGTTGAGGCTAGGTGCGAGCAGAGACTAACTGTGAGCCAAGCTACGTTAGAGAGAGAGAGAGAGAGAGAGAGAGAGTGAGGGAGGACTAGCGATGACAAGGAGGAGGGATGGATGCTGCACAAATGTCAACAAGGAAAAATTCAGAAGTTTTTTTTCCCTATTTAGCAGCCTTTTACGTCTTTTTTTTTTCAAATTAATGGCTATTTATATTAAGAAGTTAGAGAATATTTGCATAAGGTGGAGAGCTTTTAATAAAAAAATATCCTTGGTGACTATTGTCTCTCTCAAAACCATAAGTTTCTAAATTACACTGTTCAGCTTGTGCTTCCCTTTGTTTTCCTGTGTGGATGAGCTATTTTAATATCCAAGTCCCTCAATCTCATCTGAGTGAACCTTTCACCTGCATGGATCAAATGTTCTTTCAGCCAGATGTGGTGAGTAGGACTACTATTGAATATGAAATTCAATCTATTTAACCACAAGCGCCAAAGCATTTCAATCCTCAACACAACCCATAGTTCCATAGAACAACCAATACTCTCTCATAAAACCATATTTTTCCAACCTAAGGAGAGACCATTTCAGGACTGAATATATATTGCCAGAGAGTCAAAGCATCTTTTGGCTTGGCGGTGGTGGATAAAAATGTGCATGCCATCCTCCATATCATGGCACCTATGGCACTTGCCATCCCCTATATTCATGCTCTCTGTTGAGTCCAGATGGCCCTACTTCTTTAGCTCTACATACTTATTCCACAATTTGTCAAAGAGGAAGTGCCATTGTGACATGTCCAAGAGAATAGCCCATCTCTTGTTTAGTTTACAATGCACATGGGGGCCCTTTTCTTAGCAGGGATATGCAAGCGGTTAGAGTGTGAGCTCCAATGGAGGGCTTTAGGGTGTGGCAAGTCTCTAATAGAAAGTAACCAGTAGAGTCAGTACGACTCCATATACCTATCCTTTCACCAATGAGTTCTAGCTCTGCATCAGAGACATTGAATATCCTTATCAGATCTTCCATGGATAACCAACTATAGATACCTATCTTATGCAATCTAAGGGCAGCCTCTACCTTGTTCTCATCTACTGGGGGAAAGGAAAGCATTGGCTACCAAATAGAATCTTTACCATGGAGGCCCCAAGTATGACTAGGCTTTTCTGAGATACCTATCTTATGCAATCTAAGGGCAGCCTCTACCTTGTTCTCATCTATTGGGGGAAAGGAAAGCATAGGCTACCAAATAGAATCTTTACCATGAAGGCCCCAAGTATGACTAGGCTTTTCTGAGAGGATTAGGTCCCCTTTCACAGCATTCCAAGCTGACCACAAAGATATGACAAGAGGTCTTCCCACAAGTTTGATGTGAAAGCTACTCACCATTATGGTAAGGGGCAAAAGATTCTTCCATTTGGGGTGTGGTTTAAGTTTGAACTAGTTGGTATTCCTATGAATCAGCCAATCCCAATCTTCTGAGGGGTTGAGAAGCTTCTCAAAATCCATTTGGTAAACATTCTATCAGCTAGGTTTATTACATCCATGAGACCTAGTCCCATTTGACCTTGGGAGCTTTCTTTATCCAAGGGTCCCCTTTACCAATTTCTATGTAGCACCAGTCCCATTTGACCGTGGGAGCTTTCTTTATCCAAGGGTCCCCCCCCAAAGGAAGTTCCTACAGAATCTAATGAATTTTCTCAGTCTTCTTCTGGGGTCTCCAACAGTTCAAAAAGTACATGACTGAGGGAACTATGAAGTGATTGATAATCATTTTCCTCCAACAAGACCGAGTTGCCTTTTTTGCCGTCTTGTAAGTTTACTTTCTACTTTGTTGAGAACCCATGCCATCTCTATTTCAGAGTGACTTTGAAACCCATTGGGATACCCAGTGACCTGAAAATCACCCTATCTTTCAATGTATTACATCCTGCTTGTATCAACCACTATGGAGGCTTCTCAATTAGTGTTCTAATTTGCTTGTCTTTTGGTGGTTAATCACTGAACCTGAAGCTTTGCAGGTAAATGTAAAGGCATGACCAAAAACACCTGATGCTTTGTTCAATATTGGCCACCATTGCATTGGTGTCGTCTGCAAACATCTGTGTGCATAGTTGCCTACCATTGGGGAGGGTAATACCCTGCATCTCCCCTTCGTCTGTTCCATCTCTAATTAGCCAATTCAAACCATCTGCAGCAATAGCATAGAGCAAGGGGGCCAAAGGGCGTCCATGCCTATTGGACTTAGTTAGAGGGAAGGCCTCAATGAGCACCCCATTTACATTGCCTATTGGACTTAGTTAGAGGGAAGGCCTCAGTGAGCACCCCATTTACATTGCCTATTGGACTTAGTTAGAGGGAAGGCCTCAGTGAGCACCCCGTTTACATTGCCTCTTGCTTTAGCATTACCAAATAAGGTCCCCACTATCTAGGTAAAGTGTTTGCCTATTCCCATATGCCTGAGAGACTCCAATACATAGTGCCAGCTCAGCCTGGTCATAGGCTTTATCAAAATCTATTAAAAATGTAATCCTGTTCAAATTCTTTAGCATGCTCCAGACCCTCCCACGGAGTGATGATGGCATCAAGAATATACCTACCTTTTATGAAACCCTTCTGTTCCTACCTAATCCAATTTTTCAGCTGGCTGGAAAGCCTCAAAGTTAGAGCTTTAGCAAAAATTTTGTATGCACAAGTAAGCATGGTGATGGGTCTCCAGTTACCCAAATCTTCTTTATCCCCTTTCTTATGAATGAGTTTGATCCATGCCTCATTTATTGTGAGGGGAAGAGCCCCATAGGACAAAGCCTCTTGCCACACAACTAATAGGGGGCCAACCAGAGCCTCCTTGAATGTTTTGTAGAATTATGAAGGCATGCCTATTGCCTTGCTAATTTTCTCCTTGGAGAGATTACCTTTGTCATGAACCATAGAGCTTGATTTCCACATGTACATAGGGGCCCATGGGCAAAAGGAGATAGTGGCTATAAATAGGGCTTGGGGGACATTGGTAGGATCTTTTGACACTTTTACTAATTTTGGTCATCTTGTATCTTTGGGCTCCATCTATGGGAGATTTGGCCTTCCATGGTCAAGTTCATGACTAGCCATCCTCTTGGTGAGAGGTTAAACACACTTAGGCTATTTGTGCATCTTCTCTTGCTACATGTACTTATAGATTCTCTCTCTCTTGTATATTCATGTGATGAGCCATTTGATAACTAATCTCATGATTAATGGATACTAGATTCTTGCTTTAATGTGTTTGATTTAATATTTTACTCTAGATCCATTTCATTTGGTATCAGAGCCTTGATTTTGATCCATTTCAAGGTTTTAGGCATGAGATTAGTCATTTTCTTGATAATTTTTTAAATTTTCTCTTGATTTTTTAGAGTTTTAGCTTAATCTTACTTAATTTCTACTTAATCTTTGAAGATTAGTGGAGGGGAGGCATCATTTCATGTGATTTCATGTGATTTCATGGAGATTTAGCTCAATTGGATCTAATTTAGGTACCCTGGACCAAATATTTGGGGCGGGTTATAAAAATTGGAGAAAATTTGAATTAATCACTTGTTAATCTCTCTGTTAATCATGTTTATCTTTTTGTGCTTCTTTTCCAATCTTTCCATAGCCATTACTTCTCATCTTTCCCCCGTTTTGCTCCCATTTGCTAGGGCTTTTGTTGATCTTGAGGAGAGGAACACATAGAGTACCAATTTACATGCATTTTTTTGAAAATTTTTGAAAATTTCTTTCCCTTTTCTTTCCCTTTGCTCCAAACCCTAATCTCTCTCACATAGCTCACCATTGTCCATCTCCACTCACTCTAAATGGCTGCAAGTGTATTCTATTGCTAATGAGGGCTAATCTTGGAGTTGCTATTGCTTCTTTTTTACCATGAGGATAGGCGTGGATGCGCCGTTTTCCCACGCAGCCTCACGGCTAAAAATCACAAGAAATAGCTTCATTTCAAGCCCTTCCATACCATGTGGTTGTTAGCTAAGATGTTTGGCATCTTTTTGGTGGATTTTGGGGAGTTCTTCATTGCTATTGGAGAGGGAGAAGAGGAGGTTTGAGCAGCCCTCAGAAATTACAAAAATCTTCAAGATTTGTACCTATTAGAGACTCTATCAAGCAACAATCCAACCATTGAAGCTTTTGGAATACCATTGGTGAGTTGCTATCGCCATTTTCTCAAGCATTGGTGATTAATCCTCATGCTATGGACAAATTTGGGTTATTCATGAAAGGAAACCCTAATTTACAGAATTTTAACATTCCTACATAACTCATGATCCATTGGACAGTGATTACATGCTCTTATTGCTCACATCTTTCTTTAATCACACCCATTTGGATGTCATGTGGCCATTTGTGAGACAAATGCAAGATTCTTTGATGAATCCATGCATAAATGGATAAAGGAATGCATATTCTTAGATGCATTGATTGAGCCACATGCATAGAGTGGATGTTGGGTAATAATGACAAGGGTTTTGCTATGGACATGATGCTTTTATGCATTGGTATGATGCTATTGATCATTGGAAGAGCTTGATGTGTGATTGGAATCAATTGGTAATGCTACATTCAAATGCAAGTTGATGCCCTTGAATGCCATTTGATGCAATTACTCATAAGCAATGCTTTTGGGAGTGATACCAATTGGATATTGATGTCATTGGTATATGGTATTACCTCACTTGTGCTTGATGTTGGATCTTTGGATGAATGGCGGACATTTGGAGCTATGTGGATAAGCATGAGTTCATGCATAATGGTATTGTAATGGGCATGATTCATGCCACATCCTTGTAAGTGATCCGCCTCATTTTCATATTCAAGCTATATGCACCTCATAATTGTTTGCACTCACTTCAATTTCCAGAAACTAGATATGTTGGTGAGGGTACCCCGGGTGTTGGCAGAGAGGCCCGGGGGAGGAGCATGGCTTGAATCCACCGTGTCATGAGTGAGTGCCGTGGTAAAGCAGTACAGTGGAGGATTAGGTGTGGAGGTGAAGACTTGGCCTCAACCCGTGCCTTGGTTCGGACTAGGTACGGGGGTGAGAAGAGCTTGGCCGGGAGATCGGCAAGCTTCAACCCGCTACACCGACGATCTTCTTCGCACAATCATCCTCTTGGTTTATGTACATGGCAATGGCGCCTTAATATGGACATCTCATGGGAATTGATCTTGCATTATGCCATGGGAAATGTATGGTGAATGCTTGGAATTGCAAGGAATTTGTATGCCTTTTGGTGATGCAAGTTGAGGCACATGCTATGTAATGGATGGGAATTGATAAGAGGATTATGGATTTTTGCATTGCAACTGAGAAAATTTGAGATTTAGCTCCTAAAACAAAGGAGACTATGTCAAAATTTTCTCAAATTTCTGGTCATACATGGACAATTAAAGCTTGTGGAGCATAATTTGTAGACCTTGGGATGCCATTGAGGTGCGGAAGGTGTTGACATTGGTTTGGGAGCTAAACAAAGATCAATTGGGCACAAAAAGGGTCACTTTGGCAAGAATCTGCAGATTCACAAAAAACCTAATTTAATCCCAACCCTTTTGGACTGAATTAGACCATATGAGCTCTTAGTGCTTCCTTAGAGCTACCTAACGAGCCCTTAACGAGCCCTTAACCTTCGCATTTCGATATCTTTTAGGGTAGAATTTAGGGTTTTGCAGAAACAGTAAACCCTAATTCAGTCCACAGGGGTTTAAAGGTCTTCTAGATCCAATCACATAGGCTTGTAGTACTCATCGAAGGCTTCAATTTGAACTAAAAAGTTTTGCATTTGGATATCTCTAGCTCAAGTTATACCCAAAATACCGTGTCAACGTATAACCATGTAAACCCTAAAACAGAGAATAGTAGCACACCTCATCTCTTACGAGTCTTTGCATAGTGGTCTAGTACACTTCATTAGCTCTCAAACAAGCTTTAGATCACTTCAATCGGACATCCCTACCTCAATTTAGAGCCAAATTTCTAAAACCGAAGGTCGAAGCCAAAAGGGTGACCGAGGCGCAACACTTTGGCTTCCGACGAGCTAGAGGGTGAAGAGGCAATGATGGAACAAGGAATTTCGGATGCTCCAGAGAATACTCTTGGGCACACTTCAAGATAAGGGGATACTTTTGGGCATACTTCAAGAGAAGGGAATGAGGAGTTGAATGTCGGAAGTGCCCATAAGCACACCCCACAATCTTCGCATACCATCCCCATCGATTCGATCATGCAAATGCTGATGGAAATGAATGCTAAGATGGACACGATGGCTACAAGGGTGGAAGTCAATGGTAGGCTTGACACTATGACTACAAGGATGGAAGTTTTGGAAGAGAGGGTCGCTCGGCCAATGAGCCAACCTTCCTATGATAGTGGTCATGGTGCCTTACATGAAGGCAAGCAATTTGGGACAGCTTTTGAAGGCCATAGGGAAGGCAAGCTACCCATGGTACAAGAGGTTTCTCCCAAGATAACACATGAGCATTCCACCAAGAATGTCACTTTTGGATTCATGGCGCATGCTAGGAGGAGGCCTTCTATGCGGGAGATGAAGCCTACTACATTCCAAGCGGGTTCTTCTCAATTGGATGGAAAGCAACATGCACCTATATTCAGACATGAGGAGTCAAATTTTGGGGATCCAAGGAGAGTACCTTTGCATCCCAAAGCAAATCAGTTCTCCATGCTTGAAGAGGAGGTGTATGATAGGGATAATGTGGTTGAGCTTGATTGGGAACATATGTCATTCATTGAGAGACAAAGAGAAGCTCATGATAGGTGGATGGAAATGCCAAATTTCCTCAAGAGGGAGTACAAGGATTTTGCACAATTCCTTGGATCTTTTGTGCAAATGCAAAAGCACAAGCCCTCGCACCATCATGAGAATACATTGTCAACCGTGTCAAAGTATGTAAAGGACAAGATTTCACTCTCTAAGTTCAAGGGTGATGGTTCAGCTCCACATGAGTTGGAAGAATGGATGAATAAGTTGGATACATACTTTTAGCTCTATCCGAAGAGTGAAAGGGACAAAGTGCATTTTGCATCCTTGCATTTGGAAGACTATGCACATCAACAATGGTGGAGACATATGCTCAAGGAAGGAGTTATGCCACATACTTGGGAAGAACTCAAGCATGGAATGAATATGACATTTGTTTCGCCTTTGGTTCTTGACCGATACCATGAAGAATGGTATGAACTCACACAAAAGGGCATGTCGGTTAGGGAGTACATCAAGAGGTTCATGAAGCTCTCTATGTTTGTGGATGGACTCAATGAAGGCATACGATTGAAGAAGTTTGTGCATGGTCTAGATTCATACATCAAAGCGGATGTCTCGGCACAAAGATCAAGCACTATCAAAGAGGCTATGAGGTTGGCGGAGCTATATGAGCCAAAGTATAAGAGGGTTCAGCCCAATGTACCTTTTCATAAGCCATTTCACACTTCTTCAAATGTGGGAAAAAGTCTACCTTCTTCTACATCCACTTACATTTCCAAATTCCATAAATCTTTTGGAAGTGGACAGTCCATTTCACACTTCTTCAAATGTGGAGAAAAGTCTACCTTCTTCTACATCCACTTACATTTCCAAATTCCATACATTTTTTGGAAGTGGACAGTCCACAAGTGGAGTTCATAATGATGCTAAGAAGAGCAATGGGTTTGTCAAGAAGCCTTCTCAACCATTCAAGAAGACTCAACGGATGGATGATCCTAAGATTGAGGAATTGAGGAGCAAAGGCCTATGTTTTAAATGCAAAGAGAAGTGGTGACCCGGGCACATTTGCAAATCAAAGAAAGTGGTGGCTACTATGATCATTATGGATGAGGATGACGATTCCAAGTCATCTCATGATGTGGAAGAGTTTGAAGATTGCAGCAAGGAGACACATGAAGAAGACTTGGAGGGTCATTCTTTTGTCAAAGAAGAGGATGAGTTTCCTTTCGACCTCGGTGGAAGGGATCATGCATGCATTTTGAGGGACAATATGCTAAAAGATGCAGGAAATGTAGAAAATGCAGGAGTATCTTGTCAATGAGAGTATTGCCCATATTTATAGAAAATTACAGCAAGGAAATGATGAAGAATTTCCTCATTATTATAAGCTTTGGAATGGTCTACTATGGCACAAGGATAAGGTGTATTTGGTTCCAACCTCATCCTACATTCCCAAGGTGCTTCATGAGATGCATTCTTCACCGCTTTCGGGTCATCTTGGTGTTGTCAAGCCATTTGACAAAGTGAGCAAAAGCTTCTATTGGAAAGGCATGTGGAGGGATGTCAAGAAGTTTGTTTTGGAATGTGTGTCATGCCAAAGGAATAAGGATAGTCACCAATTGCCAAGTGGTTTACTTCATCCTTTGCCTATTCGGGATGGAAAATGGACTCACATTTCCATGGACTTCATCACGGGCTTGCCAAAGACGAAGCATGGATGGGATCAAGTATTTGTGGTGGTGGATGTCTAGACACACCAAATCAGCTCATTTTATTGCTTCCAAGACTACTTATGGGGCCTCTCACATTGCCAAGCAATTTATGGAGCATGTATTCAAGATACATGGTTTGCCACTCAACATAGTTTGTGATAGAGATACCAAGTTCATGGGCACTTTTTGGAGGACATTGTATGAGAACTTGGGGACTCAAATCACTCCTTCTACATCCTATCACCCTCAAATGGATGGGCAAACGGAGTGCACAAACAAATGGCTCGAAGTGTACTTGAGGCACTATTGTCATGACATGCAAGCATTATGGGATGAATGGCTTTACCTTGCTGAATTTTGTCATAATTCAAGCATTTGAGTATTGGGATGTCACCTTTCGAGGCTCTTTATGGGTATTAAGTGCATGTGCCATCTATTGCCTTCCATGAGGATAAAATGGTTAATCCTTTAGCCAAGGAAGAGTTGGAAAGGATGAGACAGCTTCTTCAATTATGCAAGGATAATATGAAGAAGGCATAAGAAGTCATGAAGGCAAATGCGGATGAGCATAGACGCAAAATGGATTTCAAGGAAGGTGATTATGTGTTGCTCAAGCTTCCTGAGAGCCATCACAATATTCTCAAAGTGTCTTCCAATTCCAAGTTGGCACATAGATACTATGGACCATATTTGGAAGTCAAGAAAGTGGTGATTTGGCTTATAAGCTTGACCTACCTCCTTCTACAAGGATTCATAATGTGCTTCATGTATCCAACCGTAAGAGGTTTGTGGGCTCTCTTCCTCAAGAGATTGAAGAGTTACCACCGATGGATGAAGAAGGAGAGATTATCTATGAGCCGGAGAGGATTGTGGACAAGAGGACAAGGGTTTTGAGGAACCGGAACATTGATGAATTCCTTGTGAAATGGAAGCGCTTGCCCATAGATGAGGCTACTTGGCAATCAATGGAGTATGTTCAACAACATGGTTTACTTGATGGAAGTATTCCTTGATCAAGTGGCATGATTATTATGTGAAGAATGGGCATATCATGAGGTTTTATATGTGCTGTAATTTCTGGACAACTTTGGTTGGATCTATTGTTGGGGTTACCAATCTACTCCAACACACTTGGAAGATCATTTGATTCGATGACAAATATGTGGGACCCTTTTGGGTGCGGCTATGCATCATTTGCAGCTCATTTTTATGGAGATTTCATGAAGAATTTCAAGGGAAGCTTCATCGACAACATGGCTACCATAATAGTCTTACATGCTATTTTTGGAGGAGGAGTTTGCTGGCTTCACTACATTTGGTTTCCCTATTCCAAATGTATTCGAGGCGCATTTTTGAAGACCTCCCTACTTTCCATGGGTTTACATTGAGATTGCGATTCAATTGTAACTATCTTGTATGATTTTGAGGACAAAATCTTTGGGAAGGGATGGTTTGTCATGAACCATAGAGCTTGATTTCCACATGTACATAGGGGCCCATGGGCAAAAGGAGATAGGGGCTATAAATAGGGCTTGGGGAACATTGGTAGGATCTTTTGACACTTTTACTAATTTTGGTCATCTTGTACCTTTGGGCTCCATCTATGGAGATTTGGCTAGCTTGAAAGCCATCCTCTTGGTGAGAGGTTAAACACACTTAGGCTATTTGTGCATCTTCTCTTGCTACATGCATTTATAGATTCTCTCTCTCTTGTATATTCATGTGATGAGCCATTTGATAACTAATCTCATGATTAATGGATACTAGATTCTTGCTTTGATGTGTTTGATTCAATATTTTACTCTAGATCCATTTCAACCTTCCAAAGTTTTGTAGATTCCTGGCCTCACCTATGATTGCTATACATTTGACCTAGTCCTCTGTGGGCTCACCCCTTTATTGAAGATACTGTTAAAGTGTTGGAACACCATTTTCATGTTTACTTCCTCTGAGAAACTCTTCAATCCATTGTTGTCTTTGAGAGGGAGTAGCTTATCTTTGCTTTGTTTAACCCTCAACATCTTGAACACTTCTGGAGAGGGAAGCTCACCTTTCCCTGCCCAGTAATCTCTAAAAAAAAGGTTAGCTTGTTGTAGAAATATCTCTTCCTCCTTTCTTATCTCTGCTCTAGTCCTACACAGTTCATTTTGAACTGACAGGAGGTCCTTCTTATTTGCAGATTCCTCTAGCTACTTAAGCTTTAGGTAGAGTATCTCGTTTCTTTTCTTCCTAATTCTGGTCACCTCCTTTATGATGCATATCGATAGGACTAAGTAAATTTAATGGCCAAGCTCCAAGCCTTGGCTGGAGTGAGACTTCTCCCAAATAAATCCCCCCAAATTTTTTTAACTTCCTCCTACACAATGGGCAATTTGAACAGGGTCACTATGAAACCACTAGTTAAGAACTTTTTTATCCTGATTGTCCAGCTACCATAGGGTGATAAGGTAGTGATCTGATAAACATGTGGAGAAATTGGTTTTTCATTCACATCTTACAAATTCATTACATAAACTCTTATTTACATATCCTATGTCTAGCCTTATCTTCCAGGCTAGATCCCCCAAAGCATAGTTCTGCCATGTGAAATCACCAGCATTGCCCAAATCACATAACCCAAAATAATCTGATGTTTTTGGCCAGGACTGCAACTCTGCACCTTTAATGATTTGGCCTAGTCCTCTGAACCTGTCCTCTCTGAGCTCAATCATGTTAAAGTCACCCATCAGGGGATAATGGGATCTGGGATTAGCCTCAAGGTTCTCTAGGTTCTGATTCTGTTAGTCTGGGCACTTGCAGCATCATATAAGCCAATAAAAGAGTATGTAGACATCTCAAAGGTAGCCCATTGGTCATACACATCCAACTATATATCTTTTAGGTCATCTTGGTGGTCAAGGTGCAGACCTACTGCAACTCCACCTGAACCTTGAGTGTAGGTAGTGTATATCCATATGTGATCTTTGGAAATGGATTGGAGCCTTTTATCTAGCTCGAGACCACTAATTTTGACTTCGGCTAGAGCTATAAAGTCAAGTTTACCTTTCTTTTTAAGCCATTGCTCTCGTTGGAATAAAGCATTGCTCCATCAATTTTATGTTTGCAAGCTAAGGTAAACATACTCGCAAAGAGTCTCGTCAGGGTTCTTTATTTAAAAACAAAAACCGTGGCTTCTATTATGAAGAGATCCTTTAATTGTTGTAATGAAGCCATGGAACTAATCTATTAAATCATGTCGTATCAGAGAGATAAAGGAGGAACACAAAAAAGACTCAGTTAGACTTCTCTTAGTAAGAGAGACATAGGTGGTCCATGAGAAAGACACGGGTTGACACAAGCATTGGAATCAACAACAACAAAATTAACACATGGATATAATTGAAGATATGTATAACTAATAACCTACATTAAAAGAAATTATTCTTATTCATAGACACACATCAAACATAAAAGAACCCTCCATAGTACTCACATCACACATGAAAGAATTCAAAAATCCTTGAAAGGCACATATCACACATGAAACAATTCAAACACGAGCATCAGAATCCATCCACATCCCTCAAGACTAAATCCCACGGGACGTTTAAGAGAGGTGAGGAACTAGGCACGCGGGACTCGGAGGGCGGATGGCCATTGAGATTGGGAGTTTGTAAAGTCGGCTAAGTTTGTAAACTCGGTCACATTTGTAAACTTCGAATGGTGGCGCCACCTGGCTTGACAAGTATGAATGACATGTGTGGCACGGGGCTGATGAGTTGTCCAAGGAGAAATGCGGGATCGACGACAGTTGGATTTGCTAAGTTCTGCTGCGCCTTCTGGTTGTGGGTTGAGGAAGCAAACCAGGTTTTGGGTTCGAGAATCACGAAGCAAGGGGTGCTTTCTGGTTGTGGGTTGAGGAAGAAAACCAGGTTTTGTCTGAGAATGCGTCGGGAAGCCAAGATCGCGAGCTCTGAGTTTGTGTTATTTAGTCATCTTCTACGCTTTGGGACGACGTAGCAGGGCATTAACCAGGCATGGCTTGATTGGTAAACAATGCAATTTCCACCATTTTTTTCTTCAAAAGTCCTACTTGCCTGTTTGGCGAGCAATGCTGAAGGATTATATTGTGTTAAATGCACCTAAATGCGATTAAATGCTGTTAACATGCTACTAAATAACATGCTGTTAAATGCTACTATGCCTGGGGGGGAAGGCTTGATCCAGGATGGCCCCAAGAACATGACAACAAACCTGGCAAGAAACCGAAAGCACATGTGAAGATTCATGCTCAGCTCAGCAATGCAAAAGAATTGAAGAGAAGTCCACACATGCGCATCAAGTGCCATCTAAGGAGGGTTCCGCTCCTGTTGAAAGAAGGCCTAGGAAAGCGTGTGCATCCCCCCCCGCCCCCGCCCCCCCCCCCCCCCCCCCCCCCCCCCCGAGTGCAAGGCAAGGAACCCTCGGCTCCGCCGAGGGACCTTGAACAAAAGGCCTAAGAAGAGGCTCATTTCCATGGCGCATGATGCCAACAATGATGTAGGCCTAAGCACTCATCCTCATGACGTGGTGGGTGGACAGGAAAATCACCCCTCAGGTTTAGAAGTGCCCCTACAACCTCAGTACTTACCAGATGAAAGGCTTGTGTGCAATGTCGGGCAACCTTGACATGTCCAACGAGGTTCACTTTTGAGCACAAAAGGACTTACATGATGGACCACCTTGAAGAACATGGGTTGCATGTGTATATCCCTTTGCAAAAGATTGGTCGGCCTCCTAAGGGCAAGGATCAAGAAAATGGGAGGATGCTCCCGAATCTTGATAGTGAGGCTTGGCATAAGCAAGCCATGCATCAGTTTGGTGATAGAGAAAAGAAATTTACATGCAACTTTAAGACACATCAAGCAAGGCATCACACGAGAGAACCCCTTTTGGAAAAATGGTATCCATAAGGTTGAAAGCATGACAAAAGAATATTTCATTGCCAATTACATGAAGACGGTGGCAATTAGATACATGTCTAAGAAGGCACACCATTTAGACTGCATACAGAGGCGTATCAATGAGGGTTATGAAAAACATGTAAGTCACCTTGTCTCTTATTGCTCTTCATTTGAGCCTGATTGAGGGCCCTTTAAGTATTTGTGAAGATAAAACATGGAATTCACTTTCTTTGTGTAGAGTCGAACTCAGAGACTACCGCCTTGGGTCGAGCTTGTCATGGAAGAAATTGAGGAAGAAGAGTTCAAGGATGCTGATGTAGGAAGAAGAGTTCAAGGATGTTGATTCTCACCGCACACAAGACCATCCACCATTGCAGAAGGAAGATATGCAGGAGGATGAGGCCCTTCATTGCATGGCAACTTTGAAAGTTGGGCATGCAATGAAGAGTTCGAGGATGTTGATTCTCACCACACACAAGACCATCCACCATTGCAGAAGGAAGATATGCAGGAGGATGAGGCTCTTCATTGCATGGCAACTTTGAAAGTTGGGCATCCAGCAATGAGGTACGCACATGCATGGCATACTTTCATCCTTGTCTCGTAATGATGGGGAGGAGATTGGTATATGTTGTCTTAGGTAAAATGATTATCGACCTTTTTCTTGTTTATTAACAAGAACACGAAATCCCTATAAGGATGAAGATGCCTTTCAAGTGGGCATGTGGAAGGGCTAATATCAGCACGCCCATTTGCATATCAGTGCCGACCAGATCCTTCATGGATGATAGCACTCATTATGTGTTTTGAATTTCAAATGGGCACGTGGATGCACAACAGACGGGAAATAATTATGTGGAAACAGGGAGTTCCATTGCTCAGTGCAGGTAATAGGGACTCTAAATTTGCATGGTAGCTTATGGATTTCTTGCTTTTTTTGTTGGTAAGGTAGTTTGCTTTATTACCATGGTTTTCTTGTTTGCCCCTTCTTACTTTTTGGGCGGTTTACTTTTCTGCCTTGCTTTACTCCATCAAGGTATATAATATTGCATACATGGCTAATTTACTTGTGGTACCATGAGGTTATAAATTGCACATTCTTATATGTGGGTTGTGGGCACTGATGACAATGGGGATGTCATATAGCAGCTTGTTTGCCCTAGTTCATTTTTTTGCCCTAGTTTACTCCTTGGAGGTATACAATATTGCTTCCCAAGCTAATTTACATGTGGATGGCTACCATGAGGAAGTAAATTACACATTCTTACATGTAAGGCAGGTGGGCACTAATGACAAGGGTGGATATCATATAGTAGCTTGTTTGCCCTAGTTTACTTTATCTGGGCATAGAATATTGCTTCCCAAGCCAATTTACATGTGGATGACTACCATTAGGAAGTATATTGCACATTCTTATATGTAAGGCAGGTGGGCACTGATTGATAGGGGGGATATGGTTTACTTTTTTGTCCTAGTTCACTTTTTTGTCCTGGTTTACTTTATATAGGTGTACAATATTGCTTCCTAGGCCAATTTACAAGTGGATGGATACCATGAGAAACTAAATTGCACATTCTTATATGTAAGGCAGGTGGCCACTGATGACAGGGGGGATATTGTCACCAATTGGCCGACCATTTGGTCCATCTCCAGATTTGTGTCTTGTTCACTTGAGGCCAGGCTAGTGTCTCATGTGAAGGGGCCAGTATTTTTGCATAATGTGGACGAGAGCCAGGCTGGTGCCACCCCATGTGTTAGCAAGACGGTGTCGTATGGACGGGAGCCAGACTAGTGCCACCCGTGTATGACTTGGAGTGTGTTCTATCCATGGGATTGTCACACCATGGAAGAGCTAGTATTTGTGCCGTGTCTTGCCTATGGGAGTATCACTCCATAGGGAGGCTCGTGCCTGGATCTGTGTCTTACCTATGGGACTGTCACTCCATAAGAAGACCGGGATTTATGTTTTTCTATCATGCCATCATTGTGCCCGACAGATGTTTTGTACTTGTTCCATGAACAGGAGATATGTCCATGATACTATTTGCACATGCATTCATGTTTTGCATGTTTGGAACTATTTTCGCATGACTTGTATTCTTGTGTTTGCCTGTTTGACGTGCCACTTACTGAGCGGGGACGCCTGCCAGTGAGTCGTGAAGTTTGCTCTGTCTTCTGACGAGTTTTGTTGCGTGTGAACAGGTGGTAAGTGTATTGCACTTCTTTACTTTATAGCATTCTTTTAAACCTTTGTTTTTTTAAGGTGGCAAGTTCACATTCATTAAAGAGTGGGCACCCTCCCAAATATTTAATGATGTCCTTGGTAGGGTGGGCACCCACGTTTAATCATGAAGGGTGAAACCGGCCTCTGATAGAATACCAGAGTGCGGTAAGAGCTAACACCCGTCACTTGTAGTCTAGATGAAAAACCAAACACAGATTGGAGCTAGAGTGCCCAAATCTGAATACACAACGACACCTGTTGGCCCCAAAGCTTGGCGCCCCTTGCGGTATTTCTTTATTCCATTAAAATAATATGTATGGCTGAGTACAACATAAAAACCAGCCAAGAGTTTACACCTGTAGTCCAATCTGACTGCCCACAAATTCTTCTCAGCACAGAGGATCTATGCACACAGATCTGTGTCCTCAAGCAACACACTGTGTCTCCCTCTGATCAGCCAAGATCACAAAGCAGGCCAGCCATGGGCATACATCTGGCATAACTCATAAGCATGATACATATTCTCAGCTCAACATACATGTGCTGTTCAATCCCTGTCTTAATCTCTTGTCAATCTGCTATACTCCTCCTCTCACAAGGAGCCAGATAACACATACCTGTAGCAGACATCAAGCAATAGAAAGAGAGATGGATGAACAGAGTCAAGGCTTACCAAGTTCAGCTCGTGAAACAACTCTGGAGGAAGCAACAGCACCAATCTGTGCCTGCAGGCACTTGAACCCACAATCCTGCTTCACACATGTGCTTGCACTTGCCTGTATCTTCCTCCTGATGCTCACTCCTATGCTGTCCTTGAAAATACAGATCTGAAAATCAGCACTGTACTTGATTGTACCGCCTCGGGATGCGTGCCAGGCGTTGTACTTGCAAAAACAGCCTGCTGTCCACTTCTGTACCAGCCTGAATCAGCCTGCACAAGTCTGTCCAGCACCTGTGAACTCTTCTGCAGCAACTGTACCTTCTGTACCTGGCTGCCCGTACACTGTACGGCAGCCGTACAGTGTGTACTTGCTGGAAAACACAATACACAGCCTGAACAGAGCTTCTGCGCAGCCACCAGCAGCAGCTCTGTGCGCCGCCAGCAACAGAGGAGAGAGAGAGAGAGAGAGAGAGAGAGTGTCCTACTCTGGCCGTACAGTGCTGTACGGCTGGATCCACTCTGAAAAACAGCAGCCAAACTGTTGTACAGCAGTCGCCTCCTCCTCCTTCAGCTTTTCCACGCATGTACACATGCTTTTGCTACACGACTCCCAAAAGGGAAGGGAGAGAGAGAGAGAAGAGAGAGAAACTCTCCAAAAATGGCTCCTCCCCCAAAAATAATAATAATCCCTAGGGCCCAACTTGAATAAGTTCCCTAGGGCCACTAAGGCCTAGGGGCAACTTTTATAAACATTAAAAGTTAATGTTTTAATGTTCCCCCTTCACACCTAGGGTTGTCCACACATCTTTAAACACTGTCCGGGCACCCCCCATGTGAATCATAAAATATTCTGACCCTGCCACCACCATGCCCACACTTGTCCTGCTCCATTTTCACAGGGCCATGACATACCCCCCTCTTGAAAGATGGCAAGCGTCCTCGATTGCATTCTGGTGATGCATCAAAATATCCAAAGTGAAATATACAATATGGCAAGATCAGCGTCCCAATCTCTCTGAGCCATACACATGTATCAATATTCACTGCAAACCAATGGCATAGTAATAGTCCAAGTTGTATACCACTGTGAACCATACATATCCACAAAAAGTTCCATGTGACTAGTACACATATATCATAGAAGTCCCATAAACAGATGTACTGTCAGCCTCAGTACCTTCGGATGAGATAAAATCTGCACCAAGCGACCTCTAGATGTCATCTGAGCCTGTCTGTATCAAGGGAGTGGAGGTGCTACCCCCCTCTTGAGCATCAGGTAATGCTCCAGACCCATGCTCTGCTGAACCTGAATGAGCCACAATAAGAGTCGGCTCTAACTCAAAGGCATCGAGATAAAGCTGCAAAACCTGAGGTGAATCTGTTAAGTCACCTTCCTCCATCCACTTCGCATCCATCGGTGAATAGTTCTTGAACTTCACAAGATAGCGACGGGAAACTTTACCTCGTACCTTCCTTTCTTTATGTGCCAGTATCTGCTCTGGAATCAGAACCTCATCAAGTTCCTCAACTTCCGGCTGAGCCTCATCTGATACATCCTCAGGCACATCCCCACGGAAAGGTCTAAGAAGACTCACGTGAAAAGCATTGTGAATCCTCCAGTGATCTGGTAACTTCAAACGATAGGTTACCTCACCAATCTTTTCCAAAACCTGAAAAGGCCCATAATATCGCATGCTCAACTTAGGGAATAAGCGCTCTTTACCCTTCATCTTCTTGAGTCTAGCCTTTTCAAAACGCAAAAGAACCCAATCACCCAATGCAAACTGTAAATCACGTCTGTGACGGTCTGCGGCTTTCTTTTGCTTCTGCTGAGTTTTCTGGAGGGCCAACTTAACTCTCCGATAAGCTTCATCCAAGCTCTCCACATACTGATCAGCCTCAAAAATCTTATCCTTTGTATGCAAAATGGGTGGTACCTTCTTCCCTCCTTCTACAATCTCAAAAGGCGCCTTGCCTGTCGAGCTATGTACAGTGTTGTTATATGCAAACTCCACTAGAGGAAGATACTTTTCCCATTGTTGCTTGTGCTCTGACACATAACACTTGAGAAGATCCAACACTGTAGAGTTAGCCTCTTCTGACTGACCATCTGTCTGTGGATGAAATGACGATGAAAACTTGAGAGTTGTACCCATGTTGTCAAACAACCCTCTCCAAAACAAACTCGTCATCCGTGGATCACGGTCACTAATGATAGACGTAGGCAAGCCATGATACTTGAAGATGTTCGCCATGAACAACTTCACCATATGGTCCACTTTAATTGTCTTCCTCACGGGAATGAAATGTGCCTGCTTACTGAACCTGCATATGATTGTCCAGATGCCATCATTTCCCGTTTGTGTCCGTGGAAGATCAAATACAAAATCCATGGCAATGCTCTCCCAAGGTCTATCCGGAATAGGTAAAGGCTGTAATAACCCTGGTGTCTTCTGACGGTCAAACTTTACCTTCTGACATACGATGCATTGCCTCACAAAGGCGTCAACATCTCTTCGCAAGGTTGGCCAATAAAAGAAAGTCTCCACTGCTTTGACCGTGGCGTCAATACCTCTATGACCTGCATACGGTGGAGCATGACTTTCAATCATAACCTTGAGTCGCAATGGCCTGGTAACACACAGTCTGCCATGCATCAATAAAAACCCATCTCTGAGAGTATAATGCTCATGCCGCTGACCCTCAGACATCTGATCATACAACCTTTCAAAATCCTCATCATGGGCATACTGCTCTTTCATTTCATCAAGCTCATGATGATAAGCAAGTGAAACTGCAGAGACCTGTGGCTTGCGTGACAAAGCATCTGCCACTACATTCTTTTTGCCTTCCACATGGACAATCTGGAAGTGAAACATTGACAAAAAGTTTGCCCAACGCATATGCTTCTCTGAAAGCTTAGTCTGCGTGAGGAAGTAACGCAAGGTCTGATGATCTGTCTGTACAGTGAAATCAGCCCCAAGCAAGTAGTGTTTCCATGTAAAAAGAGCGTGAATTACAGCCAACATCTCTTTCTCATACACCTGTAAATGCTTCTCGGCATCTTGCAAAACTCTACTCTCATAGGCTATCACATGTCCCTCTTGCATGAGAACTGCACCAATGCTACTTCCACATGCATCACACTGGACAACAAAAGCCTTTCGGAGGTCCGGTAACACCAATACTGGGTCCGAAGTAAGCTTTTCTTTGAGCTTTTTGAATGCTGTAATTTCCCGATCAGCCCATCTAAACGGAGTTGCTTTCTTCGTCAAAGCATGAAGAGGCGAAGCAATTTCAGCAAAGTGCCGTATGTAACGCCTGTAATAGGAACACAATCCTAGAAAGCTGCGTACATCATGCACGGTCCTCAAAGCTGGCCAATTAAGTATTGCTTCCACCTTTGCTGGATCCATACGGACTCCATGACCAGACACAATATGCCCCAAGAAATGTATGTCCTGCAAGAAAAACTCACTCTTCTTGCCATTAACCACCAACCTATGGTTTCTGAGTTCTGCAAACACAATGGCCAAATGCCTTCTATGCTCTTCCTCAGTTTGTGAATGCACAATCATATCATCAAAGAATGTGCCCACAAACTCTCTATGAGGTCTGAAAATCCTGTCCATCATTCGGTTAAATGTGGCAGGCGCATTCGTCAAACCAAAGGGCATAACCAAGAACTCATACAACCCAAATGTGGTTCGGAATGCTGTCTTATGCACATCCTCGGGTCTAATGCGTATCTGATGATACCCGCTTTTCAAGTCAATACGACTAAAAACTGTGGAGCCCTGTAAGCGGTCCAATATGTCATCGATCCTCGGTATGGGGAATCGATTCTTGATGGTATTCTTATTCAGCGCCCTGTAATCTATACACATGCGCCAAGAACCATCCTTCTTCTGCACTAAGAGCACAGGTGAGCAAAAGGGTGATGAGCTAGGCTGAATCAACCCCTTATTCAATAGCTCCTGCACCTGACTCATAATCTCTTCCTGTTGGGCTGCACTAACACGATACGGCGGTCTATTCGGTGGAGTACTACCAGGAATCAGATCTATGGCATGATCTTCTGGCCTCTCAGGAGGTAATTCTCCTGGCAATGACTCGGAAAAACAGTCTTGAAACCCACTTAAGAAATCAGCCCTGTCCTTATCTAACATTGACAAATTAGACTTAGACTCATCATCCTGTGCATCCTTTACATAAATCAAGTACGCGGAAAGATGCTTTTTCATTACTGATGAAATCGCCGAAGCGGATACAATAGGAACAGATTCCCCTTTGAGTTTTACATCCAATACATGCTCTTTCCCTCTATGAGTCAGAGTAATTTTCCTATTGTAAGTATCCACCACCGCATGTACCCTGTGGCACCATGGCATCCCCAACAAAACATCACAGCCATCCAAAGGCATGATGAAGAACTCCTCGCTGTCCACATAACCCTGCAAATGAAGCCGAAGCTTCCCAATGATAGGAGTAACGGGTTCTGCATACCCTGGACAAGCCATATTTGCCTCATGTAACGGCCCCATCTCCTCTGCGCGAATCCCCAATCGGCCAGCCAAATCTGGTGAAATGAAGTTGGCTCTAGCACCTGTGTCAAAGAAGATCAAAGCATTCTGATCTCTCACTTTGCCCCATGCCCTGCACAACTCTGTAGCTTCACCACTTAGCTGCTCACCCACAAGATCAGGAACTAAACCTGCAGAAGGCTTTGGTTTCTTTGGCTTGGGCTCTCCTTTATTGTCAGGGTCCTTCTTGGACGTTCTTTTGGGACAATTGAATGACATATGCCCCTCTTCAGTACAGTAAAAACACTTTTGAGCATCTCTCAAAGCCTGTCTTTCCTCAGAAGTCCTCTTGGGCATTGGCAACTTCTTATACTTTGTCTCTGAAGACCCTTTAGTATCACGAGAAGCATGCCCAAATTTTTCAGCTTTCTTGCCCAATTTCTTACTGCCTTTAAACCCAGATGAACCACCTGTGAGTAACGCATTAGCTGTCATAGCATTTTCAATCATCTGTGACATGTTCGTTACTCTTGTCTTTATACAGTAATCGCGTACCTCCTTGGGCAGCCCACAACAATACTTCTCTACCTGCTCAGATAATGGCACGGCACGATAAGAAGTCACTGGGAGTAGAGCTTCCCAAAACTTCTTGTTATAGTCTTCCAAACTATCACACTTTGAAGCATCCAGCTTGTGCCATGCTGTCATAACATCCACCTCAAATGTAGATGTGAGCCAAACGGAAGAGAAAACCTGTTTGAATTGGACCCATGTTGTGGGTGCTATGCCCTGCAAAAGAAGAGTAGACCACCACTGCAAAGCATTGCCCTTGAGAAAAGTGGCAGCTTTCCTCACCTTCGAGGACTCTGTGTAATTTCCACCAGAAAAAGCAGCATCAAACTGCTGTAAAAAGGTAAGTGCCTTCAATTTATCCTTGGCCCCACTGAAAGTGTCAAACTTCACTGCAGCTCCCCCTTCCTTGTAATCCTTCGCCTTTCCCATAGGCGTTAGATTGTCATATGGAAGTGGTTTCGTGAGATTGCTGCCCCCAACATTCATACCCATCATTGGGTCAACATTTCCCATTCCAACACCAGGCATACCATACATCCCAGCCATGTTTCCATACATTCCATGCTGCATACCTGGCTGCATGCCACCAAACATATTGCCTTGCATCCCAGGTTGCATGCTTCCAAACACATTTCCTTGCATACCGGACTGCATACCACCATACATATTCCCTTGCATGCCAGGCTGAAAATTGGCTCCAAAAGGCCCATACATACCCATGCCTCCCTGAGGATAACCCCCAGTCATGGATTGAAACACTGAGCCACCACCAAAGTACCCTGGATGCATGTTCTGCTGAGGAATAGGTGGCTGTCCATAGAAGGAACTCTGTGGGTTTGCACCAAAAGCATGCTGCATATTCGGAAACTGGGCAGGAGATGGATCCTGTGGAGTGGTACCACTATGACCATGAGAAAGATTCTTCGAACGAACCTTCTTCTTCTTTTTCTGGGGCTCTGTGCGGGGCTCTGTGCGAGATCTCATAAATTCAGCAAATCTCTCGCTCTGTGTGAGCTGCATAAAAGTATCCATAACACCAGCCAAGCGATCTTTGAACCGAGCATCATCATCCTCTTTACCATGCACATCTTCTGGCTGTGTTACATCCTCATAAGGCTCAACATCTGCAGCCTGTTCTCCTGCAAAAATATCCTCAGATACATCTCTTTCAGGAGAAGACTCTTGCTCTTCTTCTTCTTGATAGAAGTACTCTTCCTCTGTATCAGACATGATTGCTGAATTTTCAGCGATGGCTTTCTCCAAAACAACCACGAGCTCACCCCCTTCAGAAAGTTGATGATTGGTCCCGGCAACGGAACCTTGAAACCGGCCTCTGATAGAATACCAGAGTGCGGTAAGAGCTAACACCCGTCACTTGTAGTCTAGATGAAAAACCAAACACAGATTGGAGCTAGAGTGCCCAAATCTGAATACACAACGACACCTGTTGGCCCCAAAGCTTGGCGCCCCTTGCGGTATTTCTTTATTCCATTAAAATAATATGTATGGCTGAGTACAACATAAAAACCAGCCAAGAGTTTACACCTGTAGTCCAATCTGACTGCCCACAAATTCTTCTCAGCACAGAGGATCTATGCACACAGATCTGTGTCCTCAAGCAACACACTGTGTCTCCCTCTGATCAGCCAAGATCACAAAGCAGGCCAGCCATGGGCATACATCTGGCATAACTCATAAGCATGATACATATTCTCAGCTCAACATACATGTGCTGTTCAATCCCTGTCTTAATCTCTTGTCAATCTGCTATACTCCTCCTCTCACAAGGAGCCAGATAACACATACCTGTAGCAGACATCAAGCAATAGAAAGAGAGATGGATGAACAGAGTCAAGGCTTACCAAGTTCAGCTCGTGAAACAACTCTGGAGGAAGCAACAGCACCAATCTGTGCCTGCAGGCACTTGAACCCACAATCCTGCTTCACACATGTGCTTGCACTTGCCTGTATCTTCCTCCTGATGCTCACTCCTATGCTGTCCTTGAAAATACAGATCTGAAAATCAGCACTGTACTTGATTGTACCGCCTCGGGATGCGTGCCAGGCGTTGTACTTGCAAAAACAGCCTGCTGTCCACTTCTGTACCAGCCTGAATCAGCCTGCACAAGTCTGTCCAGCACCTGTGAACTCTTCTGCAGCAACTGTACCTTCTGTACCTGGCTGCCCGTACACTGTACGGCAGCCGTACAGTGTGTACTTGCTGGAAAACACAATACACAGCCTGAACAGAGCTTCTGCGCAGCCACCAGCAGCAGCTCTGTGCGCCGCCAGCAACAGAGGAGAGAGAGAGAGAGAGAGAGAGAGAGTGTCCTACTCTGGCCGTACAGTGCTGTACGGCTGGATCCACTCTGAAAAACAGCAGCCAAACTGTTGTACAGCAGTCGCCTCCTCCTCCTTCAGCTTTTCCACGCATGTACACATGCTTTTGCTACACGACTCCCAAAAGGGAAGGGAGAGAGAGAGAGAAGAGAGAGAAACTCTCCAAAAATGGCTCCTCCCCCAAAAATAATAATAATCCCTAGGGCCCAACTTGAATAAGTTCCCTAGGGCCACTAAGGCCTAGGGGCAACTTTTATAAACATTAAAAGTTAATGTTTTAATGTTCCCCCTTCACACCTAGGGTTGTCCACACATCTTTAAACACTGTCCGGGCACCCCCCATGTGAATCATAAAATATTCTGACCCTGCCACCACCATGCCCACACTTGTCCTGCTCCATTTTCACAGGGCCATGACAAAGGGTAAAAGGTTTATGTGTGGGGGTGGGTGCATGGCCACCTACCCACACCCCACCTTGGAACTGGCCGCCTCCATGCAAACTACCAACTGTGGTCGTGTGCTCTCTCTGCAACACCTACAAAGAAGCGACCATCTCACCAACTAGAGGAGGGACTGTGCAGGCGACCATCCTATCATCCTTCTCTCCACTTTGCAGGCGACTACTGGCGGCTGCGTCCTTTCCTTGCAGGAGGTTGTGCTTCTCTCGACGGGCGGCTGCTCTCTCTCCACGGGCGACTGCCCACTCTGCAGGCGACTGCGCCACCCGGCTCTGCAGCCTGGCTACTTCTGCCCTCCCAGGCGGCTGCACCTCCTTAGACGGTTGCGCCCTCTTCTATAGGCGGCTGCTCTCTCTCCACAGGCGACTGCCCACTCTGCAGGCAGCTGCGCCACCCCACAGGTGGCTGGAGCCTAGCTACTTTTGCCCTCCCAGGCGGCTGCACCCTCTTCTATAGGCGTCTGCGTGGGGCTGCGCTCCCCTCTACAGGCGGCTGCGTGGGGTTGCGCTCCCCTCTACAGTCGGCTGCGTGGGGTTGTGCCTCCCTTCCATAGGCGGCTGCTCCCCCTCCTCGACAGGCGGCTGTGCCCTATTTTAGCAGGTGGCTACGCTCCTTTCCAGAGGCGGCTGTTCTCTCTCTACACAGGCGGCTGCCCTCTTCCACAAGCGGCTGCACTCAGAACTCTAGGCGGCTGCGTGCTCTTCCCTCTTGCCAGTAGGCTGCTGCGCCCTGGTGTCCATCTCTAGTAGCTGCACCTAGATGCATCGGGTATTTGTCTTCCACTAGCGGGCTACAGGTAAGTGGATTGAGATTTAAGTAAAGGACTTTGATGTAAATCTGATAAAGGTTACTCTTTGCTGCTAACACCCGTTCGGTGCTGGGAAGTCCAAGCTTCTGGAGAACCACGGTCCATGGGTGCCCAGATCGGGAGAGCCAGGCGTTAGTACGGGAGCGCCTGTTTGTGCGTGGTCCTGGAACACCAGTGGGGCGCTCTCTGCGGATTCCAGTGAAGGCATAGGACTGTAGAGACTAAACTACGCAAGTGGATTGCTCTCCTTCGAACGTCTACTTCGAGTCTCTTGTTTGGTACTCTATTCATCTCAGTTGTACATGGACATCATCTGGTTCTTTGAACCCATGGAGCATTGTATCTTTTAAATACTCCCAATAATATATCATATATTGAGGAGGGGGTCGGCCCGTTCCGGCCCCAGTACTGGTGTCCATTGATCAACATTTCATTTCATTTCAGTTTTCAGTTGTTATTAAGTTGTCCATTCAATTTGTGATATTTAAGTTTGTGCTATTACGCGTGTGGGTGTCCGACGAAGTCTATTCCCACTTGATGGGATCGGTTTCATTGGTATCAGAGCACGGTTATTTCCCTCTTCTTAGTGGGGAAACGAACCTGTGTTTTGGACACCCCGCTTCTAGCACACTTAACACAATGGACAGCCAAGGCAACCCTTTGGAAGTGCCCAATTCGAGGGGCCCATCAAGTGCCTCACGTGGTTCTGATGCTTTACAAGGAAGGCACAAGCCCCTTGAGAGGGTAAATGATAGTGATTCAAGGGGACAACTGTCTCGAGGAAAGACAATCATGCAAGAAGAAAAGCCTGATGCAATGAGGGCTGAATTGGAGCATATGAGAAAGCTTTTGCAGGCACAAGAGCAAGAGCTGAAATTTTTGCATGAAGATCCCCATGTGCAAAGTGCCATTGAAGCAAGGAAAGCCGATGCAATGGTAGACGTGACTTTTGAGTCCATGGCACGGGAGTGGGCAAGAAGCCAAGGGAGTTGGCACTTTTCTACCTCCTCCGCAAAGGTGACATCAAAGAGGGCGAAGATGGAGAGCTGAAATTCAGAAATCCACCTCGCTTGAAGCATGGAGATCTCGCATCTCAAAGGTTGAGGTCATTTATGCAAAGGGAAGAGGTGACAGTCACCTCTCGTCATGCATCTTCTCCACAAGGCACAAAGGCTGACAGGTATATATATGCTAGTGCTCATGGAGGGCATGATGGTCACATGCATTCAAGACATGTATCCCATGGAAGGGGTGATAGGTCTGCCCCACTAGAAGAGCTTTGCCTACTGAGTTGTCTCATGGAGAGACATTGCCTTATGCAGGAAGGTCACATACATTTGATTCTCAAGTTTGTGGAGCACATGCCACCGTGCCATGATGGCCCATGGAGCCCATGCAGATAGGGCTGCCCCGTTGGATAAAGGGAAAAGAAAAGAGAGGACCATGAGCCTCATGCCAGAAAGCTCAAGGAATTTAAAGTAGGTGACAAGTCCGTTAAGTTTGGTGTTTTTCATGGAGAGCATGATGCTTCCAAAGTGTTAGCATTTGTGGCACAGTTTGACATTGCTTTTAGCAATGAGGACTTCACTGAGAAGTCTAAAGTACGCCATGCTAGCATGTTCTTGAAGGGGACCGCTGCTCATTGGTGGATCACTGAAAAGATCACCAAAGACCCTATTTGCACCTGGAAAGACTTCAAGGACAGATTTTATGCTCAATTCTTGCCACCTAATGCAGAGCAAACTCTCACCCAAAAGTGGGATAGACTTGAGCAAAGAGATAATGAAAGTGTGCAACAGTATGTCAATAAGTTTTGGAAAGTATTGCTTGAGGTAACTCCTTTTATGCAAATCACTGAGGATGAAAGAAAGAGGAAGTTTCGCTCAGGATTGCAACCAGCTTATCGTTTGGGCATTGAATTGCACCCAAAACATACTTTGCAACAGCTTACAGCCTCTGCTCTTGCTACGGAGCAATTGGTGCTCAAAATTAAGCAAGATCAAGGCGGTTCAAAGGGCAAAGACAAGGCTGTCCCAAATCTGCAAAAAGGTGGACAGCCACCTAAAAAGAACTTCCGGGAGATCTAGAAGGGAGGTAAAGCTGAAAATACCTCATCTAAAGATCAAGGGCCAAAGAAGAACAAATTTGGCTTGACCCCCGAGTAAAGGGAGCAGTATGCCAAGGAGGGAAAATGTTTTTCTTATGGTAGCTAAGAGCACATGTTTCAACAATGCCCTGACCGCAAACCAAAGCATGAGGATAAGCAAACCAAGGCTAATGTGCATGCAGTTCCCGATGTGCAGGGAAACACAAAACATGATGCAAAAGAGCGGATGGTATGCAAAGCATGGGGTCAAATCAAGGATCAGCCCGCCTTATTCATGTTTGATGATTGTGCAACCGATAACTTCATCTCTATACAAACGGTAGTTGCCTTGGGTATTGAGGTTGAGAACATGGGACCTCATATTGAAGCAGAAGCTGCCTTTGTTGGTAAAGAGGTGCAGGTTACCCCACTGATAGGGAAGTTGCACATACATATCCAGGGCTACCTTGATAATGAGCATTTCTTAGTTGCACCACTAAATGGATGTGATGTATTGCTGGGCAAGCCATGGCATCATAGGCTTGAGCCCCGCAAAGAGTACAAGACCAACATGATTTCTTTTATGCATAGAGGCCGCATGCATTTCATTGATGCCGGCAAAGAAGGGGATTCCATCCCACTTGTATCTCACATCCAGATTAATAAAGCAATGAAAAAGAGTCTTTCTGCGTACTTGGTTTTTGTTCGTGATAGCATTGTACCAAGTCATCAAAATGTGGATGCTATGACTTACGATAGGCTGAATTTTCTTCATGCATGCAACGATTGTTTTGCTGATGCATTGCCAGGTGAATTATCTCCCCAAAGGCCCAAGGATCATCGCATAGATCTTGTGCCAGGTAGTTCTCCACCTAACAAACCCGCATACCATGTGAGTGCCGCACAACAAGAAGAGATCATGAAGCAGGTAAATGAGATTTTAGAGAAAGGTTTGGTTCAGCCTAGTTCCTCACCTTATTGCTCTCCCGTGCTTCTTGTTCAAAAGAAATACGGGTCATTCTGCATGTGTGTGGACTATAGAGCTTTAAATAAGCTTACCATCAAGAATAGATTCCCAATTCCACGTATTGATGACATTTTGGATAAGCTTGATGGTTCGGCTTGTTTCAGCCGTCTTGATTTGAAGAGTGGTTATCACCAAATACGAGTGGAGCCACAAGATGTCCATAAAACTGCATTCAGGACAGCTTTTGGATTATATGAATTTTTGGTGATGCCTTTTGGTCTCACCAATGCTCCTGCTACGTTTAATCGTATGATGGATAGGATATTCCGACCCCATCGCAAATTCACAGGTGTATTCTTTGATGACATCTTGGTTTTCTCCAAGAATGAGCAGGAGCATAGAACTCATTTGGTCATCGTGTTCGAAGAGTTGCGGAAGCATAAACTTTTCATTAATGCCAAGAAAAGTGAGTTCTTCCTTTCCGAGATACATTATTTGGGTCACATTGTATCCAAGGATGGGGTAACAATGGATCTTGCAAAGATAGAAACCATTCGGAATTGGCCAGAATTGCAAAACGTTCATCAAGTACGTAGTTTTCTGGGGTTATGTTCATATTATAGGCGTTTCATAAGGCATTTTGCTATGATAGCCACCCCTCTACATGATCTCACAAAGAAGAAAACCACTTTCAAATGGACTCCAAAAGAACAAGATGCCTTCTTGCAACTCAAGCATGCTATCATATGTGGACCCGTATTGATTGTTCCTGACTTGCAAAGGTCATTCGTAGTAGAATGTGATGCTTGTGGCGATTGTATAGGGGCTGTCCTAAATCAAGAAGGGCATCCAGTTGCATATGAGAGCCGTCGTTTGCATGATGCTGAGCTTCATATGGATATCTATGAGAAAGAGCTCTTGGCTGTAATTCATGCCTTAAAGATATGGAAACATTATCTTCTTGGGGCTGAATTTGTAGTCAAGACAGATCATCAAAGCTTGAGATACTTTCTATCTCAAACAAAGCTTTCGGAGAAGCAGATGAGAATGGCAAACTTTCTTTCCATGTTTCATTTTCAGATTGTGCATACTCCGGGAAAGAAAAATGTGGTGGCAGATGCATTATCCAGGAGGCCTTATGTGGCTGCAGTTTCAGTGGCCTCTCATGGGGACTTATCTGCAGTTTCAGTGGCCTCTCATGGGGATGTATCTGCTATGCGAGATTTGTATCATTTGGATGCTGATTTTTGCCATATATGGACTGATTTGATGGCTGGTCACTCACATGCCTCTTATGTTAACAACGAGGGTTATCTTATGAAGAATAACTGTCTTTGTGTGGTGAAGGATTTGCGTCCAAAGGTTATGGAGGAATGCCACGCTCCACCTTATGCTGGTCATAGAGGTATCATGCCCACTACACGCATGATTGAGAGATATTTCTTTTGGCCAACCATGCGCATAAAGACATTGAGGCATATGTACGTGCATGTATTACTTGCCAAAAGGTGAAATTTGACAGGCAAAAACCTCCAGGTTTGCTTCAACCATTGCCTATTCCCTCGCAACCTTGGGAAAGTATTACTATGGATTTTATTATGGACTTGCCTAGATCCCAGCATGGGAATTGAAACCGATCCCGTCAAGTGGAAAGACTCCGTTGGACATCCACACGCTTAATATCACAACTTTAAAACCACAATTTGAAATGGACAACTTAATACAACTTGAAATTGAAATGAAATGAAATGGAAAGATGGACACCAGCACTGGGGCCGGAACGGGCCGACCCCCCCCTCAATATATGATATATTTATTGGGAGTATTTAACAAATACAATGCTCCATGGGTTCCAAGAACCAGATGATGTCCATGTACATATGAAAACAGTACCAAACAAATAGGTTCGAAGTCGACGTTCGAAGTAGATGCTCGAAGCAGAACGACCACTAGCGTGGTCCAATCTTTACGGTCCTGTGCTTTCACTGGACTCCGCGGAGAGCGCCTCACTGGTGTTCCGAGACCACGCACAAACAGGAGCTCTCGTACTAACGCCTGGCTCTCCCAATCTCAGCACCTTTGGACCGAGGTTCGCCAATAGAGCGTGGACTACCCGGCACCGAACGGGTGTTGGCTGTATAGGGAGTCGGGAATCCCTTATCAGATTTAACACAAAATACTTTACTTAAATCTGAAATTCACTTACTTGTGGATGGCAGATAGAGGACCAATACCAGTGGTATTTGTGTAGAAGATGTAGCCACTCAGGAGATGTGAAGTCCTCTTGTAGTCGCCAGTGGAGAAGATGTGCAACCTCTTTCAAAGTAAGAAATAGAGAGGCAGCCTTAGGAGAGAACACCTTGTTGAAGAAGCAGCCACTTTGTTGGGGTGGCATAGCCCCTCGTAGAGAACTTAGTGCAGCTACCAAGATAAGTACAACCGCAAAGACCACAGCCGCCTGCTGTGTGATGAGTACCCTCTGCCTGGCTGCAGCGTGGAGGAACCGGCTGATTTGAAGAGGCAGCCGCCTGTAGATGGTGGGCAGCCTTGCTGAATGACAGGTGCAGCACGTGAAGTTTGCAGTCGCCTGGAAGAGAGTCAAGCAGCCTGTAGTGCAGGGAGTACAGCCGCCGGTTGGAGGAGGATACACAGCAGCCTGCGCAGCATGTAAGGAGTAGCAGCCAGTCGCCTGCAGGGGAGCATGGGGAGGTGCTTTGGCTGCAGCCTGTAGTGCAGAGGATAGGGCAGCCAGCAGCCTTAGATGCAGTCGCCTGTTGTAGAGGTAAAAGCATGCGCCGTCTGTGTGGGAGAGGTAGCATGCACAGTGGGAGAGGCAGCATGCGCAGCAGTCTTGCTGCAGATGGAGCGCACAGCCTACTAGAAGAGCATGCGCAACAAGCTTCAGCCGCCTGGGAGCAGAAGTGTAAGACGCCGGTTCTTGATCTTCACGAAGATGGTGGAAGCGGATGATGGAGGCGCACAAAAATAATCGTATCTCCAAGGTGGTCGTGGGATTCCTTTTTATTAAGGTGGGAGAGGGAGTGATACAACTAGTGATTTGGCTGGCCCCCCCACACTTGCATGTGGGTGGCCAGTTCCAAAGGGGTGTGGTAGGTGACCATGCCCACTCCCACACTCACTTAAATGGGGCTCCCCACCCCTAAGTGGGTGCCCAAAGGGGGTGCCCACTTTTAAGTGGGTGTGAACCTGTAACCTTATAAATCAAAAGGTTAGAAATAAAGTATTTAAAACAACATGTTAATTATACTTACCACTTGTTCACATACAACAAAACTCGTCAGAATACAGAGCAGACTTCACGACTCACTGGCAGGCAGTAAGTAACACGTCAAACAGGCAAACACAAAAATACATGTCATGCGAAAACAGTTTCAAACATGCAAATCATGTATGCATGTGCAAATAGTAACATGGACATATCTCCCGTGCATGGAACAAGTACAAAATATCTGTCGGCACAAAACTGGCACGACGTAAAATATAAAAACCTAGTCTTCCTATGGAGTGACAGTCACATAGGTAAGACACAGTTCCAGGGACGAGCCTCCCTATGGTGTGACAATCCCATAGGCAAAACACGGCACGAATTGAAACCGGCCTCTGGTAGAAACTAGAGTGCGGTAGACTAGCAGTCACCCTTCCACTTGTAGTCCAGATATGAAAACAAATTTGATTGGAGCTAGAGTGCCCCAAATCTGAAAATAGAACGACACCTGTTGGCCCCAAAGCTTGGCGCCCCTTGCGGTATTTCTTTATTCAATTTCAAAAATATGTAAGGCTGAGTACAACAAAAACCACCCAAGAGAATACACTTGTATGTCCAATCTGGCCACCCACAATACCTCTTAGCACAGAGGATTCACACACACAGATCTGTGTCTCAAAGCAACACTCTGTGCTTCCCTCTGATCAGCCAAGACCATTCAGCAGGACAGCCTTGAGCATACATCTGGCATATCTTATGCACATGATTCAACAACTCAGCACAAACATACATTCACTGTCCCAATCTCTGTTTCCACCCTTTTCAATCTGCCATACCCCTCCTCTCACAAGGGGCCAGATAGCACAACTCTGCAGCAGACATAAGCCAATGGAAAGAAAGACAGATGAACATGCATTGGCAACTCTGTCTACAGAGTTGGAATTCAAGCATCTTCAGGTCAAGAGCATATTCACTGACATTAAGCGAGAAAAGGTTTGTTTAGAGCTGAAATTTTGTCGCTCATCACAGATTCCTCAACAACCCAATGGTGTGGATTGTGGCTCCTATGTCATGGCCTGCATGAGATACCTCATTGCCAGTGGACTACAAGACAAGACGATAAAGACGTGGGTAAGGTTGTCGGTGCATGTCCTCCTTTTCTTGTCCTGGAGGTGGCTTGGGCATGACTTAGTTTACTTTTCCTTTTGTCATTTGCAGCTCATGAAGGCTTGGTTTGATCATGGGGACGTGGAAAGACTAAAAGGAAAGTTACACGCACGGTGCATAGAGACACTATTGCAGCCATAAAGAGTGGGAGCTAAGTGCACGGCTAGCGTGGCGTGTCGATGAGCCTAGTGAATCTATGTAGGGTGTAGCCGAAATGTGGTGGCTGCATTTTTTGATGCCTAAATCCCCTTTTGCCTGAATTAAGAAGCCCTGAATTTTATGTGTGTTGCAACAGCCGAACATTTCATGGCTACATTTTTTAATGTGACAGGATACCTTTTTGAACTCAAAAGTCACTTGCCCAAAAATTTTGTATATTGTAGTCATGGGATGGTGGGTGGAACTCCAAACAAACATTAATTCATCCCAATGATCCAACTGTGGACTTGGCCGACGTTTAAATTTTGTAGTAATATAAAGTTTGAGCTTTGTAGTGATATAGCAAGTTGTGTTTTGTTGTGGAGGCTAGAGCTATTTATTCCCATCAATTTCAGCATGTATATTCAGTAAGTTGGCTATTTGTTGTGTTTTGAGTGAGTTTGTGCAAGTCTTCTAAAGTGTATGTATATGCAGTAAGTTGGATATTTGCATATTCAGTAATTTGTTTCCTCTCTTTAAACTAAAGTGCCGAAGAGTTACAATCGATATCAATGTTTAGGTGACCTTGAGATCAGGCATTTTGTAACAATAGTTACCTTTCTTTTACTATTGGAGAATGGCTGGGCAGCTTGTTGATCAGAGAATGGGCTTGTTGTCCAACATTTTGAAGTTTCCTTTCTTTGCTGGCAGTGAATGATTGTGTCCTTTCACACTCTAGAGCAATCCAAACTAGACCGGACACTATTTTGTGGACAAGGATATTGGTGGGTGTGGCTAGCTCAAGCAACAGGAGGGGCAGCTAAGGCTTCTTGCACAGCAAAGTGGACATGGCCTTTTCTGTAGCCAAAGAGTGTGCTTGTCTAGCCGCTGCCCAGTGAGGGGTAGTTGACGCAGCTAGGCAACATCGTGATCCACTTGCAAGCTATAGGGGGAGCTTGGAAGAGGTGGAACATCACGCGGCGAGTGGGGAAGGGCTTTGATGGGTGGGGAAGAGCTTTGATGGGTCTGGGGGTAGAGATCGCCATAACTTTATACTCGACAGAACAATGGGCAGTGTCATCATCACCCTCATTATGCTGGAGATCTACTTACATAAACTCCAATTGAAGTAGGGAAATACAGTGCACTCTAAGACTTTCTTGAAGAGTGTTGTTACTTTTCTGTCTGTGTGCTGCACACCCAAAAGATGGGGAATCATGATCTTATCCTACACCCGTCCTCAAGAACGAGTTCAACTTTGAATATCCACATACTCAAAATGGCTAGCATATTGCAGAAGCCATGCTTCATGGACAAATGAGCTCTGGCCATCGTGACCATGATATGCCTTACATGACACATACCATGCTGCTTCAAGTTGTTCTACTACTCACTGACGTTCCAATTGTACGTTCCTCAACTCACATTTTCAGAATTAGTTGAATCTATATGCTTGAAGCTTGTGCCAGACTGAGGAACTAACACGTTCACTTTGTTATCTGCTGGCTACTACTATCTTAATTTCCCTCCGTTGTTCACATTGCCACACTCCACTCCATGTAATTCATCGCTGAATCATGACTCATGTTCATAACTTTGCTGAATTTGGTCATGTTTGTATGTTCTCATGGCATCCATCTACCGGTAGATATTTTAGGGCTGGTTTACATGCAATTCACAGCTGAATCACGACTCATGTTCATAACTCTGCTGAATTTGGTCATGTTTGTATGTTCTCACGGCATCCATCTACCGGTAGATATTTTAGTTCATGTGTATCATGGACAATGCAAAAGCATAATCTTGACATGAGATACAAAAACCTTTTCTAATCTAGTTCTAGAAGGAAGGGTTAGGTTGAAGTGCCTCTCATCATTTTGGCCCTCTCAATAGGTGCAAACACTAAGAATTGCTCGAAACGAATGCATGCCATTGCATTACATGTACAACATAAGTCAAGAGGTGATTTTGCAAGCCAACAAGCACATGTCTTTGGGATAGTGGGAGCAATGCATGGCAAGTGTGACAAGACACTATCTCCAAAGGATATACCATCAAGGTTTTACTATAGCAGTGGGGGAAGAAGATACAAGGCCTCTTTTTGAAGCAAACTCGACTTCTGTCACATTGTTGCTTGCGCCTCAAGGTAATAGTACATGCTTGCTTTGCTGGCTCCTTTGCTCAATCTCATTCGGGGTCAACACATTCAAGAGATTATCCCTAGATATTTTTAGTTGATGAGACAAGTTGCTTCCTTGAACATGGAGCTGAATGTGGGGAGATCCTCCTAAAGCTTTTCAAGAACCTTCTTGAAATCCTCAATGGAGGCAAGTAGATCTGCATCGTTGACAAGCTGTTGAGATGAGGTAGCATGAACTTCTAACTCCAAAACATCAGCTTCATTGTGCATATCTTCTAAGGCAGACATTCTCACCATTGCATGCACAGAGTCAACAATGGGAAAAATGGAATGCAGGTGTGGAAAGTGCTCCTTGAGTATAAGCCGAATGTACATATGCTTACAATCACTTGTCCAATCCAGACATTCACAGTAGTTTGACTACATGCTGACCAAGTACCAATGGGATTGTGTACTCACACTCTAAATCCTAAAAAGCATCGAGGCCTCATTCACACTGAAAGAGTGGAAGGATCAACCTTGAACCTTTCAAGCATCTTTCCTCCTGGAAGCCAACTTAGCTGTATCTCTCTTGCTTGTGCCGTATGTATTGAACCGACCACAATCAGCTGAAAAGAGGCAAACCATTAAGCAAAGCAAGAAGATGAAAACCATATAGTAAACGCAAGAGAGAAGTACAAAGAGAACATTCTAATATGAATATAGAAAGCAGGGCAAGAAGCCATCACCTAGTTCTTGCTTTTGCGTGAAAAAATTCATTGGTGCAATTAATAAATGGGGTCTTTCTTTCAAGCATAGCCAATAGTAATCACAACCTTCGTCACCTTGAACCATAATGGCATCCTTCATCCTCCACTATTTTTTCAAGTCATAACTCCCTTTGTTGTCACACGCTTTCAATGTCTCCAAGGTGACATGGACACCCCCTTGAAGATCTACTAGCATAAGCTCATAGCTCTCCCTATCAAAAGCAAAGTACATGGATGAGACGTAATCTAAGGATTTGGTAGAGTAGCTGAAAAACTCCCCCTAGAATCTTTGTCCAGGTTCAGGATGTCTGGATCATCACTACTTGGATCTGGGCTTTGCACATCCTCATCCAAGCATTCATCAAACTCAAGCGCATTTGGTTCCATTTAGTGCAAGAGTGCATTGCTCCCTCCTCCTCTATTAATTTCCTCATGCACCCCTATTAATTTCCTCATGCACCCCTGTTCTTGCCTCATTGGTTGCTCTTGGGCTAGACAAAATTGACTCGAGAGCCTCGTGTATCCAGAGGTGGTTGGCTCCTAGCCCAAGTTTACTTTTTTGCCCATGTTTACAAAAGCCCAAATTTTGCACGCATCCGCACCCTGTCAACCATGCGCCACATGTGTCGTTCATGCTTGTCAAGCCAAGTGGCGTCGCCATTCCAAGCTAGCCAAGTTTACAATTTCCCAATCTCAACGGCAATCCTCCCTCAAAGTCCCACGCCCATTTCCTCACCTGTCGATCCCGTGCCTCTAGCCTCTTAAATGTCTTGTGGGATTTAGTCTTGAGGGTCCACATCCCCAGAGTACACATGAAGGCCTTTGAATGACGTGAGACAATATGTAGCCACACATTACACATGAAATGATTTAGAGACCATTCTTTCACATAAGCATGATATATACAACAAATTTATAGGATCCAAAAGATTCATAGTAGGTAGAGAGAGTGGAGGACTATGAAACCTCTTATCTACATTACGATATGGGGTCAAAAATTCAAGTTTCATATCCAAGCAAGAGTCAATTCTAGCTAGACTTGAGGCTTCCAAGGGCTTGTGCAAATCATCACTCGAATGCTTGAATTTTTGGAGGATTTGGATACTCGCCTTTCTTCAGATATGACTAGACTTCTTGAAAAATCTACTCAACTTATAGGAGTGCTTGAGCCTTTAGAAAACTTGGAAACCTTGCCCACTGAAACCACCTTATATAAAGTTACTTTACTAGAAATCTTTGCTTGGTTGCTTCAGATTTTTTTAGTTTCTGAGATGAGATTGCTTGGATAGAGTTAAGGCATTTGCTACTTAAAGTGCTTTAAGGTTAGGTTATAGGGATGATAGCAAAGAACTTATGGTTATTGCTTTGGTTTATTCTCTTAGGGATCCATTGGGGTGCATTTACTACTAAAAAACGCATGGCAATTTCAAAACAGTTCTTTCATACAAGATTTGATATATATCACTATATCATTTTTTAGTCCCCTCGTACCATTATATCCCTTGACACTCCAATAGCTTATATAATGTACCGCTATATCAAAAAATGATATATCACTATATCATTTTTTAGTCTCCTAGTACCACTATATCCCTTCACTGAAATAGCTTATATAATGTTCATAACTTATACTAAAAGAGAAAATGCAATGAGAATTTCAATATTCAAGAGTGTGATGATTAATTTTCTAAAGAGGTCGAGAAAGTGGAGAAGTATCATTATGTGTTGCATTTGCTTTATACCAAGAGAGTACATCGAGTATAAGAGAGATACAGATATGGGAGTCCTCAATAATATCTTTTGTATTTATAAATCACATTACTTAAACTACAATATACAACAACTCACAACTTAATCTAGACTAGATTGTACACATCAAAGAGTTTAAAAGCCATTCTTTTGTTGGAAACATACCTTGAAGATCAAAATTAAAACGTTCTACAAAAGGAAGAGAGAGACATTAAATTTTTTAGATGCCATTCATAGCCTCACTTCACATATGAGAATTTCTCGAATCTGAAGTGCAAAAAAATCACAAAAGACCCCATTAAAAAACACAACAAAGGTGCATAGAATTAGAGTAACACATCAACTATGAAATAAGCAGAGATCATGTCCTCATGATCTAACTCACACACATCAATACCACATACATTATCATCATGTGCATATGTATCAATACATCACCGTGTGTGCATATGTAACAATATCATCACCGTATGCATGTGTATCAATATCATCATGTGCATCTGTATCATCATGTATATGTGTCATCATGTGCATTTATGTATGATACATCATCTTATTCGTATCATAATACAATGAATGGATCGATCTAGGTAAATGGGAATCAATGAGATGATGACTAGTAGATGTCGTGGTGGACGAGTCATAGAGGTTGTCGAGGCCCCTGTGAACACCACTACGATATCAACATATATGTAAGCATGCACCACACATCCTCCAAGGACCCAATCCTGTCACACCATGACTCATGGGTGGATTCCTCCCCATGAGTGAAAATCATGATTATTTTTTTCTTCTCCCTCTCATGTGGCCGCACTTTCTCTCCTTCCCACTTGAGTTATGATGATCCTAGAAAATGTAGCCTAGAGGCTCAAATTCAAAGCTATGTGTCTCTTTTTTCTTCTTCTTTTTGTTGTATACTTAAAGGTTCTTCTTCTCCCTATTGAGGGCTTGTGTTTCTTTTGTTGTGTTATAGGCAGAGTCCTACTCTTAGACAAGTTCTACAAACCCCTTATAGGTTCTTCTTCTCCCTATTGATTGCAAACACGGCCTAGAGCTCCAAGCTCAATGATGGTGGTAAGGGCTTGTGTTTCTTTTGTTGTGTTATAGGCAGAGTCCTACTCTTAGACAAGTTCTACAAACCCCTTAGTGCTATTTATCCTATGTAGTTGGTTATCACGTGTGTGCTACGTAGTTGGTTATCATGCTAGACTCTCTCTATAGTTGTAACTAGTTATCACGTAGGTCTCTCTCTCATGCACAACTCTCTGCCTGTGAGTGTCTTCAATGGCTATATGCACAACTCCACAAGATCATAGTGTAGTGGAAAGCTTTTGCTCAATTCATGCACTCGGACTCTACTCTCCCCCTCATGCATGCTAAAAGCTGAGCTACTCTATCTGTGAGCAGTGAGATGATGATTGTTACATAGCTTGTAGCAGTTACAAGGAAGTTGACCGAAATCCAAGACTGCCCATCAAAGCATGGGCGGCAAGTGAGCCGGGGTTCACGGGAGAAGGCACCCGAGCATAGTCCCGCGAGTGGCCAGGTATGTGTGGGCAGGCATGCCACCATATATAGCCAGTAGTGGGGAGTCTTACCCCATTCCTTTGATGGGTGGTGATCCAGAGCATCTTCTTCTCTGTTATTTGCATGTTACCACTACGAGTGCATGACATTGGTATTAGAACCTTGGTTCCCGTCTTCCTTGCATGAATGGGGGCTAGGCCCACAAAGGCTAATCAACCTTATCAAAATAATTTTTGTGTGGTGGAAAAAGATCACCTTATTGATTCTATAGCACGGTGTTTGTGGTGGAGATGGTTGTGTCGTAAGGAGCTTGAAGCTTGGGGTTTAATCCACAAAGGGCACATGTGCATAGCAACAAACCAGTAAACTCTCTCTCTTTTACTCTCATCTCGCCATAGCCAAAATGCAACCATAAAATGCAACTAGTAGAGGCACACAGGGCCTTATCGAGTGAAACACACTCTCTCTCTCTCGCTTTGGCATGCGTAGTAACCCATAGAGAGAACACCATCGCATCTCTCCCTCTCTCTCTCTCTCTCTCTCTCTCTCTCTCTCTCTCTCTCTCTCTCTCTCTCTCTCTCTCTCTCTCTCTATCTATCTATCTATCTATCTATCTCTATCTCTATCTCTCTCTCTCATGTGTGCATAGCATCAGAGATGCATCTCCATCCCGTGTGCACACAACATTAGAGACACAACTCTCTCTCTCTCTCTCTCTCTCTCTCTCTCTCTCTCTCTCTCTCTCTCTCTCTCTCTCTCTCTCTCTCTCGTGCCTTAAAGGCTACACGCAGCTATAGAGAAAGGTGAGGGCTCTCTAGTTTAGTCATCGAATCACTGGAGGGTCATCGCCAAGCCATCACCCCCGCAACAAAGCACTACTCAACTGGACCAGCACACTCTAGGACATGGGTAGCTAGTTCCAACTTCTCCCTTGTGATTTATTTATTTATCACATTTGTTATTTATCTGCAAAATAAAAGTTAAAAGAATAAGACTTAGAAATCCGATTCCAACATGTCTAGCGGGGGTAGTTCACCCCATCAACAACAGGTGGTTTACGAGGTTTTTCTCGTATGTTATCCTCCATGTCAAGCATGTCTTAGGCCAAGCTTACCGTATATGTCAAGTAGTGACCGCTCGCAAGGCTAATCTCACTTGGGCTCACAAGAGACCGGGGACATTCCCATTGGCACATCTCTTGATATTCCCATGTCCATAGATGACCTCGTAGGTTCATCCGTTATATAGAGCGATGGACAAGATGGAGTTAGTGGACGATCAGCCTCTGTAGGCTAACGACCATAGCTATGACCGATGACCTTCTTGATGGGGAGGAGTACAGAGATGATTCTCTATGCACTCGTGTAGATGTAGAGGATGACGAGATAGGTATCTTGGCAAAGTCCATTGCCCAATTGTTTGCTAGGACCAGTGCATTAGAGAAAAATGTTAATCCAAACATACAACCTTGCACTTAAGAGAGGGAAAGAAGAAGAGAAACAACCATGCAAGGGTCGAGTCATAGATGTACACGTAGCCAACCCTAATGAGGGTTAACTCCCCTTTGTGAGGTCGCTAGCGGCTCACTCCACCACCACTTGTGTCGCCTAAGTGGAGATTTAAGAGCTAGGTGAAGAGCAAGAAGGAGGGAGGTATGGAAAGCTCAACCTTCACTCCATGCCACATGCATTCGAGAGGGACCTTGGTAGAGAGACAAGAGAGAGGAGAGGAGAGGAGAGGAGAAGCTATATCATCAACCATCCCTAACATGCATACACAACAACAATCAAGCATGCAAGCATCAACAATACAAGCATGCATCCACAAGAGAGAGAGAGAGAGAGAGAGAGAGAGAGAGAGGAAAAACTCAAATGAGACTAATGGGATCGGCCCCCTTTCATATTCCATAAAATGTCTTATATATAAGAGCTCTTATTTTACAATGGCTGGCTACCCATTTACAATTTGGGAGCCCAAAACTAGCTTCCTAGCTCTATGTACATCTTTTTTCTATGACTGGCATTATACAAACGTAAGCTTGGTCATCCCATATCTCTTTTATTATTCAGGGCTTTACGTGGTTACAAAAAGATAAGTTACAAGAAGCATAGCCACACTTGAAAAATAATGTTAACCGGAGTGGTTAACATACCCCCCTCCCTAATTCAAATCTGTTCTCGAAGCTAGCCAGATCTAGCAGTAGTAGATTGAATAGGTTCTGAAAAAATCACATTGCGAGGTAGGAGTCAGGGGGGCTCGATGGAAGACTCAGTAGAGCTAGTCCAGAAGGTAGTCTCCATCATATCTTCAAAAGTTTGGAGGCGCCAGTCTAGCATCCACATGACGTGCTCGTAGTGACCAAAGATTTGATTTAGTGTTGGCCCTTTGTTGGTGTAAAAGGCCAATCCTTGCATTCTTTCACGATAGTGATTCCACTTGGGGAATGTCTCCAGCAGCGTGATGATGATCAGGTTGAAAAATCGAATAGTGGCAACAAGTGCAAGATCGAGGACTTGTTCATATCTTCGGATGAAATCATGGATGCAATTTAACATGCTCTCTTCTGTGCATGGCTGCTGGGGCGTTGGAGGAGCGAACCATGGAAAGTTGAATAGCAGCTTGGGGTTCTTTTTCTGCTCCTTGTGGAAGAGGTTCCAAGCCCATTTTCATCTTATTGGCACGTACTCGTGTTAATTCAAAGGGGGTGCGATGCCTTGCAGTAATTCTCCTAGATGTAGGGCTTCAGTAAGAATAGGCGTCTCCAGGCTGACTACTCGCCCATGAGATTGAATGTTATGGGGCGAGTAGCGGGTGGTGGTTGGGTGATGGTAGCCGCCTCTTTGTTGGGGGGAATGCTCTCGTCGCCAACTGTGATGCTTCGCATTCGATGTATGGACGCAATACATGGATGTCCATGCGATCTGTGACTCGTGTGAGTGGCACCGCCTGGAGTTGTCAATCGAGTAGGATCTATATTGCCTGCTCGAAGTCCGTTTTGTCAAGTGGGTCACGCCAATTTAGTGGGTTGAGCGAAGGGTTGACTTCCTCACACTCGAGTGGTGGCAGCCGAGATCTTGCCTTCCAAGGATGGGAGTTTCTGGGTGGCGGCGGCGACGATGAGGTTGGAAGGGTTGGTGATGAAGAGGTAACCATGGGAGGCGAGGCTGGCATGAACCATGGGAGGAGGCTTTAGTGATGTTGAAGGTAAATCTGTGGTGTGAGAGCGATGTGCATGCCTAAATTCAATGTCCATGTGGGAGGTGAGGGGGGTTGGTGAGGGAGGTGGAGTGGGAAAACGAATGGCTGTAGATGATTGGGAGGGGAAGAGGGGGAGTGTTGTGGTGCCAGGAGGGGTTGGGGGTGGGGGTGGTTGGGTGCTTGTGCTTGGGTGAGAGGGGATGTGGGGTGGAGGCTGATGGGGGGAAGATGAAGGTGGAGGCTAAGGGGGGGAAGATGAAGGTGGAGGCTAAGGGGGCTGGGCTCCTAGGGCGCCATCTCCACAGTCATGGCTGTCATGGTTGTTGTCGTTGTCTTCTTTGTCGGAGTATTCTGGGCCATGTGTGTGGAAGAAAACCTTGGCCTCCGCAACTTCCTCTAGGGTAAACTCCATTGGGAACGCCACATGCGAGTCATTAAACTATGTGATGCCTGTGGCTTCCATTACTTCCATTTGGATATTACATCTATAGTAAAGGATTAAGAGGCCAGCTGCGAGAGTAAGGTTGGGGCTTCCCGAAGCAAAGCAAGTGCAACCAACTCATCAGGTTCTCTTGGAGAGGGTGGGTAGGATGGTCGAAGAAGATGTGGGGGTGGGTGAGGGAGATGAGGCCTTGGAAAAAGAACTAGGGAGATGAGGCCTTGGAAAAAGAACTAGGGGAGGAGGGTGATGCTGTGGAGGGGGAGTTTGGTGAGGATGTATGTGTAGGTGGTATGGGAGATTGGAATGAAGATGTTATGTTGCAGCAGGTTGAGGCGGACCATCCTGTAGTGGAGGTCAAGGAACGGGTTTTGGGGAGGGATGGCAAGGTCAGGGAGCTCCGTCGCATTGTCCATCAAGGCATCTACCTTTCTATATTAGTGACGAGGCACAAAGATGAGGGTGGCGTCGGGCCCACTGAGCTGTATGGCCCTAGAAAGCTTCTCCCACCTTGCGGTGTGGTAGAGGACTTTGGTGTGGAGGGTTATTAACCCATTTCTGGGGTTGACAAGAGCTACTACCATTATCTTGTATCAAGGAGTCAAGGTAGATACACCAAAAGATCATACATTCAAGATATGTGGCAATGGTATCCCAATCTACAACTTGGTGGATGGGCACCTGTAATGGTCCTATGTGATACTTATGGTGATTTTCGCTTCAAGAGCGTGTGGTAGTAAGTTAGGATGAAGTCCCAAGTGATGTACTTCATGGATATATTATGAGAGTAGTCATTGTATAGCATTAGGCCTCTTATAAGCCTAAAGTGCCTGGCCGGCCACAGTTTAAGTGAGTGTGAACTCTTATGGCCATGTATATAAGTGAATATCTCTCATAACACAAACAACTCTCCCATTGTGCAATAGAGTCTTGCTCTTGCTAATCTCTCTCTCTAATGCATGCTAGTGTGTGTGTGTGAGTGAAGTGAGGTGAGAGGAGGGACGAGTACACGTAGTGCAACGCGACGGTGTGATAAAACAGTCATGGGAGACGTGATGGAATTGCTTCTTAAGGAGTTGTAGAGCTTGGAGACCTCAAGGGTCACGAGCTCGGCCATCCAAAAGATCCTCACAACAGTTGCAATTCATCAGGTAATCTCTTGTTGGATGTGTTGGGGGATTAGGGTGAGCCATAACATTTTTGGCACCGCTGTCGAGGAATCATCCCTTGGTTTTTTTCATCGTTTTTCTCTAATCTACGCATTACCCATTGCCCAGTGTCTTAATAAATGGTTTTCCATGAAAAAGATGTGGTTTTGATGGTGATTTGGTGTAGAATACCTCTCTTTTTTGTTTTGTAAAGAATGCCTTTTTGCTTAATTTTTAACTTAAATCGTTGTTTTTTTGTTGTCAATTTAGTTTTTAATGTTATAGGACTTGCACATAGAGTTTATTAGACTTTGTTTGCTTCCATTGCATCAAAAAATGCAATAGAATGTAATTTTTGGTGATTTTTAGCTCTCTTTAGAGTTAAACATAGAGCTAGAATCATTAATTTTTGTTTGATTTGTATGTTTTTTGTTTGATTTGTATGCATTAGAGTGTTAGTAGCAAGCATTAGGAGTAGCTTAATTATTTTTTAAAAAAATAAAAAACTCTTGAAATCGACTAATCTTCCTTGATTATCTAGTTTTTGTCATTAAGGGTGATTAATTCAGTTCAAGAGGCAAAAAGATTAGAAAATGTGTTTTTTGGGTCAAAATTAATCATGTAAAAGGTTGCATCAAAACACCTAATTACATCAATTGGAGGAATTTCTGTCTCTTTTTCTTAATTTTACATAAAGAGAAGAGACTAAAATTAAAAGTTCAATTAATATCTAATTATGAAATAATTTACACATGAGTCGATGCATATAGCTTACCAATTTCATGCTCTATCCAATGATGTGTTCAATGGTATGAATTAATTAGTTATTAGTGGTTAATTAGAATCCTTGATCAATCTAAAAGGGGGAAAGATTAGTGGAAAGATTAATTTTTTATTGATTCCTAAGCACTTTTTTACATAACTCATTAAGTCTAATAAGCATTGAATGAAAAGATACCAATGAGTTATCAAATTATCCATTTTGGGAGTCATTTATGAAGGGTGTAAGGAGGTGTCATAAAAAGGTTGAGTTTTTTTTAATTTCCACTTGCCTTTTTGGAAAAATGCCCATATCTCCCCAATTTAAAATTCAAAAAATATTCCCCCCAAACAAGGAAATTCTAATTTCCCTCTAGACTACAAAAAAAAACCCATGAACAACCCAGTTCACGCCGTGAACCGTACCTACTGTTTCATATCGTGAAACAGCCCCCGTGCTAATATTTTTTTTTTTAAATCAGATGTTTCACACGTTAAGTTCACGCCCAAAAAAATGAACATTTCACGCGTTAAGGTCTCACGCCTTAAGGCCTCACACCCAAAAAAAACACACGTTAAGGTCACGCCTTAAGGTCTCACACCAAAAAAAAAAAACAAATTTAATAAAATCCATGAAGTCCACCTCATGTCGTGAACCGCACCCTGTTGGTTCACGTCATGAAAGGGGGTCCGTTGACCAAAAAAAAAGGGGGAGTCTTGAAAACAACCCTGTTTGGAGACTCATATCTCCTAGACCATGAATCCGATAAATGCATTGTAGTACTCATCGGAAAGCCGACATCAAGCTCTTTAAGATTGGATTCAGCATCTGAGGGCAAAATCCTTCATTTTGGCTTCCAACCAGCAAGGGGATTAGCTGCAATGGCCCTATAGCATGACCCAGTAAAGTATAGCAGCTTATTCTCCACTTTATGATTGTTCTTCTTCACGAATGAGTGGACTATGTGTCGCTAACCTACTTCATCAACTGCACCTTCACGGGTGGCAGCCGTACTCCTCAAAGCATCCCCCCGTTGTGCTCTTCTTCATGAGGGTGGGGTGCTTGAGGGTTTCAAGTGAGGAGTCGCGGATGTGTCGGCCATGGTGAGGGAGGGTGGTCAAAAAGGGAGGGTGGTCAAAAAGGGAAAGCTTGAGAAAAAAATTTGCAAGAGTTCGGGTAGGCTAAAGGCTAAAAGTGAGGAAATGAGAGGGTGGGCCCATATATATAGGTTCTAGAAGAACACGGCCATGGCAAGAGGGTACGTGCGTTGCATTCCCAAGAAATGGGCATACCATGTGAATGGTATGGGTGTGGAATCTGTTTGGAATAGGCATACCATTTGGTTGGAATGGCTATGTGCTTTGAGTGGTGAGGTTGGAATAGGCGTGGCTATTGGAGCTAAAGTTGGAATGGTTGTGGCACATTCGAGTTGGCCATTGGCAAATAGGGATGAGATTGGAACGGCTGTGGGTAGTTCAATTGAATATTGGTACGAGCGTGGCACCTAGAATTCTGAATGGTATGGCCGTGGGGGCAAAGGTAGAGATGAATGGTATTGCCGTGGCATTTCTTTTAACGTACCCTATAGCCAAGTTTTATATCCTTGGGCTATGCTGCCAGCATCGCATTGCAAGTTTTGTACTGGCTGCACACCCAATTCGCCAAATGGAGGAGTTGGCCCTAATTAGGGGATGGTGAGGTTGGGATTTCCTTGTAAAGTTCAAAGGCTGGTGACAAGGGAGTACATGAGACTAGAGAGGTTGGGAGTTGATTGGGAGTACTGCGATGTAGCTTGACAATGACGGCGGAGGAGTAGCTAACGTCGAGGGTATATCTTTTGTCTGGATTGTTGGCTGTAGTTGGGGGGTCACTGTGTCGTCATCATGAAGCTTTTACTTCCCTTTCTCTTGTGTAATCGTTGTGGCGGAGGCCACTTTGGGTCTCCATTGAAGGGTGGGTATGACTACGGAGTGACAAGAGTGGGTCTCCATTGAAGGGTGAGTATGACTGCAGAGTGACAAGAGTGGGTCTCCATTGAAGGGTGGGTATGACTGCAGAGTGACAAGAGTGGGTCTCCATTGAAGGGTGGGTATGACTGCAGAGTGACAAGAGTTAGGAGTTGGTGCCATGGTGATATGTGGTGATTGCCCTCATAGAAATGTTGAGCCTGTAGGAGAGGTTTTGGGATCCACTGAAAGGTTATTGTTAGGCAAGGTTGAGGGTGTGATTGCGGATTGTTGGGCCTTGGAGAGCATTTGGGCCAGCGTTTTTCTAGTACCCTGTGGGCTTGTGTTTGTTGAATTGGTTGCCTACTACGAGGGAGACAAGCTCGAGGTGCTGGTGTATGAGGATGAGAGTTGGGTTTAGGAGTCTTTTAGGTATCCATAGTCGAGAAGGTGTGCCCTATGTGCGTGTGTTAGCGCTAATTTTTGGGCGAAGCTCGTCGGGGTGGTCATTCCTAACCATAAATGAGTAGGCTTCACCTACCATTCTTCCTCTTTGAGGTCTACCACTTGGGCCATATTGACCACTATATTCTTCTGCCAAAGTTTGGCTTGCTTGGCTTTAGCCTTTCATTGGGCTGCTTGTTTCATGTCTTCGTGGTCCTTTTTTCTTTTTTTCTTGTCATGAATGGCCCTTAGGGTGGTTTTGGTTAGTGGGCCATAGTAGCATTTGAACTTGCCACCATTGAAATATCTCGCCATTTTGACACCGTCAAGTGTCTCTATGCGCACAGCGCCTTACAGGGTTATCTCAGTGTGACTAGGAAAGGTCCTAAGCCTCTGAGCTTGAGTTTCTTTTTGTGCGTTATTGTGTTGAATAACAGGACCATGTTGTCCTCATTCATTTGCTTTTCTTTCAGCTAGTCATTGAACCATTTTTTATGCCTTAGCTTCTCGACATTCATGCTATATACATCTAAAAGACGTGTTTCATCAAGCTTTTCAAGCTCAAGTAGGCAACAGCCTAAGACATTCCCCGTGAGTTTTTCTTGTATAGCAATGCGTAAGATTAGGACCAAGAACTCCATAGACCTAAACGCTTCAGTACCATAGGTTAAACTGAAGGGTGTGGCATTAGTAGCTGCCTTAGGCCTAAAGTGTTGCCGGTAACTTTTGTTCCCAATCTTTGCAATTAGCCTTAACAGTTTTGGTGAGAAAACGGCACACAAAACTTTGTTAGTGCTTTTAGCTTGGCCATTAGCTTGGGGGTAATATGGGGAGGACTTTCTATGAGTGACAAGGAATTATTGTAAGAGGAATTGGATTACCTCATTAATGAAGTGTGTTCCATTGTCGCTCACAAGCTCAAGAGGGCAACCAAAGCATGTGATGACTGAATCATATAGGAATTTTTACAGTCAATCACGCATCATATTTACGAGTGGCCCAAGCTTTGACCCATTTGGTGCAATAGTCCGTGGGCAGCAATTATATATCGGGCATGAGTGTATCTGGCTGCGAGACTAATGGGCCCAATGAAATCAATGCCCCACTTTTTGAATGGTTACAAGGACACAACAGGGTTCACGGGCATGCTGTCCTTAAAGTGTCGGATTGCCACACGTTGGCATTCATCACATCGCTTGATGTATTCTTCCGCATCAACTTAAGGTGGGCCACCATAACCCGACTGTGAGGACTTTGCGTGCAGTGATATCTGCTGCAAAGTTCCCTCCAACACAGGTAGAGTGAGCTTATTCTAGAAGGAAGACATATTCGTCTTCATGGACACAACATCTGAGAATCTTGTCTTTCCCCTACTTGTAGAGTTGACCTGCAATGAGTTAGTAGGGGGCTAGCTGTTTAATGAGGTGACGAGTACGGTCCTTGTTTAATGAGGTGACGAGTACGGTCCTTGTTTAGAAGGGGGTCCACTAGTAAGCCATTGGATAAAAAGTGTGCTACCTCCTCGCCCCACTCAAGAATTAAACATAATTGGAATAGGGCGGCATCTAGTAAATCATCATCAACTCCCACGAGTGGCTCACCATTTGGGGATTCTTTACATGTGGTCTACCAGGACATGGTGTGAGCCTAAAGCCTCACTGTGACAGTGAAGTCGAACTCAAGCAAGATAAGTAACCACTTGGTGATTCTTCCTGTTGTACAGGCTTGTTTACCAGGTATAGAAGAGCTTGATGGTCTACAAAGAAGATGAATTTGGTTGCTAGAAGATAATGGTGAAAGTCCTTAACAATGTAAACCATGGCTAATTCTTCCCTTTTAGTCGTAGTATAATTTCTCTTGGCCTCGTTCAGTTTTGGCGATTGGCAAAGCTAATAGGAAAATCCATCTTGTGTTCGCCAGGTTGGGCCAGCACACATCCAACAGCAAAAGCGGAGGCATCGATGTGGACATGAAAGATAATGTCCCAGTTAGAGGACCTGAGAATAAGAGCACTAACTAAGGCTTTCTTGAGGGTCGTATAAGCTTGTTGGCATTCCTTCGTCCACTCGAAAAGGATTAAGAGTCCGTAAAAGAGGTCGAGCTATATCAGCATACATAAAAATGAAACGCTATGATAATAGCCAACATGCACCTTGCTATCATACGTGGAGATTCCATGTCGGGAGATAATGTGTCCTAGGATAACTCCATGCCTAACCCAAAACTGGTATTTGAGTGGGTTCAATGAAATGTGATACAACCTTCTTCTTTCCAACACCTTACGTAAAAAGGCAAGGTGGGCCTTCTTTCCAACACCTTACGTAAAAAGGCAAGGTGGGCCTTCGCGAGGAGTTGACACAAAGGTCATCCATAAAGACCTCAAGAAATTTTCGAAGATATTCCTTATAGGCCATGCACATTAGTTGCTGGAAGGTTCTGGGGGAATTGGTTAGCCTAAAGGGTATGACACGGTATGCGTAAGTGTCCCATTTTGTGGCAAAGGCTATTTTGTGTTGATCCTTGGGGTCGATCAACACCTGGTTGTAGCCAAAGAATCCATCAAGGAAGTTGTAGGCTTCCTTTCCCATGACCCATTCGAGCACATGCTCCGTGAAGGGTAAGGGATAATGATCCTATATGGTGGCGACATTGACCTTTTTAAGGTCCACGCACACTCTTACCTTCCCATTCTTTTTGGGCACTATCACTATGGGTGATACCCATTTTGTGTGCTCTATTTCGTAGATGAATCCGGCGTCAATGCGTCGATCGATTTCTTCTCAGACCATCTTGGAATAATTTGGGTTCATAGGATAAGCCCTTTGTTTGACCGGTCTTGCTCCATCAACCATCAGAATGGTGTGCTTGACTACTTCTTCGGGAGGTACACCTTTCATATCTGTGTACTTCCAAGCGAAGCAATCCTAGAATTCTATGAGTAGAGCGATGAGTTCAGTATCTTCTTCCATTGAGGGGTCATCTCTAATGTATATTGGCCTCGAGTCTTCGCCAGGCCTGCCAGAATAATTTCTTTTACCTTGGTTGGACCATCATATGAGGTCCTTGGTTATCCATTGTGGGACCTTTGGGCCGAGTCATATTGTACAAATATGTTGGCCATCTGGAAGGTCTTAAAGTGTTTGGGAACTTGTTTGGGAACTTCGACCCTATTTTTTTCTTCTTTTATTAGCTTTTTGGCTTCTTTTTTCACCACAGTGCTAACTTCTTATTGTGTGCTTTGCACGCAGAACAGAAAAGCTTTTCAGGTTGTTTGGGTTTGGGATCAACAAGCTCCATTGTCTTTGGGGTGGTCTTATAAACCAGAAGGGAGTTATTTGTGAACTCCTTTTGGCATATTTGGTTGAAGTGGTCATGTGCTTCAATCGCCTCGACATATTTTAGCCAATGGGTGTCTGAATTGTAAGGGAACACATAGCGTTCTAGCCCATGGAATCTATCAGGCTTGCGAGTTCTATGTGAGCGTGTTTCCCTTGATGGTTCCGCTTTATTGGCATGTTCAAGTTCTTGAGTGGCAACATTAGGCAGGCAGGTATGCAGAGCTAAGCATGTAGAGAGATGTGATCTCCTGTCTGTCTACCGTAGCAAACCTGGTTCCTATATGCCTTGAAAGTATGTACAGCGTAGTAAGGATATGCATCCAATTCTCAGAGTCTTTTAGCTCTAAAAGAGGTGCACATTCCTCACTATCTCTCCTGCCGCTCATGGGATGTACCTTCTTCCACGTGCATAGGTTGATCTTCTTCACTGTCTGATCTTTCCTTCAAATGTAGATATGGTTGGTATCCCAATCATGGATCATTTTGGTTTCCCTCATGAATGGTCACCCAAGGATGTAGTCATATGAAACTAGCTGACATCCAAAGTTCATCACCACAAAGGTGTGGCACAAGGTAGTTCCAAGGATCTTTATTTTCAAATCCTTCATCAATAGAACAATGGGTCTCTGGCTATGGCTCCGTCATGCGATTTTGACTAGTAATGTTGTGCCATCCATGGCGGGTGCTCCCCATTTTTTCGAGCATTGTTTTGTAACAATGCTCACTCCTACTCACCGTCCAGGATTGCTATGACTTGGAGGCCATCGAAGGTTATCAGCAATTCCGCATTGAGTTCATTTCCTTCAAAGTATTGTCCGAGCTTATTTACTCAAACTGTGGGGGTGTCGGTAATCTCGTGGGGTTCAACAAGTTCTTCTTCCTCTGACTCGTTAGAGCTGTCTTCCTCTAACTCGCTAGAGCTATCTTCCTCTGACTCGTTAGTGTTGTCTAGCTCTCTATGAATTCTTGCATGCCCGCCCCGAGGTGTCCCTCCATCCAATCCTTCAGATCTTTCCATAAGCTTGGGCTACCTTGAAGCAAGGTGCCAATGGGGATCTGGATCTAAGAAGAGAGGAAGGAAGACCAGCAATGTCTCTAGGAGCTGAGGTTGTTCCGTGAGGAAGATTGCCTTGGCTTGCTCTTAAGCTCTTATATGTATATGGTATTTGGATGGGGATCTCTATGTCCATTCTTTTAAGATGGTCATCCCCCAGGTTTCTGAGATATTCAGCTACCCAGTTTCCCTGGTGAGGGGTAGTTTTTGTAGTGGGTGCTACTGCTTGTGTTGCCTATGTGTGGGGTGACAGCAGGTCTGGGAGCTCTCTATTATATACCTGAGCTTCTTTAGTGGGTCACATGTTGGAGACCGAAGGACATGGCTCAAGGTAAGTAGTTAGAGGCTCATCTTCTATCTGAGCTTGGGAGTCCCTGACCAATTATTGGGCTACTAGGAGTCTTTTCTTTTCCTCTATGGGATTAGGGTATTCGGCAAGCTTTTTAGGGAGTTGGTTATTGTCAATCTGTTCCTTGGCTTGGGTGGCTAAGTGTAGTAGATCTTCCTCTTCTGATGAAGAGGTTGACATGTGTGATCATGCCATCTTCCAAACCACTCTTGATAATTGCTCGGCTATCTCCTTTGCCGATTTTTCTAGTTTTCTTTCTCGAGTGTCTAGTTGCTCGTGCTTGTTCAAGGACATTCTTCGGAGATAAGAACTTTGCTTGTCCCTAATCTCGCGAGGTTGATGCCTGTGCTGCAACATGAGCTAGGCGGGCTAGGTCCTCTATTTGTTTTGCAATCTAGTTATGGGTATTAAGAGGGACCATATGGATGAAGCCATCTCTTACACTCAACAGGTTAATGTTGGTGCTGGGGTAGTTTCATAAGCCTTCCCTATCGTTTCCTAGTCTCAGTGGACAATCCTTATACACATGGTCTATCCCACACCCAATGCATAGAGGGGTTAATGCGGAAGCGCCTGCAGAGGTACTTGTCATCTCTTTCTTGATTGGACACCAATGAGGTCATTCGCAATGATAGCATTATTGCATGCGTGGTCGTTTCCATTGTATTCATGTCCTGGCCCCGTGGGATTGGAGAAGCTAAGTACACTGTGGAAACATTTGGTCACCCTCCATCACGAAGTGGCTTAGAATTTGAGAGGGTGGATTGGTTGGCTCCAAAGGTTTGTAGGTAGGACCTTCAGGAACTTCCCCCTTGTCCCCTTCTTCAAAAATTTACGTCAGGGTTAGCTAACAAAGAGGTGTGATTTGCGGCGGCAATAGGGGTTGAGGTGGGAGAACAGGGGGTGGAGAGGGCATTTCGGGTACCCTTATAATTCCTCATTGGGCCATTTCTTGGCCTAGTTGAGGTACATTGTGAAGCGCAGGTGCTGGCAAGGCCAACGGTTCCCTTGGGTTTGCAGGCAGTAGTAGCAGGGCGGCTTGAGAGACAGAGCGTGGGCTTGAGCATCCCTTTGCTGATAACAGTTCGTGGCTTCATGATTGCCCCACCTTTGGCAATATATGTGCAATAGAGGGTGGAACGGGGTCACAAATGTGGACACTCCATGGTGGTATGGTTAGCTCGACAAATCAGGCACCATACTAGATCCCTCTTTGGATAGAGATGGGATTGGCCAACCCCATCTGGCCTTTGCCGGCTCTTCAATGTTGGGCCATTTGTTGCATTAATGAAGTAGCCAACTACTCGACTTCTTGTCTCGAGAAGTGGTCTACTTTCTGCTTCCACATCAGATTTTGTGCTGGTGGTCTTGAATGAGGCTTTTGATGTACCCTCATGAAGTTCTTGGGAATGTGTTCCCTTGAAGTTGTCCTCGAAGTCCATAGCACTCCTGCAGCATTGCTCAAAGGAGGTATGGGGGGCCAAGTCATACAAGGAATTGTGTAGGGGTACGTCATCCATACCTTCCAAAAATCTCCCTATTAACCTTTCATTAGAGAACTTGTCTCTGGCTCCACAACGAGAATGGAGATATCTAACTCTATTGATGTAGTCTTCGATGGTTTCACCATCCTTTTATCTAACTTTTCAACAGAACTCCATCTGGTACCCTAACGAGAATATCCTACCTTGAAGGCCTCTTTCAAGGCTTCAAAGGTGGCCTTGTCCTCCTCAGTTTTCAAGGACCTAAACCATTGGCTGGTTTTACCGTCTAGGGTGAGGCCAAAGGCACTCACCTTAACCTGATCTTCCACATGGCCAAAGGCTTCAAAGATTTGGTTGAACATCTCTAAGTGTGGGATGGGGTCTCCAGTCCCATCAAATTTAGTGAACAGCTACAAGATGTTTGTGGGTTTATTCCGCTCTAATCTGGGTCCTTTGAGCCAAGGCTAGGGGTGTGATGCTTGCAGCCACCCCCTCCCTATTTCCATGGCTAATCTTAACATTTCTAGTGTTGGCCATGCCATGGCTAGAGCGGGTGTTGGTTGGGGAATGATTGGTGGAGGAGCGGGTCCAGGTGGATAATAGACCATTGGAGGCCCTTGTCTCATGGGTGGGTTAGGCAATGCCTCATGTGGCCCCATGTGATATTTGGGGTATGCTCCCGTGGTGGGTATTGTTGATATACAGGTGGATTTTGCTGATGAGATGGGACCAGGTAGGCCCTTTATCTTTGGTAATATGTTTTTGGCCCTTGGGAAGATGAATCTAGCCCTAGGTTTTGTATGGGTCTTTGGGCTCTGAATAAATCGACCAACTCTAAGATAGGCGCGGCTCTCCAGACTAGTGGTTGAGTCTGGGTTTGATGGCTCTCGCTTTACCCAATTTCTACTTTAGGATCTAGAGATGGCGTGGGCTCACTTTCCTGCTGATGTTCCATAACTCTCACCCTGGGTTGTGGCTCTTCCAACTGTGTGTTTCCCAGGATAAAGTTGCAGAGGTAGGGTCTTGCTCTTGGACAGGAGGTCTGTCCATACGCTAAGCTTTGAGCTCTCCTATTTCGAGGTCATGAGTTTCTCGTCCCGTGCTAGGATGGTCTTCGCTCTCACTGGTGCTGTCAAAGACGAGCACCGTTTGGTTTTAAGCGGTATTGACCGATGGGTCTGACCTTATAAGCGAGGGAGCTTTGGGAGAGTTTATATCGTCAAAGAGAGGATTGTTTTGTACCAATTTACTCGAACGTAGGTGCATGAATGTGTGGAACTAATGTGCAGAACCCCCCTGTGAACAATCTTTTTTTTTAAGGAATGGTACAACCGTACGCTTTAATATGGTATGGGCGCACAATTTAGAAGGGAACGAGCGTACGCTTCTCAGGAAGAAGATGGCACAAGCGTATGCTTCCTAAAAGACACAAATGTGGCTTCAAGAAGGAATGGGCGTGTGCTTCTGGATGAAGAAGGTATGGGCGTGGCAAGCAGATGTACGGGCATGGCAAGGTTGCACGAGCATACACTTTAGAAAAGAGAAATGGTACAAACATGGCACAAATGGCACAGACATATGCTTGCTCGAGCTGGGGCAAAAGAGAATGACACGAGCGTGGCAGTTGAAGGGAACACGTTGAAACGGCATACGCTTCTGGGAAGGAACAGTCGTGGCACAAATGGAACAATCGTGTCACAAATGGAATGAGCGTTTGCTTCCAGTTTTCAAAGAGTTTTCAGAGAATTTAATGTTGTAGGTCTGACTGCCACCTACAATATTGTCTGAAAGTGCAGTTGTACCCCTTGGTTAAATGTAATTTGTCTACTTAATGAAAATATTATCTTTTTAATGCTATAACTGCCAAATTAATGGCTGAAGATTTGCCTAGGAGGAATGGAACGGGCGTGGCAAGTTTGCCACAACTGTGCCCTGTGAATGGAACGAGCATTCGCTTCTTAGAGGTTCATCCAGAATGGGATTTTTGCCTAGTTTCCTCCTTTGATTTTTGCAGATTCAGGTACCTTCCCAATGTTTTTTGGATTTTTGTTTTGATAGGGAGCTAGAGCTAGTCTCTAGCTACCTATTGATGCCTAGAATGTGTAAAGAAACCTAATAAATTAAGATTAATTTGATAATTAAACTATGGTGCACTTAATGGAAGATGAACAAAAAATCAAAAATTGTATGAATGTCAAGGGCAAAGATTAAACACTTACTTGTGTCTCTCGCACTTGGTGAAGACCTCAATGCTCCAATGCTCTGGTTGACCTCCATAACTCCATGGAACACCATCAAACAAACAAACAACAAACTCAAACACATGCAAACAACCGTTGGATTTGCACTCCAACCAGGCTAAATGAGGACTCTAGCAAATGAAATATGTGGAGAACCCTAAGCTAAGTGCTATCCCCGCCGGCAATAACGCCAAAGATGTTAATCCAAACATACAACCTTGCACAAAAGAGAGGGAAAGAATAAGAGAAACAACCATCATGCAAGGGTCGAGTTAGAGATATACACTTAGCCAACCCTAGTGAGGGTTAACTCCCCTTTGTGAGGCCGCTAGTAGGGGCTCACTCCACCACCACGTGTGTCACCCAAGTGGAGATTCAAGAGCTAGGTGAAGAGCAAGAAGGAGGGAGCTATGGAAAGCTCAACCTTCACTCCATACCACATGCATGCAGAAAGAGGGACCTTGGTAGAGAGACAAGAGGGAGGAGAGGAGAAGCTAGATCATCACCATCCCTAATATGCATACACAACAACAATCAAGCATGCATGCATCCACAAGCAAGAGAGAGAGAGAGAGAGAGAGAGAGAGAGAGAGAGAGAGAGGGGCAAAACTCAAATGAGACTAATGGGATTGACCCCCTTTCATATTCCATAAAATTTCTTATATACAAGAGTTCTCATTTTACAATGGCCAACCGCCCATTTATGATTTGGGGGCCCAAAACTAGCTTCCTAGCTCTATGTACATCTTTTTCCTATGATCGGCATTACAAAAACCATAAGCTCAATCATCTAGTATCGCTTTTATTATTCAGCGCTTTGCGCAATTACAAAAAGATAAATTACAAGAAGCATAGCCACACTTGAAAAATAATGTTAATCAGAGTGGTTAACAAAGAATCAAGGTGAGATTCTATATGTGCTTAGGAGCATTCAACATCTCCAACTACCGTGAGATTGTGTTAAAATTAAATGGAATCAATGAATTCTAGACCTTACGCAGATTCATTGAGAGGCTTACACCCAGATTATGAGGCTTTTGCAGAGCCTAAGCAGTCGATGGATTTCGGTGAGGCCATAAAATATGTGCAGATTTATGACTTTTCACATCGCTCTCTAAATCTGGGCTCAACAAGACAACTGAGGGTAAAGAGGGATCTAGCTTTAAGAGGAAATTCTTTCGAGGTGATAGGGGGAAGGGAGCCAGAGTGAGTGATAGAGAGGGCAAAGTAGGGGATGGACAAAGAAAAGCCAATCTAAATTCACTAAGAAGGAGCAATATAGTAAAGCTAGAAAGGAAAATCTATGATTTATTTGTTTTGAGGCTAGAGATAGCAAAGCAGCACGTCCAAAGCTGTGACATGCCATCGATGCCGACGATATTCATGAGGTATATATTTGTACCCATTTACATAGTTTTGTTTCCATAGATGAAACATGTTGATGATGTTGTTTTCATAGATGAAACAAGTGTTAAAGTTAATGTTTTCATAGTTGAAATTGGTTTAAGTAATGAAAACTTAAACAGCGTTGGAAGAGGCCCATGTTTGTTAAACATTGTTTCATCATCTTGTGAACAAAACCAAAAATCCAAGGCAAAAATCAAGATAATAAAAAAGCTAACAAGTACGTAGTTACGTTTAGTTATTTAATGCAAGAGTTTAGGGATATTTTTCTTGATGATTTTCTAGATGGTGTTCCATCATCTAGGGATATCGACCATAGCATTAAGGTGTTCCCTATCCATAAGCAAGACTACTTACAGAATCAACCACTCGAAAGCACAAGAGGTGGAATGACAATTAGCTGAGTATGTAAAGAAAGGATTCATAAGACCAAGCTCTTCACCATGGGCATCACCCATTATTTTGGTAAAAAAGAAAGATGGGTCTATGCAGATGTGCATAGACTATTGTGCTCTTAATCAAATTACAATTAAGAACAAATACCCAATGCCATGCATTGACAAGTTGTTTGACCAACTTAATGGTGAGCAATACTTTTCTAAGATTGATCTTAGATCGGGGTATCACCAAGTTAAGATAAAAGAACATGATATTCCTCCCAAGACCGCATTTAGAACTCGTTTTGGACATTATGAGTTCCTAGTCATGCCATTCAGCTTAACAAATGTGCAGTGACATTTATGACGCTAATGGACAATGTGTTACACCCATATTTAGGAAAATTTGAAGTAGTTTTCCTAGATAACATACTAGTTTACACTAAGTCCGGCAAGGAACACTTACAACATTTGTGCTTGGTGTTCGAATTGTTTAGGAAAAATAAGTTATTTGCGAAGGAAAGAAAATGCACATTTTTAGCTAAGAATATTCAAGATTTGGGTCATATTATATCTGTGAAGGAACGTAAATGAACCTTGAGAAGGTGAATCCATTCTCAAATGGCCGGAACGAAAGAACGTAGAAGAATTGTAAATTTTTCTAGGCTTGTCAAGGTTTAACCGACTGCATGTCAAGGACTACGCGAAGATTGTAGTCCCCTTAACTGATCAGTTGAGGACAAAGGATAAAAGTATTTGTTAAGAGGGTCCTCAACAAAGAAGTTTTGAAAAACGCAAGGTGGGCATATCAGCGGCACTTGTTTTGAGTATTGTGGATCCTAATAAACCGTTTTTATTGGAGACAGACATGAGTGGGAAGGCTATAAGGGCGGTTTTAATGCAAAGGGGATGCCCTATTTCATTTGAGAGCAAAAAACTTGACCGCACCACCGAACGTAACTACTCGGGCTATGCCTGAGAGCTACTAGCTATTATTCATGCTCTAAAAGATTCGCAACATTATTTGTATGGCACTGCTTTTGATGTCCGGATGGACCATAAAAGTCTAAAATGGCTTTCTAAGTTAAAAGGTAGAAAAGCTCAGTCGATGGAGATCCTACAAGAGTTTGACATGCAACTCTGTTACCAAATCGAAAGTGCTATTTGGGAAAGGGCACGTTCTCCTATGTTTATAGAATTTTGGGAAGGACTGTGCCAATTCCCTCCCATACTTTATGTATGGTTTTTTTTTAAACTTCTCACACAAACCAGCACGAAAATCCTATGACTTGATGAATGACGTGTAACTTAGATTCAAATGTGGAAATAAATTTGGAATTATCTACCTTGCGATGTACTCTGAGATCTCTATCGATGTCCATCGATTTCTCACACTGAATATAATTATAGCCTTGATGTTCATGCTTGTTTGAGCTCTATAAGCTGTTCATATAAACTTGAGAAAGACACGCATACGAAGAGGACGTGCTGCAGAAATGGTATTGGGTTGTAGTGTCCATTGTCAAGATAGCCCGAGTGCTAGTCATCCTAGGATACAAAAGACCTATGCACTAGTAAAAGACAGTTTCGTTGGGCCGAGTTTGTTCAAGGACATCTAGGACTTCATGTGCTGAAATACAAGGAGTGTCAGGTCAATAAACATGAGCACCTCAAGAATGGAGGTTTGCTTCATCCATTGGATATTCCCAGAGGGAAATGGGAGAGTATCTCCATGGATTTCATCACCAGTTTACCTAGAAAGATTGAGGGCACGACTCGGTTGGGGTAGTGGTTGACAGATTGACCAAGATGGTGAGTTTATACCTACTAAAAAGGAGGTAGAAACTCATAAGTTAGCTAGGTTGTTCATCGAACATCTCTACAAGCTATATGGCCTATCTATAGATATAGTTTTTGATAGAGCTAGGAAGTTCGATAGGAGGCAAGTCTTCAAAAATTTGGACACTACTCTCAGTATGAGTACGGCTAATCATCTGTAGTCTGATGGTCAAACAGAAAAGAGTCAACCAAGTGTTGGAATACATGCTTCGAGCATATGTCAGTAAAAAGTCATCCAATTGGGAGAAATGCCGCATTTAGAATTTGCTTATAATAGTTCAAAACATTTTAATTTTTTTCAAAAAGGAGACTTCTATTAAGTATGAAAATTTTACAAATTGGAGATTTCACACCAAGCAAGGTGGAGATCTCAACCAATCAAGAGCCATGTGCTGCCAACAATAGGGTCCCGAATGAGAGGATGTGAAAAAGATACCAATGTCCCACTCTCTCAAAAACTGGGCGCGCTTCCTCTCCGCAGCCCTCGAAGATCCCTGGATTCTGGCCGAGGTAGCCATAATGGTGTAAATCTCCCAAGAACTATCTAGCCTCTGTGCCGGAGGGACAAAGTGTGAAAGTGGCAAATCCTTAAGACAACACTGCCGAGCAGCTCCTTGCCTAACCATAAAGGCCAAGCTCCTGTCAGTCCCCTCGAACCTCAACTGAGGCCCCAAACTGTGTCAACCAAATGATAGAACCAAAAGAAATGATAGCATCCCTCTTAATCCTACCAAAGAGGTGTGCAATCGTCGCAAACCAAACCCTATGTGCTTCCTTGCATTCCCATAAACAATGGTAAACTGACTCCGAAACTCTTGCACATCTAGGGCATGCTGGGCAAGCACCAGTAAAACAGACCTCCACTGATTGGTGGCCAGACCACCATGAAGGGAAACTCAGAAAAAGGAGGAAATATGTGGCTTCCTATAAGAGTGTGCCACAATCTCCGCCAAAATGACCTCTGAATGTCAATCGAAATGCCGTAAGACTCCCAATGGGGTCTAAGAGTAGGGACACTCTGAATGTGTCCCAATATAAGATGTCTGACATTCAATAACTAGATTTAGTCCATTCATGATATGTATGGTTTCTAGCCAAGGTCTCCTATAGCCGTAGGATTAGAAAAGGAGAAGTTGCAATCTATCAAGGAGTTCCTTAAAGATATGCAAGATATGTTGTAGGTAGTAAGAGATAGCATACGCAACACACAGGATCGTGTGAAGACGTATGCAAATAAAGGTCATAGAGAAGTAGCCTTTGAAGAAGGTGAATTTGTATTCTTGAAAGTTCTCGCGAAGTCGGAAACTCTCAAGACGGGAAAGTGTCAAAAACTTTCGCCAAGATATTGTGGACCTTTCAAAATCCTTAAGAAGATCAGTGGCGTAGCTTACAAACTTGAGTAATCTGCTTGATGTCCACCTATTTTATTCCCTTCTAACCTTTCTTTGTAGCCTTTCTTTGCACAGTAATGATTCTTTAAAAGAAAATCAACCAAGAATTGAAAAAGGTTGAAAGATTGAGTACTTAATGTATTGCACTCCAAATCTATGTTGAAAACTTGATTTGCATAAGATTTCAACTCTGCACAATTTCTTGATCAAGGTTTGCAATCAGCAGTCCAAGATTTCAACTCATAAACTTTCTTGATCGAGATTTGCAATCATCACTCCAAGGTCTTCCAAAGACTTGCACATTAACCGTTTCTAGATCTTTTTCCATCAATATTTTCACAAGACTAAAGATTTTTGGCAAATCCCTTACTAACACAAGAAATCCCAAAATATTTTTAAGAAAATGTTGGTTCTAGGTTTTGTTGTAATACTGTATAGAAATTAGGATTTATAAAATGATAATTAAGGTTTAATCATGGATTATGATAAAAGAAACTCTAATCAAGAAGATAATCAAGAAATAGTCAAGTTAGAGTTTCTAAAAAGTGTGATTAGTATGTACCCAAAAAAGATTAACATTAATCCTATTGCTACTCCGCTCGCAACAAAGATCAAAGAAAATTTAAAAAACTAGGTAAAACCTAATCCAAAAATGATTAAGTGCACTAAATCACTCCCTAAGCAAGGATCTAAGCAAAGCTCTGATGCAAGAAAGAGATCTAGTGAGAGAATAGAACTCATTGATTGGAGTGCTCACACAAATAGACTTAATGGTTGGAGTCCACACAGGATGCTCCTCAATACCTATAGTAGCCATAGGTTCATGAAAGCCATGAAAGCTTGGGCAAGAAGCTAATAGCTCTAAGAAAGGTAAAGTGTATAATATGTCAAAAAGTTAATGAGGTAATGATGAAGGCATAAAATACACAAGACGTGTGCATTTTTAAAGCCCCAAGGCCCACCATGTCGCCCATGTGTAAATGACCCTAAGACCCCATGTGTCTAGGCCCATCCTCTACGTGCATGTGTACCTACAATCACTTCATTACATATGACCTAGCTCTTGGCAAACCAAGCAATTTTGAACAAGAAAGATAAAGCCATCAAGACACTGCCAAAGAAGAGAGTGTCTTATAAGCTTTCCAAGAGCAATACGACAAAACATTTACAAATGCCTTGCATGCAATTGAGATGAGCACAAAAGATGACATCATAAGAAGCTTTCCTTGTATGCAACTGAGATGAACAAAAAAAAATGACATCATAAGAAGCCTACAAATAAGAGTTAGCCCAAGTGCTCATAAGCCCAGACGCAACTAAGTTGACTAGGGCGGACGTGTAAAAGGACCAACTGATCCTAGAGATGGCAGTCCATTTGTCAAATCTAGTGCTATAGCACCATAGTCCTGCCCAACAATACCTCCACTTAGCTCTCAACGCACTATCATTCATGTTTATATATTAGGGGTATGCCTTGGACCAACTGTTAAACTTGCACATGTTTACCGAGCTTTGCAGAAAGGTGCCCGCAAGTGAATACATGCACCTGGTGAATATAATGATCTTCAAAGGGGACATCTATTTGGAGACAACCACCATCAGATATTTACAATGAAAGAATTCATCCCATGGTCTCCAATCATCATGCACAATATACAATCTTAAGGAATCCATGTGCAGAGGCTAATGCATACAAATCATTCTAAATGTAGATCAACTCGCAGAGCCTCCTACCACCATGGTGGGTGTAATTATGGACGATGCGGTGACATGGATTCATGAAGAGGACCTAGGGTGGACAAGAGAGCCACATAGTACAAGGCATTGCATGCTAGTCCATTGGCTACCACATATGACCCAATTGGCATGGTAGTCCTTTACTACCGTATTATGGCACCATATTGAAGAGAAAAAGGTGGCCAATGCATTTTCTTCACTACCCTACCTTCGACAAGATGGAGGCTAATGATACAATTGACTTTATTGAATGAGCTGAGTGACAAGATTATCAAGATAAGCATTGGAAGTCAGAAGGGTCAAGCTCTAGAGGACGCAGTGAACAAGCCAACAAAGAGGCCGTTGATGCCAACAAAGGCTTGGAAAAAGGTGACAAGGAGCCACCCTTGGGCACAACTACTACTACTGAGCAACCTAAGGATGCTAAGGCTTTCCCATGAATTACGCAACAAAGAGAGAAAACTAGCCCTAGGGGATGGAATTCCCAGACCTAAACGTCGATGCTTTTGAGGAACCACCACGTCTATAAGAGGGCAACAAACCACAAGAAGGAGAACCCAACACTGACTAGAGAACCACACCGCAAAAGGTGCATGAATCCCTACCTAATCATTTTAATCATGCTAGTTTATTCTTTGAGGTGAAAGAAAGAGTGTAAGAGGAAATTCCAAAGGATCTCTATGAACCCATCTAAAGACTCTTCCTCATCGAGATCACATTCACAGTGTACATATTCTTGAGGTCCCGCTCATGCGACTCTACCTTTAGTAACCCTTCAAAAAGTGTTGCAAAATATACCCATCAATGAGCATGGAGGATATAGAAGTCCAACAGATGATAGGGCATTCAATAGTGCAAAGATGAAAAATTAGCCCAAGTGGCAACTCCGCAATCCAGATTTCCTAGCCACATATGGCCTTGCCCCAATGAACCATAGAGTAAATCCAATGTACATACTACTGCATGGGTGCATGAGGTGGAAAGAATATGAAGTCAAAAAGAAGATCAACCCTCTCCTCAACTTCCCTAAATTCGAGTCTCCATCCTTTGGCATGATTCCAATAGAAGAGTGGATGTGTGGGTTGAAAGTCCAATTTATTGCCTCATATCACGATACCCTAGATGTTGCCACGTCCAAGTTGCCATCAAGTTTCTCAACATAGTCTACATCTATTTACAAGATCTCAAAGAAGAGGAGAGTCCCATGTAATGGCACAATAGAATGAATCTCATGCGTAAGGCCTACCTTCAACATCAATTGTAGGCCCACACTTTGCCACACCTATGGGTTGTTTGCACGCATTAAATTTTTGGAAGCATTCAAGATGCAGTTCTTTCAAGGAGATGTTCTCATCCAAGTGCATCCTCTCCAAGTATAATTTTGTGTTCACTCGCAATAATGCCCGTCCAACGTCTAAAGGCAATGCAACACTTCCACATGATGAGGCCGTCAAAGATAAAGTGATGATCCTCTCAACAACATGCCCATCATTCACAGCTTCCGAGGACAGAAGCATGTCTAGGCAAGGGGGTTGTTAACTCTTTTCCCTACATCTAAAATCCCCACCTCTAGCCTAGGATTTATTCACATTACATATGGCCGTGGAGCAATGATGTATTAAAAGCCAGCCATAGCACAAGCCTTGCATATATGGGATTGACCTTCTCTCGTGTCTCTTCTTCCATGTTACCTTTGTAACTTTTACCTTTATCTCCTTACAGTCAAACTGTATATAATTCTTATGTGCTGAAGAATTGTCCTGCCATTCATCCACGGCATGCACCATCTCATGGCTATTAAACAAAGGCAATTTTTCTGACAGTTGTTACTTATATATTGGTTCTGAGAGAACCACTTCACAAAAGCCACGAGCAGCATAATAAACCCCATCGATATAGCATCCACCAAACAAATTCTTAATCCACCGAGAGGCATTTTGCCAAAGAAAAACATATTGACTACGCATTCCAAGAATTTCTTAAATAGTCTGGACAGAAATTTTGTATTTCAAAGTTGGTTTAGGTTTGTCCCAAGCAGTCTGATTTTTTTCAAAATCTTTATGCAATACATCGAACACATATTGCGCATCTGGGTAATCATGGTTCACAGATACTGATTCTTTGAGTCTCTTGGGATCCATTTCCCCCAGAACCTTATCTCCACGACGGACGACTTGCTGAGGCTGCGAATCCATGTCAAAAAAAGAACAGGAAAAGAAAAACAGAAACACTGACACCGACACAAGCAAAAGACAGACAGCAGCTATTAAACAAGAAGAGGCTACAGCCAGCAAGCGGTAAGGAAATAGCAGCAGAATGAGACGAAGAAACAGCACACGCGCCCATGCACACAAATACATAAATATATCAACTGTTGCATGTACACATATGCAAGATTAGCCACTTGTCAAGATACTAGCAATTTTATACTACCTTCATGATGATTAGCACTTTGATAATGAAGCACCGGCTAGACCCGTGGCTATGATCTTCACTTGTATACGTTATGAAGTATTTCTTACCATTCTAAGAGTTCTGTACCTGAAATTTGAAATATCTGGTTCAAGGTCTTGACTTTCTCAAAAAACGTATATATTCAAAACTCATCAGCTCACACCTTACATACGTAACAATGTAATCTGTGCCTCAAGACAACATGGGAGAATCAACAACAAAAGATACTAAACTGATATACATGATGGGCCTACGTCCCACCACCTCCACAGAACTTTTCAAATGCTTTTCCCAAGTTAGTCCAGCAACCTGCAGTTGCACCTTCATTACCATGTTGTGATGGCTTTTGGATCGTGTTGCCATGCTTCTCATGTAAGGTTTCTATGATTGCTTCAACCTCTTCCTTGACTCGTTGAAACATATCAGGTGCCCTGACATCTGCAACATCCAGCTCTTCACTGTGACTTTGACTTCTCTCATGCTGTTCTGCGTGTTCCCCATCATGCTTCTCATGAGATTCATGTTGAATAGCTTCAAATTCTTCCCTCACACGTTGAGCTATGTTAGGCGCTCTGACATCCTTCACATCTGAATCAACATTCCTGGACTGATGGTTGGCCTACACATAATTACCTAGTTCAGCACCTTTTTTAATGAATTGCAATTGTTGGCTACCTTTGAGACCAGTGAATCAGGCTGTAAAAAACATTCACAGTGGCGAATGTAACATATGTGAAGCACTTTGAATTTGAAGTTCATACAAGAAAACTAATGTATATTTTCTGTTGGGACTAGATGGATGAGAAGAATGCTTGCTTCCAAGCAAGCATCATAACACGCCATAAAATAAGAGTTAAGAAAGGGCTTTTAGGCATGTTATGATCCTAACACAACCATGTACCATCATATCAATGATGCACACATGACCCAAAAAGAAAGTTAATTACCTCTACAATATGTGCTTGGCTATCCTGTCTTAACTCCTCTGCATGTAAAGGAATAAGAAACACGCATAAGAAGTTAATAATGCTTCATGTTGATGCAGCAATAAAACAGCCATAAGAAAATTAGGTGCATCAGTGGAGCACACCAAACATAACTCAGAGAGACTTATTTTCATAGGGCTGATTAGAGTAAATCACAATCTGATCCCCAATGAAAGTGCAAAAGTACAAGGAGATGGTGTACACATGAAGAAAAGTTTCAATTTGAACCAGATAGCAACGTGAAAGCAAGACATGACAAAAAGCATTGCTCTAAATATGGATGTGAACCACTGTCACAGCAGGTCTTGTCACCATTTTTCTCCGTAAGCATGATTAGCTATGATGTGAATGCATCATTTGTATCCAAAAGCTTTTGCCTGGGACACTACAAGCTAGTGTGACTAGCCATTGTGTTTATGTTTACCCAATGCAACTCGTACAATTCTTGCTCTAGTGTGGCTAGAGTCAGGGCACTGTTATTGTTACTAGCATTCCCTGAAGGCTCTGCTAGTGTGACTAGTATTCCTCACCTCCAATGTAGCTGAAGTTTCCTGGAGTTGGCTAGTGTGACTAGCTTTCTTCTCTCTCTATCTAGTGTAACTAGATGAGAGATAGTGTACGACAGTGTGACTGGGAACACACCAAGGAAGCCTAGAGTGACTAAAGCCCTGTGGACGAGTACAAGTGAGAACAGAAGATTTCCAATTTACATGTGTATATGCATAACTCATGAGTGCATGTGCTGATTAGATGATTTGCTAAAAGTATGCCTTGTTTTTATGTGCTGCTGTGGGTCAGTCTTGTAGTGCTGGGGATGCTTGGAACATGAAGTGTGAGTGCCCTTGTCTGTTGACAAACTGGCAATTTTGGAGGGCCCCAAAGATGTGCCAGAATTCAGCCCAAAACCTTGTTTGGGACATCGGCATTTGAACCAGCCCTTATTTTGAACCATGTGTGGGAAGCCCAGGACCACAATAAGAATGTGTGGGCTCTCTTGTAATAAGCTGCTCAAAACTCTTGACACCGTTTTCCCTGCATGGCCACCTACTAAACCTACCACCCTCTCCAATCTAACCCCTGGAGCAAGCCGCCTACATTCAGCTGTACAACCAGCCCCCTACACTACTGTGGCTCTGATACCACTGTTGGCAAGGGAAGACTAGCTAGCCTACAAGGCCATACCAAGGTACAAGTGGCAACATTCACCATATCCATAAGCTATCCTGAGATATATGTCCATATAGCTTGCCCGTAAGCTAGATTATATAATCCATGGAAAGAGTGCTAAACACAGGCATATAAAGTCATACTTCGAGAGTAAATTCTTTGAATCCATATATCCTTAGACTGAGCTATCTACTGCTCATGCTTCAATAAGTGAATAGGTTCGCCATGCTCAATAGCAATGATGGTCAATGTGGTCCCCACTTCTGATCTTTTCTCTTCCTCATTGTTGGAAGGAAGCCTCTACTTCCAAGGAAGCCTATGCTCTGATACCACTGTAACTGGTAGGCACAAAAACCCGGACTAGAAGAAACTTCAAGTACACAAAGTATAAAAGCAAGAAGCCACAAAATATATCGACAACACACCGAGCCGGAATGACCAGCCCCCCGTAGGTAACTTCTTTATTACGTAGAAGCTTTACTAGAAATCCAAGGTGGGGGTGCAATCTGCAGCAGATTTTCCACACGTGTCCTGTGTAGCTTTCCACAAAGCTCACATGAGACCGTGTGCAAGCTCTTTTCACAAGGCCAAAGAGCATCCAGTCTTCTGCATCTGCTCAGAACAGAGTCCATGACATTCCAAAAGAGAGCCTCAAACACTGAGCCAAAATCAGCCTCCGAAAACAACTCAAACAGTCCCCAAATCTGTTCCACAACAGATCAAACAATCCCCAAATCTGACCCAAAACAGCCCACTGCTTACAGCCTGTTCTCAGGACAGGAGAGAGAAGAAAACTGTGTAGTCAGCTCTTACAAACCACCATAAAGAACAGCCAGCAGGAACACGCTGCTGTACAACCAGTCTATGAGAGCGACCAGCAAGAAGCACACAGCTGTACAACCAGCTTTTGTCAACCAGCAGGAAGGAGGGTACTGTTGCTGTACGGCCTGATCCTTGCAAGGGTGCTGCTGTACACCTCTGCAGCAGCCAGTCGAGCAAGAGAGAGAAAAGAAACACACTGCTGTCAGCCAGCCTGTGGGCAGCTTGCAAAAGAAAACCACAACGCTACTGTCAACCCATTCAAAGGCAAGAGAGAGAGTACTAGCTGCTGCCGGCCTGTGCACCTGTGCACATATCCCCAAAAGAGCTGCTTTTTCAACGCTTCAGCTCATCCTCTTTTTTTGCTGTAGTTTGCTTTTCCTTTTCTCCGAAAGTGGCTTTCGTTGCTTAAAATATCCCCTTTTAGCTTTTTTAGCCAGTGTCTCTATAAATGACAGAATTTGGCCTTTTTTAGTGTCCAAGCTATAAAAATATCCCTCAAAGGTGGGCGCCTAGCTTTGTGGCCCAACAAACTAGCCACATGTCCATACAAGCTTTTAATGATACCCAAAGCCCATAAAAGCTCCTATCGAGTGCCCAAGCTTCAATGCTTTTATCCTTGAGCTTAATCCTGCTTCTGTGGAAAATCCCCCTTCTCACCTTGGTTCCATTTTGTGTGTGGGCTTCCCCCAAAACACTAATCAAAGCTAGTAAAAGGCCAAAATGGTGACATCCCCTCCGCCTTACAAGCAGTTTACCACAATTGTATAAGTCTGGTACCACCACCAACTCTTCAAGTGTAGTAGATCCACTGCCAATTTGCAGTATCCAACCACAGCCATACAAAAGAATACTTCCACCAAAAGTTTCTGTAGCCAACATGCACCTTTTATACTAGAAAATGTCCAAGCTAGTGACACCACTATCTGTGAGAAAAGGACGAGGTCGCCAACGCCTCAGGAAACCTTCCCGACAGTTTTGCATATGATCAGAACCACCCTGAGGCTTCCCCCACTGGCCGTGGAGGGTATGAATGATGTCAAGCCATATGCTCTTGATAGACTCTGCAAGAAGGGTGTGGGTGCCTTCGATGGCTTCGCTACATGGAGCTCTCCAAATGTGCTATGCGGCAATACTGCTACGAATCTCCTATCTCTGGCTCGAGCCAGGAGTCCAATGACAAGAGGTGGGGCTAGAACTGGCACTATCGAGATGTGAAGGTGAAAGACCTCCAAAGGGCTAGCCCCGAACCTTCCTCCTCGTAAGCCATGATAACCTCAGCCTCAGTGGCCCAAGCGATAATGCCCCAAGTAATAGTATGGGAAGAGGCCATGTCCATAGTGAAGATACGGAGAATCCGCTGCCAAACTTGCTAAGCCTTCGGGCAATCCCAAAGGCAATATCGTTGAGACTCCTAGGGATGGCCACATCTCGGACATGATGCTGGTCTACCTCCAATGGTGCCAACCGCCAAACTCCTATGTGCCACAGTAACCACAAAAAAGAGTGATCTTTCGAGGTCAAAAACAATCGCAGAGCCTCTTCCAGAAATCTGAGAGAGTGTGCGGTGAGAGGCCCTGAGACTACCACCATCCTACTGCTACCAAAGTGCCCTCGACCTCGAGCATCTGAATTCTACAACCAAGCCATGCGGTGTATGAAAAAAATGGGGTGCCCGGAGTCTCCTCCTTGTCTGCAAGATCAGACCAAGTCCACTCCCCCAGGTCCCACTAGAGGCGCATGATGGACTGGCTCTCCCAAATCCATAAACGCCAAAGGCTCTCCCTGGCCACCTTGGCCCGGTAGTGGGTCAATGTGCCACTCATGTGCATGGAATCCGATCACCCTCACCCTCTGTAACGTACATCCCTTGAAGTCCTCCAGGGGGGCCTCTGCAGGGGGGCCTCTGATCTTGCTAATCTGTCGTGAGGTCCAATCGAAAAAGTGAGCGAGGAGGAGCTCTCATCCACGTCAAGAACAACCAGGAGAATATCATGCCTATTGAACACTCCCAACCCCTGCGGGGGAATAGGGTCAGGGATCAGGGTGAGCCACTCCAGAGGAATGGCAAAGTCGATATCAAGGTTGAGTCTGTCCCTACCCCAGATCCCAATCATGCCCCTCTCCTGAACCACTGGGGGGAGCTGTCTCAATGTAAGCCAATCTCCAAGGGATCTAGCAGGGCCCGTGCTCAAAGCTCCCTAGGATACATGAGGACGATCCCCTAGCATGTGACCACTAGGTAAAGGGATCACGGGTTCCAAATCAAGGACTCTTGGAGACGCTCCTCGAAGGCTACCGAAATAGACTGTTGGAGGGCCAGCCTGAGATGATCCCAAGTTCGTAATAGACTGGCTGCAAATCTGTCCTCAAAAGCTAGGCTAAAGCCACGAGCCCACGTCTCCATGAAGATCCATCTAGTGCTCTACAGCGAGGGGCCTCCCAAACTTGGTGTACGGACAAAAATGCTAGCCAAGAAGAAATCTTCCTAAGGCTCACCGCCTAGAAGAAGTCCTCTAACAATCAGCTTGCCCAAAAGGGCACGGCTCTGAATGGCAGGGTCGATGATGCCCAAGCTCCCTCCATGGCACGATTGTATGATCACTCTCCATGCCACCTTGGCCCAGGCAGGCCTCCCATCCCTACCAGCTCACAGACAATTGCGGATCAACTGTTGAACCTAACCAATGCAGGCTCGTGACTCGTGAGAAGGCACGGCAAGAAGTAATGTACCACATGGTGGCAAGAAGAACCTGGTTCGCCACCACTACTCGGCTGGCTAAGGAAAGCCTCGTTGAACTCCACTATAAGAAGTTTCTTCCAAATGCTCAGAAGAGGAGGGGCTGACTGCTGCTCTGGGGACATATCGATGCCCACCTGGCATACAAGATAACGGACTAGAGTGCCCCTCGAGATCCACTGGAAAGCCTCAACTGGATGCCAATTTGGGACGGGCGACGAGCCAACCCAAAATCCACACGACTTGTGCCAGTTGATCTACGCTAGTGATGTGCGACAAAAGATTTCTATCGCCTCTACAAATCTCTGAAGGTTCCCCTCGTCTCTTGATAAGTATGCTGCTATGTCAACTGTGAACTCGAAGTCTAGCAACTCCTCCTGTGCGCAGATGGGAGACGCAATCCCTAAAACCTAATCTCCTAAGCTGAGAGAACACTGCTCATGGCCTCGACAACAAATAGAAAGAGATATGGTGCTGGAGGGCAACCCTGCTAGACCGAGCGAGAAAGGGGAAATCTATCACCTCTGGCTCCCTAAATGAGAACTTGACTGTGAGAGGCCGAATAAAGTCCAGAAACACCATGGATCCAGTCCTCTGGAAATCCCATCTGGCACATTGTTCCCTCTAGAAAGCCCCAATCAACTCTATTGTAGGCTTTCTCGAAATCCAAGAGGAGCACAATGAGATCTTGCTAGTGCATCCTAGCCGAAGCAGTCTCCTCCCAATAAGTGAAGATGTTGTCCAAAATGCTCCGATCCTGAACAAAACCTATCTAAGTATCATAAATCAAGTTGAGGAGGAAGGGCTAAAGTCTCCAACTGATGGCCTTGGCCAAAATCTTTGTAAGTGGTCCTGAGGGTGATGAGTCTCCACTGCCAAATCTCCAATCTGTCACCACTCTCTTTTGAAATCAAGTGTATCAAACCACCTGAAAGCCTCTCTGACATGGCACCCGTAGTCATAATCTCGCTGAAGGTTGCTCTGAGGAGGCCTTTCATGAGATCCCGGTGACGAAGAAAAAAGGAGATTGAAAGCCCGTCCGCTCCCGGGCATTTTCCCCTAGGGAGTGCCATCAAGGCCCTCGCTAGCTCCTCAACTGTGAAGGGAGTCAATAGGAAAGTAGTGAATTGGTATCGTGGGTGACCCTGCATTAAATACTAGTTTCCTAGTATTATTGGTATAGCTTGAGACCATGCTTGATGGGTGTTATGTTATTGAGATGTAATAAGTAGTTCCATGCTTGAGGACTGTGTGTGGTCGAAGTGAAACAAGTGGACTACGCTAGACAACTGCATACGGTTGAAGTGTAACAAGTGGCTTATGCAAATGATGTGTCATGCTAATTGAAGTGTAATAAGCGGTAATACAGGCCATGCTAGATGATGTGTATAATGATACTCTCATCATAGTGTAACAAGTGGTGAGCGTATGTTGTGTTTGTGCCTATCAACGTTTCATATTGGGATTAATTTGCTTATGGAGGATCCGCTCGAATTTTTCCCACGTTGTAACCGATTTTCCGGCGTGCTGTCGTCGTTGCCACCACAATAAAGCAGTGTCTTTGAGGAGGGATACCGCAAAAATCACCTTTTTGGAATCAGAAAGGGTCATGGTTTCAAGGTATAACCGCAGTTTGTAGAGCCATTGGTCTAAGATGCGCTTATTGCGCTGACCACCATAAGAGTCAAGGGGTTTAATTTCCAATTTCTTTGTTTTACTAGCTTGTAAAAGACGATAAAGAGTTTTAAGGTCGTCGCCTTCTACCTCGGAAGGAATGACGTCTGCGTCCGCTGGTACTGTTGCTGAAACATCTACTGCTGGTATGGAACTCGTGTAGGAGTGGCGATCCGTGTGGAGCTGCTGGATCTGCGAAGCCAAGGATGCCATAGACTCCTGGAGTTGCTGTTGGAACTACTGCTGAAGTTCCTGCAAAGCTGGCTGCCATTCCGGAGGGGCTGGTATGTCAACAAGTTCTACCATGAGAGAAGATATTGATATAGAGGCTACAGGGTGACGAGGCTCTGGGGGTTTTTGCTGTTGATGACGCCGCTGGGCTCTAGTAAGAACCATCGGCTGGAGGGTACGGCATCTGGAAATCCCGAGAGGAGAGGCTACATACTGGTGAAGTGGCTATAGACCATCCAGTATAGTAAGGATGATCCTTTGGGATTGGGCTCGCATGAGAGTCTGCTACTGGAGAAGAAGGTACAGGGATACGGGCAGCTACTGGTGTCAAGGGTGTATATTCTGGTGTAGAGGGGGGCACCGTGAATGAAGATGGATAAACGTCCTCAGAATAGGTGCAATATTCATGAAAAACGATGCTACACTCGGGGAGGATAGCACCCAGATAAGGATGACGCCTGAGTATAAAACCGTAATGATCGGGATCCTGTGTAGAAGTACGAACACGGATCACCCACATGTCGAATTCTCGGAGGTGATAAGTCTGTGTGGCTATCTGAATACGGTAATGAGTGGGCTGGAAAAAGGGGGACACACTCACTGGAACAGGGGTTAAGACCAGTGGAGAAACACGGATAGGAGAGGGCACTATGGACTAAGAGGGTGTATCCTGTAAATAACTGAAATCATAGGTTTCCTCTGCCATAAGCCGTCGGAGAAGAGGGTAATGTGTGTCCACGTGATCTGAGAGGTGCTCTTGAACCCATAAAAAGTGATAGCCCCGGATGAGTGGAGAGCCCGCAAAGGAATGAAATGGCGGGTTTCTGATATGTTAATACTCCACATTATGTGAGATTTTTATGCCCAAGAAAATGGAAAAATCACACCTGAAGGAGGTTGCCATAATAAATATTGTTGCTGGAGAAGAAGCACCAAGGATAGTAGCCGTCAATTCAACAGAAAGCACCAACTACAAGTGGCTGGTCCAAACGCAGGCATAGACAGAAGGATGCCAACGATGAAGAGGGGTACGGATACTGAATCCGTGGAAGAGAGGGACGGCTGCAGGTTGGCGCGCGTAGAACCTTGTGCAGGATGGCAGCGGGGCAGGCTGAAACTGCTCAGGCAGGTGGCGTCGTTTCGTAGGGGCCCGTAAGGTGAGTTTGTGGTTTTTTTTTTTTGTAGGCGTGGCATTAAAGCCTAAGGGTCAGAACCCTTGGGTAATTAATAATGTAGGATTGCCCCTTTTTTTTTAATTAAAAAAAATCAGCAACCAAACGGCGCTTCTCAATGGCAGCCGTCTAGGGAAACTTCCACGAAGGGGTGCGACTGCTCTTGGGAGGGGTGCCTGTTCATGAAGGGGTGCCGCCTGAAGAGATTAGCCTCCTAATTGAAGGCTTTTTTTGTCTCCTTTATTCAAGAGTGTCCTGCATATGGCTGGCCCAAACTTAATCAGGAAAAATTGGGAGTTGGGGGCTGAATTTGATAGGGCATTCTCTCCTACTCTTCCATTCAACACTTGCTACACCCAATTTTAGGATTTGGGCGGGCTGATTTTAGGGTTAGGGTTAGGATTGATTTTAGGGTTAGGGTCAGGGCTTGGGCATGTCACAGGGCGGAAAAAGTTTGCTATGATACCACTGTAAAGCTTTTATAGCTTTATTAACATGATTAGGATTTAATTAATGAACATAAGACAAATATTGCAAGAAAAGACTGAGTTGTTTGCATTGAGACAGGGGCCTTTCTTAGATAGAGGCCGAAAGGGTACAAATGAAGAGACACGTCCCTGGGAAGGGGTGTGGCTCTTGAACCAATGGTTATGTCCTTTGGACTTAGGGGTGTGTCTTTTAATGAATAGACATGTCCTTTCATAGTGACCCATGTGTAAGGGTGTGACCCTTCACAGGTGTCTTTCCAGTTAATGAGAGATTAAGGAGTAATTACAGAGAGATTAAGAGAGTAATTACCGAGAGATTAAGAGAGTTAGTCACAATCATGACAAGCCCCCTCTCACCTTCCGGCTCCTCATACCCCCTCCTCGCCTTTCCCCCTTTAGCATTTTCTCAAGGTAGATTTCCAGCTTTAGGATAGTTTTTCCTATCGACAAGTTTTGGCCTCTTCTAGTCTTGAACCCCATGGAGGCTGCTTCATCATCCCCGACCGAGGCCACCTTCCCTTGTCTTTCCTTTTCAGAAGCGGACCTCCAGATCCTTGCTTTAACAGTCACATTATTAGAGGCCTCCACCTTGGTATGCAAGATTGCGGGTAGCCAACTTGCGCGCGGACACCTCAAGGATCTGTTATACAGGCTAGCCTCCTTGGCGTGCATGGAAAGATCACTGATATTCATCCTCTGGGATGTGCTACTACCAAGTTGAGTTCGACTCGCCAGCAACGTCACACAGAGTCATGCAGCTGAGCCCCATCGCACTGCGTAATGCCCAGGCCTTCTTTGCAAGGTGGCAGCACGGCTTTGACCTAGCATCCGACCCTCTGGCTGGCGTTTCAGGCTTTCTCGTGGGTGACAGTCTGTTTCCCAAGCCTTAGGAAGGAGTATCTTCCTCTCCTCCCGGTGCTAGGTGGTGCTATCGAGAGAGTAATGGAATCCCCACCGCCACTTTAGTTTTTGTTCAGGCGGCTAGGATTGCATCCCTTCGTATCTGTGTAGCCTCTTCGGAGACAGTGCCGCATACCATATCTCTTCCTTGCCTCCGAGGAGCCCCTATTCTGCAGAGAGTGGAGTACTTTGGCCTCCCAGGCCAAAGCTTCATATGCAAGCAGATGAGACATCTTGCTACCAGGAGACCACATCCAGTGGTCCCCTGCCTGGTCCCAGCTCAGATCCTCTTCACGGGGGTGGGAGGGAAGCTGGCCCCAGGTAGCAAAGCACCAGGATCCGGCCATGGCCACCACTGATGCAGGAGAGTGACAGACCGTTGGCCCAAGATGGAGCCGCCAGTCAACATCCAGAGGTGAGCGGCGCCGTTGAGCGCGCCAGGCTGGCAGAGCACAGGAGGATACGGTTTCGTTAGAGAACAATTTCGAGCATTTATCTCAACAGTCCCCTAACGGTGATGGTCCCTCCCCCCCTGGTTACCTCAAGGAACCCACCTCCGGCCGCTCTCCTGTTTGGAGGCCGTTACCTCGCCAAGATTCCTTTCTAGGATCCCAGTCCCAGTGAGGCCCTCTGGCCCTACCGAGCCTTCGGCGGACCCTTCCTCGCATCCCCTCCCTCCCTCCCAAGAGGATTCCTCTCCTTCTCTTCCTTCTCCCACCCCTCAACTACCCCGTCCCTCCCCCCACCCCCCACCTTTATCTTTAGCTCTCCCCTCAACAGCTTCTTCTGATACGATTCCTTCGGAGACCCCTCCCCCCCCCCCTCCTTCCGCCTCTCCGGAGAATTCCCACTGCCCTATGGCTGTGCCGAACCCAGAGCAGAGCTAGTTGGCGAGTTCAATCTACCGCTTGATTTATTGTTTCTCGGAGCCAGTTGAGATGACCATCGTCGCCTCTCTAGTGAGGGCTCTCCTGCCACAGTCGCATGGTGGCCCTCCCAGGGTTCTGGGTGAGCAAGTGGATTACGGTTTCTTCTGATGTCTCCCCGTCGAAGGAACTGGTATTTTTGAGAAGACAATGGCTCCCATTCGGATTTGTGTGGTTTTTCATCACTACAGGCCCTCCACGCCAAAGAGTGGCACGATGATCTTCTCCTTCCCCTTGAGTGCAGCATCCGGGATGGAATGGGATACAGAGTCGGTGTTTGCCACCATCCAATGATAGGCAGTCGAGCTCTCTCATCATTTGCATGATCTGCGCATCACCGACATGGTTACCTATCTCTAGCCCTTGGCTTGGATGGAGTTGGGAGGCTCAGGCCACAGAGATTAGGATGGGGAGGTGGTGTCCTCCCGCTTAGAGGTGCTACTTTTTGTGTTCATATCTCAGCAGTAGTACCCTTTCTCCCCTCCTACAGATACCTGCATTGCGACACGTGGAGCCCAGATTATGCTTATTCTCGGGCTCCAATAGTGGCATCACATGGAGGGCAGGATCCACGCCCACTTGGTGTGCCTTCGTCCCAGGACTGACTGTGATTACTCCCCGTCGAAACCCACGTCCAAGACTCTTTGAGTGGAGGGCAATTTCGATAGTGCTCCCTAGATAGCCTGTGGATTGAGAGTCAGTTGGTTGCCGCCCGTACAGAGCTCAAATTCATAGAGGAGCGGAGGTTGGAGTACAGATACCATGCCAAAGCTTGCTTTTGAACGTAGGCGGGAGATAGGGTCACTGGGGATTTCTTTGAGATTATGCACACCCCCACAGGCGGAGAGATGGTATCCGTAGGTTGTGAGGCCAAGATGGATCCATTGTTTCGCAACCCCCCCATGTGAGATCCATAGCCATAGATTTCTTCAAATCCCTTCTCACGGGTGCTCCCATATCCTCCCAGGTGGTGAATGTGTGAGAGCGGGTCTAGCGGCAAACGAGAGAGGTGGCTCCTCCACCCTCCGGAGCATGGCACATTAGCATCCAAGTATCCCCGTTCAGCTAAAGGATGGACATTATGTAACATTCCTCCTGCCTGGATAAGCAACTGACCTCAGTTGTGTGTTTGCTTATTGCGAGCAAAGTACATCAATGTCTTACAATATACAAATTTTATGCATTGTCTAGTAGTTGATTTTAGGCTGTGTTCTCATCGACAAGCATATTTTTACTGACTTAACAGCCTCTTCTACAATTCTTTTTCCCTCCCTCTTGCTTCTGAACCCTCTCTCTTTCCTGCCTTCTCAGATCTGCAGGCTACGTTTTCTTACACTTTAGAGGAGTTTTCACGCAAAGGATAGCTTCAAATACTTTCACCATTCCCCAATTGGAGAAAGACTCCAAATTTAATGGCTCCAATTATCCCCGGTGGAAGGACGCCATGTTTAACCTTCTGGTGGATCTTGATATTTGGTGGTTCGTCGATGCTTCTACTCCAAAGCTCGACCCCGCAACTAACTCACCATAGACTGTGAATTCCTAGACCAACATGGATCTTTGGGCTCACACAGTCATCTCCTACAACTTAAACCAGCCATATCTCTCGGAATTTTTCGTCATGGATAAAGCTGCCCAAACCTCTAAGGAATTATGGGATGCACTTGCAGCCCGTTTCCAAAGGAACACTTACAAACGCAAGCTTCATTTAAAAGCTCAACTCAACGCAAGCCCGGATCATGTCATGGCCAAAGTGCAAGAACTCAAGAAGATCCGTCAACAATAAGCCATCTTGGGAGATCCATCAACAATAAGCCATCTTCGGAGTCCAAATTTCTGATGATGACTTTGTCATTGAGTTATTGGGCAAACTTCCTCCACCTTATCAATCCTTTAAGGATACCATTGCCTTTCACCCTGGTCTTTCCCCCAGTGGATGCGGTGATTGGCATGCTTCAAGACAGGCTAGATCTCATGAAGATCTATGACTCTTCTCCTACTGAGTCAGCTTTTTCAGCCAAAGGGAAGCCCAAGTGGCAATGTCATGTGCATCCGTTATTCCCGATGCTCATAGACATGTATATTCTCATTAACAAATATATGTGAAGATTTTGTAACCCTACAAGCTCCCGGAAGTGCCCAAGACATAGCCCAATGGTTGGGACACCTTTTGGGCATAGTTTGGACACAAAATATGACCTTTTGGACAATGTCTGGGAAAAATAGGCAAACCCGACTTGATTACGAATTGATAACTTTTCCCTATAAACAAGATCATTAGGCATTCATTAGAATCATCAATCAAAGATCAAGAGGATCCTTTTGTCAGAGTTTGCAAGGCAGCAAGGATATGGTGGTGGATCAAGTTTCAATAGGAGCTTCTCTTGTCTGATTGCAAGTAGAGGGCTGCAAGGATCTTTGGAATGCATCATGAAGTTGTCACTCAAAACATCATTGTATATATAGCATGTTTTGGTTTTGACAATGTACAGTAGATTAGGTCTATCTCTCCTTCTCTTCAATGTCTTTGCTAAACATAGGATTAGCGTTAATCTTCTTTGCATTCCGCAATGCATGTTACATTGGTATCAGAGCTTAGGTCATCCTAGGACAGCCCTTAGCTTACGTTTTGTGCATGCTGAATTAGGGTTTCTAAAATTAGGGTTTGCATTTTACCATTTGCAAGAAAAATTAGGGTTTCCATTTTTGCATCAACTTTTTGCTCATTTTCAGCATAGTATAGTGCTAGAAAGTCTACATTTCAGCCTAGCATGATCCTAGGGAGTTTAGAAAGCATGTAGAACTCTAAGGTTAGGGTTTTTGGGCTGATTACAACAGAAAAAACAGCAAAACAATATCATGAGTTCAGAGGCAATGAACGATGACTTTCTCAAGACTTTATCCAACGAAGAGTTGTGAGAATTTAAAAAGTCGACAGTCAGATTCATCCAACTTTTAGCAAATGGTGGAGCAAAGCCCGATGATCCTAAAAGGCAGAAGGCACCTGGCAAAGGGACACTTGGCCGCAGTTCAACTTGAGATTCAAATTTGACAGACAGCAAGGATGCTAGCACGGAAAATTCTCCAGTGCTTAATACTCACCAGGAGAAAGTTTCCAAGAATACCAGAGAGCTTCCAGGATCGGAAGTAGACCAGGAGACAATTTCCTCGAGAAAGGAGTGTGGACCGGTCAAGGATTCCGAGGAGATGACAACGCCCATGGTGGATAAGTTAGAGCCAGCAAAGGAATCACCCAAGGTTGTGGAGCAGCCCAAGATTGAGAGCATTAATCCGAGTGACGGAGAACTTCCAAGGCAAGAGAAGTTTCACAATGATGCTATCACAAATGGGGAGATTCAAGTACACAACCAGCCATTGCTTGAGATGTCATTGCTCGAGGCCGAACAGATTGATGAGTTATAAGCGCCAGTTGATAAAGTTGCACAATGCGGAAGCAAAACATAGGAGAGAGGGAGAGCAAAGGAGAGAGAGAGAGAGAGAGAGAGAGAGAGAGATCAGACAATGAACATCATGTTATGTAGCAAGAGGCTTTTACAATGGCAATACCAACCAGCAGATGTTGTAGAACTAGTGCCTATGAATGACTGAATTGTTGGATAACAAGTGAGAAGAGAGGAGGCCTTTATATAAGAAAGAAAGTAGCTGGTCGACTGTCCTAAAGCTGGCCGACTGCAGCCCACAACCTGAAAAATCCCCACGACTAGAATAAATATATGAAATAAATGTCCATCCTAATACAAGACCAATATCCCACTCAACACATGAGATGCACAAATTCTACACCCCCTCTGTAGCTCATAGTGTGCAAAAGTCGAAAGAGGAAAATTGATGAAGAAGATGTGACCATGGACACCCCAGTACCGGCCGGATACTGAATACACCATGGAAGATGCACCTGCCAACCTGTCTCTTCGAAACAAAATGCCACCCTAAACAACAAAGAAATATGCCTGGCTTCAAATTCCCGCACCGATGTGCAATGAACTTCAATCACCTCAACAGTGAACTGTGAACACATTGTTAGCACATTCATCCCCAGTTTCTGCCCATGTTGGTGTCCTTTTGGTCCCTTTTGCATGGCCCTTGATTGTGGGCTGGCCACCCTTATTTTATATATTTTTCTGGGATTTTTCCCAACCTAGATGCATTTTCCCAGTCGGCCAACTTCAACATATCCAATCGGCTAGCTCTCCTCACCTATAAATAGGTGGGCTGGCCTCTCAGTTTTGTATCTTGCCTAGTCTATCTTTTGCTCCCTCACTTATGAGACTACTTGTGTCTCTTGCTTGGGATTGTATTGCTTCAGTATATTCAGCATAGTTGCTCCATATCTCTCTCTCTCTTGCACTCTCTATTCACCACACACTAGTGCCCTTTTAGTTCTTAATTTAAATCTGAATTCATTTACTTGTAGCTTGCAGATGGAAGACCAATACCCATGGTGTCTGTGTGCAGCTACTTGAGAGGGACACCAAGGTGCAGCAGCATGTCGAGGAGAAAGAGGAGTAGCTGCCTGTGTAGAAGGTGTAGCCACCTGAAGAAAGGACATGCCGCCTATGTAAAGGAGGCGCAACCGCCTAAAAAGGAGAACAACCACCTGCTGTGCAGGACACAGCCACCTTCTGTGGAGGAGGAGGAGTAGCCGCCACTCTGAAGAGAAGCCGCCTGGCTACAGAGCATAGCCTGTTGGAGATGAAGCGCACAGTGGGCTGTATGAAGAGGCGGCGCAGCCTGTATGGAGATGGCAGCCAGCCGCCTGCAGAATAGGAGAAACAGCCGTCAACCCGTGGTGTAGCCGCTTGATGGATAGGAGGTGCCTGGCTGCAGCCTGTGCCGCCTGTAGTGCAGAGAGTACAGCCGCCTGTAGAGAAAGCACACAGTCACCTACAAGAGAAAGCACACAGCCGCCTGTAGAGAAAGCACACACTCGCCTACAAGAGGCAGCGCAGCCTACTAGTGATGGCACACAGCCGCCTGTGGAGACAGCAGCGAAGCCTTCTGGAGGTGGCAGCCGCCTGCTGCGTAGGCAGCGCAACCTGCTGAAGATGGCAGCCGCCTATACTGAGGGAACAGCAGCCTGTGCCACCTGTATGGGAAAGCACACAGCCGCCTGTGGAGACAGCAACGCAGCCTTCTGGAGGTGGCAGCCGCCTGCTAAGTAGAAACGCAGCCTGCTGGAGGAGGGGCGTGTGCAGCTGGCTGAAGAACAGGCCCACGTTCATGTCCCTTGGGGTGGTCGTGGTACTTCCTTTGTAGAGGATGGAGAGAAGTAAACAATCACAACTGGCCGGCTCCCCAAGATTGCATGGGGGCGGCCAATTCATGGTGTGGTGTGGGTAGGTGGCCATGCACCCACCCCCACCCACACACATAGTTAAGTGTGGCTCCCCACCTTGGCCCATATGTGGGTGCCCATAGTGGGTGCCCACTTTTAAGTGAATGTGAACATAAAAATCTTATAAAACAACAGGTTAGAGATAAAATTAATAAACCAACATGTGCAATACACTTACCACCTGTTCACACGCAATAAAACTCATCGGAAGACAGAGCAAACTTCACGACTCACTGGCAGGCGTCCCCACTCAGTAAGTGACACGTCAAACAGGTAAACACAAAAATACAAGTCATGTGAAAACAGTTTCAAACATGCAAAACATGAGTGCATGTGCAAACAGTATCATGGACATATCTCCCGTTCATGGAACAAGTACAAAATATCTGTCGGGCACAAAAATGGCACGACCTAAAACATAAATCCTGGTCTTCATATGGAGTGACAGTCCCATAGGTAAGACACAGTTCCAGGCACGAGCCTCCCTATGGAGTGACAGTCCCATGGGTAAGACACGGCACAAATACTGGCTCTTCCATGGCGTGCCAATCCCATGGATAGAACACAGTCCAGGTCATACACGGGTGGCACCAATCTGGCTCCCGTCCATACGATACCATCCTGCTAACACGGGTGGCACCAGTCTGGCTCCCGTCCATGTCAAGCAAAAAGAGTTGTCCTCAACTGAAAAGCCTCAAGATATGCCTGCAACAACTATGGGTAGTCAACAAAATAGTCCTCATTTACCCACTTGGCATCAATAGGCAAATAATTTTTAAACTTCACAAGGTATCTCCGGGAAAGCTTTCCGGCAGGTAGCTTTCGCTCCTTGTGAAAGACAATCTGTTCTGGCTGGAGGATCTCCTCAAGCTCATCAATCTCTGGCGGATCTTCTGTGACAGGCTCGTCAAGATCTGGCCCCATATATTTCCGAAAAAGACTCACATGAAATGCGTTGTGAATCTTCCAGTGACTAGGTAAAGCAAGCCTGTATGACACTTGATTGATCTTTTGAATCACCTTGAAGGGTCCATAATAGGAGAAAGCTTAGGATATGATCCTTCTCGTCCTGGCCTCTTCCAAAGCCTAGCCTTCTCAAATTTCAACAAAACCCAATCACCTTCTTTGGCTTGCATGTCCCTTCTATGCTTGTCAGCAGCCATTTTATGCTTATCTTGTGACTTTGCAATGGCTGTCCGCACCTGAGCAAAGGCTACATCCAAGTCACGAACATATTCATCAGCTGCAAAAATCTCATCCTTTGTACGAAGGATGGGTGGTAATACCACTCTACCATGAATAATCTCAAACGGAGCCTTTCCCATGGAAGCATGGATTGTATTGTTGAAGGCAAACTCAACAAGTGAAAGATACTTCTCCCATGCAGTCTTTTGATCTGCCACATAACACTTCAACAAATCCAACACGGCTGAATTTGCAGCTTCACATTGGTCATCCGTTTGGGGATGATAAGCTGATGAAAACTCAAGTTTAGTATCCATGTTATCAAATAAAGCCCTCGAAAAAAGGCTTGTAGTCCTAGGATCTCTATCCCCAACAATGGATTTAGGCATACCATGATGCTTGAAAATATTAGCAAGAAAAAGCTTTACCATGTGATCAACTTTAATGGTTTTCTTGACGGGCAAGAAATGAGCTTGCTTGCTAAACCTGTCCACAATGATCCAAATAGCATCATTCCCATGCTGGGATCTAGGCAAGTCCATAATAAAATCCATAGTAATACTTTCCCAAGGTTGCGAGGGAATAGGCAATGGTTGAAGCAAACTTGGAGGTTTTTGCCTGTCAAATTTCACCTTCTGGCAAGTAATACATGCACGTACATAAGCCTCAATGTCTTTACGCATGCTTGGCCAAAACAAATATCTCGCAATCATGCGTGTAGTGGGCATGATACCTCTATGTCTAGCATAAGATGGAGCGTGACATTCCTCCATAACCTTTGGACGCAAATCCTTCACGACACATAGGCAATTATCCTTCATAAGATAACCCTCGTTGATAACATAAGAAGCATGTGAATGACCAGCCATCAAATCAGTCCATATATGGTAAAAATCAAAATCCAAATGATACAAATCTCGCATAGCAAATAAGTCCCCATGAGAGGCCACTGAGACTGCAGCCACATAAGGCCTCCTGGATAATGCATCGGCCACCACATTTTTCTTTCCTGGAGTATGCACAATCTGAAAATGAAACATGGAAAGAAAGTTTGCCATTCTCATCTGCTTCTCTGAAAGCTTTGTTTGAGATGCTTTGATGATCTGTCTTGACTACAAATTCAGCCCCAAGAAGATAATGTTTCCATATCTTTAAAGCATGAATTACAGCCAAGAGCTCTTTCTCATAGATATCCATATGAAGCTCAGCATCATGCAAATGACGGCTCTCATATGCAACTGCATGCTCTTCTTGATTTAGGACAGCTCCTATACAATCACCACAAGCATCACATTCAACTACGAATGACTTGTGCAAGTCAGGAACAATCAATACAGATCCACATATGATAGCATGCTTAAGCTGCAAGAAAGCATCCTGTTCTTTTGAAGTCTATTTGAAAGTAGTTTTCTTCTTTGTGAGATTATGTAGAGGGGTGGCTATCATAGCAAAATGCCTTATGAAACGCCTATAATATGAGCATAATCCCAGAAAACTACGTACTTGATGTACGTTTTGCAATTCTGGCCAATTCCAAATAGTCTCTATCTTTGCAGGATCCATTGTTACTCCATCCTTGGGTACAATGTGACCTAGATAATGTATCTCTAAAAGGAAGAACTCACTTTTCTTGGCATTAATGAAAAGTTTATGCTTCCGCAACTCTTCGAACACTGTGACCAAATGAGTTCTGTGTTCCTGCTCATTCTTGGAGAAAACCAAGATATCATCAAAGAATACTCCTGTAAATTTGCGATGGGGTCGAAATATCCTATCCATCATACGATTAAACATGGCAAGAGCATTGGTGAGACCAAATGGCATTACCAAAAATTCATATAATCCAAAGAATGTCCTGAATGCAGTTTTATGGACATCTTGTGGCACCACTCGTATTTGGTGATAACCACTCTTCAAATCAAGTCGGTGTTGGGTGTTGGACTTACACACTCACACACACAAACCTGCACATTAGGGTTAGGTGCAAGGTAGAATAGCTCACACACAGAAATGAGAGAGAGAGAGAGAGAGAGAGAGAGAGAGAGCCAAAAGTATGGTATCCACAAAATGCAAGTCAACCCTTGCATGTGTGCCACATCCATATAATATAGAAGTACAAAATATTATATGTTAGAGTGTCCTTTCACACTTGATGTCCAAGGGGAAAAACCACATGGGAAAAAGTACCCTTGGTTAAGCCCTGTTCACACATAGCACTATCATAAGTGAGCATATGCCTACAAATCCCCCCTGTAGTGGAAGTGTGAACCTGTACAAGGTAGCAGATCACTCTTTGTATGAGAGTAAGCCCAAAGCTTTGCGGAAAGCTTCAAACTTTTCTCGAGGTAAAGCCTTTGTGAACAGATCTGCAACATTATCCTGTGTAGGGCAATAAGATAAACTGATCTCCCCTGCATGTAGCCTCTCTCTGGCACAGTGATAATGAATCTCTATGTGCTTGGTACGTGCATGAAATACTGGATTTCGTGCCACGGCCATAGCACTCTGGGGCTATCAGCGAGAATGGTCGTGGGTGTCTGCTGACACTCACGAACATCAGCCAATAGTCTCCTCAACCATACACAATCTACTGTAGCTGTAAAAACTGCCTTGTACTCAGCCTCACAAGTAGATGTAGCAACAGTGGGTTGCTTTTTACTCAACCAAGATATGCATGAACTGCAAAGAAAAAAACAATTCCCACTGGTGGATTGCCTAGTATCATAATCTCCAGCCCAATCTGAATCACTGTATGCATAAAGCTGCAAGCTGCCCCCCCTGGGATAGAACAAACCAAGATCCAGGGTACCCTTAAGATAACGAAAAATGCGTTTGACTGCTTGCCAATGCTTTGTGCCTGGGCTGTGCATGAATTTGCTCAACAAAGACACCCCAAAAGATATGTCTGGCCTTGTGTTACACAAGTAAATGAGGCATCCCACTGCCTGGCTGTAAATGCCGGCCTCAAAAGACTCTCCAATATCATGCATAGTAAGCCGTACACCTGGTTCTACCCGAGTAGAAATGGGCTTACATTCATCCATGTGAAACCTTTTTAGCAAACTTTTTATGTACTTAGTTTGCTACATAACAATGCCATCATCTGTATGCATAAACTGTATGCCGAGATAGTAGTGTAAAGTCCCCAAATCTGACATATCAAATTCAGCTTTCAAATCAACTTTCAAATCTGAAATTTGTGCTTTGCTAGTACCTGTAATGAGCATGTCATCTACATACAAGATGACTATGAGAATATCGGCATCGGTTTTCTTCACATACAATGTGCTTTCAACTGGACTATTCTCATAACCTTGGCTGGTTAGATGAGCATGTATCTTATCATACCAAGCTCTTGGAGCTTGCTTTAACCCATACAATGCTTTGTGTAACCTGCATACTTTATGTTCCTCACCAGGAACTACGAAACCAATGGGCTGATTTACATATATTTCCTCCTGTAAATCCGCATTTAAGAATGCAGTTTTGATGTCCAATTAATGCACTTTCCATCCTTAATGTGCAGCCAATGCAATCACTGATCTTATTGTGGTCATTCTCGAAGTAGGAGCAAAAGTCTCTTCATAATCTATTCCCTTTTTCTAGGAGTAGCCTTTAGCCACAAGTCTTGCTTTGTACCTGTCAATAGTACCATCAGACTTTCTTTTGACTTTGTACACCCACTTTGTTCCAATTACATGCTTGCCTTTAGGCAATTCCACAAGATCCCATGTATTGTTCTTCATGATAGAAGAAATTTCAGCTTGCATAGCTTGCAACAATGCTCATTCTCATGTGCTTCTTCGTAAGAAGAAGGCTCTTCTGAATCAAAGAGACCACCCATTGCTAATGCAGACTCCCCACGATGTATATTCAAAGCATGGCTAGAACTAGCCCTTGTTCTACCTGTGAGTGGAGCTGCAAGTTTGCTTTCTTGCAAAGTTTTCAGCAACCATCTTGGCACTGACTTGGCTGTGTCTATGGCTGTTTGCTCTTCCCTGACAATATCTTCCACTTCTTCCATAGAAGGGGGCTGAATGTTTGGCTGTTCCACATGTTCTACATGAGGATTTTCTTGTGTAGGGGCTGGCTGATCTGATTCCCCCCTAATTGCAATGGGTAAAAGTCCATCAAACATGTCCTGTATGCCTGTATCATTGCTTTTATACAAGTTGTACATGGGCTGTTCTGAATTTTCAGCAAATACCACATCTCTACTGACAAAAATCCCTCGTGTAGTTGGATTATAAAGACGCTATCCTTTGCTGTACGCATATAATCCACTGTTGGCTTTCGGCTATACCAAGCCTCAAATGGTGTTATGGTTTTCAAAGCTTTTGTTGGACACCTGTTCAACAAATTAGCTGCACACATTATAGCTTCCATCCAAAATTTGTGAGGCAACTTTTGTGCTTTCACCATGCATCTTGCCATCTCCATGAGAGATCTATTTTTGCTTTCAAGGGGTAAGCCCAAGCAAACCTGGAGTAGTCATCAATGAATGTGACGAAGTAAAGATGCCCCCCCTATGGATGGTGTCCGCATTGGACCACATACATCACTATGTATGAGCTGTAATTTACTTTCAGCTCTAACAGCTCCATCTTTGGGGAATGGTTTTCGTTGCATCTTTCCCAAAATACACCCCTCACATACATGTCTTGGTGGAGACTCAAGAGGCGGCATATTATCAACCATATGATGCTTCTACAAAAGCATCAAACTCTGAAAATTTACATGCCCAAAACGAGCATGCCATAGCTCTGCATCATGCATAGCAGGAGTGTGGGCAGCCACTGTATTTGCATCATAAGTGCGCTTGTCATAGCTGTCCAGCTTATACAAGCCTTTGTATCGTGTTCGAGAAGTGACTATTTCATAACCCTTCGATGGGTCTTTTACCAAACACTTCCCGTCTTCAAATTCAACCTTTAAACCTTGGTCGTTTATGGCTGAGACGGAGAGCAGATTTTTCTTTATCCCTGGAACATACAATACATTTTTCATACATATATTGGCACCATTGGCTGCAATAAGTATGACATTACCAATTCCCTTTACTGGATATGTGGTATGATCTGCACATGATACAGTGCGGCCATTTGAAGCATAAACCAAGTGCTGAAATACATCTTTGCATGAAGTGATGTGGCTCGAAGCACCACTATCAAAATACCATGATGCATTCTGTCTGTCAAATGCAATGCAAGACATATCAGTGTCTTAAGCACTTGGTGTGTCACTAGTGCATGTGACCAAAAAAGTATACTCTTCCTGGATTACATTAGCTGATTGCTGTTCATTGTCATCAGAAGAGTCTGCTACTGCATTGCTTGCTTCTTTCCTTCTCTTTTGCAATCCGCTTCCTACATTCACTGATGTAGTGTCCAGGCTTATGGCAATAGTGACATTTGCCCTTCTTTTTGGGCTTGTTTGCATCCCCTTTGTCAGACTTTTCACCACCAGAAGAGGGCTGTCCATGACCAGCCTTGCTAGACTGTTGTCCCCCATGCCTAAAGCTCTTTGCTTTACCCTTATCCTTGGCTGTAAATGCCTTGTCTCCACCACGGTTGCTCGATAAGTTTGCTCTTGTTTGCTCTTCCTGCAAGAGTAAACCCACGAGCTCTTCAAAAGTGACGGGATCACCACCTCCTCTCATTGAGAGGTTGAGAGAGGTGTGAAAGCCCAAGTAGGAAGGCGGTAAAGAATGATGAGTGTTGGTGACCATCTGTCTATCTAGGATAACCTCATCAATGTTGAGCAATTGTTCCTGTAAATCTTTTACTTTGGTGAGATGATCTGCCATGGAGTCACCCTCATCCATAGAAAGAAGATCCAATTGCCTCTTCAAGTAGGCAACTCTTGCCTCGTTGCGTACCTGATACATTGCTTCCAATGTGTCCCATGCAAGCTTCGATGTCTTGCAAGAACAAATGTGCGGAATAAAAGTCCTTTTCACTGAAAGGGCTATCAATGACATGGCCTGTGCATCTCTAGAGTCCCATCTCTTCTGCTCTTGTGTGGGAGCGGGTTCTACATCAGGAGCTCTTTGAGCACCTCCCCTTTGAGGCGTGGCTGGCTGTATGGTAAGTGGGCATGTGTCATCACCACACACGATGCCCCAAAGCCCTTTGGCTACCAGCAAATTACGGATCATGAAACTCCAGAGGGAGTAGTTAGATCCATCCAGCTTGTCCTCCTGGGTGAGCACACCAAATACATCTGTAGCATTCTGTGCCATGTCAACAAAATATATCTGCAAGCAAACCAAGCACCATTGTGCACTGCCAGGCAACCAAGTGTCCTGTGCAAATGTATGCCTGCAAATCAAAGCAAGTGTAAACCTGCACCAAATTGTCCAATTACACACAATGTGTATACATACGAGACAAATCGCAGCTGTAATGCCCAATTACATGCTCCAATCTGAAAATCCCCAATTTTTATGCACTCCAATCGCTTCAATGTGCATCTAATTGGCCAATTTTCACAAAAGCCCCAAATTTCTGCAAATGAAAGAGGTTCAATTTGCTGATTTTGACCTCAATTTTGAAAACCCCCAAAGTGCAATTTTTCAATTTTGCCTCAAATTGAGAAATCCCCCAAATTGCACCTGCAATTTTCCTTTGAATTTGACTTGCACAGAAGTGTCTACAAAATCTGCATATGACCTGCACTGGAATGGCTGCAAAATCTGTATTTGTATTTGAAAGAAAATGTGCAGGAAGAATACCTTTGGCAGCACGTGTGAGGAAGCAGGTGCTAGGCGGGGAGCACACAGTCGAGGCTTGCAGCTGTTGTCTGTTGTCGAGGAGTGAGGAGCACAGAGCTGCATACGGGGCTTAGGCACCACTTGGAGCTGCAGGCGGATGCATGCACCTGGCAGCCAGGCGAGGTGTGCAGAGGACGGATGCGAGCTTGGGCGGTGGTGTCGGGCCAGTCAGACGCGAGCACAAGCATGCGTAGCTGCACCAAGACCCAGTGGCAGCGGAACACAGAACGGGCGGAGGTTGCGAAGCACTGAACGGGCGGATTGAGGCGGCGCTAGACGGGTCGACGGCCAGAAGCCGTGGGAACGGAGCAGCGACAGAAGCCGTCGAACGGGAGGCGATGCTGGGGCAGCGGGAACAGAAGACCAATGGACGGAGGCGCTGACGGGCGGAACGTAGCACCCAAACGGGCGACGGCGGCCGGGACAGAGTTGCTGTCGGATGAACAGAGCAGCAGCCGGCACGGAGCGAGTGCGGTGCTGGGCAGCGGCGGGGCTGTGGACACTAAAGCCGCCGGGTGGACAGGGCGGTGCCGCCCGCGAGCTGGGTGGTGGTGGTGGGCTCCCCACTAGTGCCGCCCGTTTTCGGTGGCCAGACGGTGAAGCAACAAAGGAACTGTCGGACGGCGATGGAAAAACGCAGGCGACAGAATTTCATAGTCTGTCGACGGAATTTCGTAGGTTTTCTTCCAGCAACAGAATTTCAGCGCCAGCTCCCAGCTCTGATACCAATTGTTGGGTGTTAGACTCACACACACAAACCTGCACATTAGGGTTAGATGCAGGGTAGAATAGCTCACACACAGAAATGAGAGAGAGAGAGAGAGAGAGAGAGAGAGAGAGAGCCAAAAGTGTGGTATCCACAAAATGCAAGTCAACCCTTGCATGTGTCCCACATCCATATAATATAGAAGTACAAAATATTATATGTTAGAGTGTCCTTTCACACTTGATGTCCAAGGGGAAAAACCACATGGGAAAAAGGCCCTGTTCACACATAGCACTACCATAAGTGAGCATATACCTACAATCGGCTAAAACAAGCCGAACCATCAAGCTTATCCAAAATGTCATCAATGCGCGGAATTGGGAATCTGTTCTTGATGGTAAGCTTGTTTAAAGCTCTATAGTCCACACACATGCGGAATGATCCGTCCTTCTTTTGAACAAGAAGTACAGGAGAGCAATAAGGTGAGGAATTGGGCTGAACCAAACCTTTCTCTAAAAGCTCATTTACCTGCTTCATGATCTCTTGTTGTGCAGCACTCACTCGGTATGCGGGTTTGTTAGGGGGAGAATTACCTCGCACAAGATCTATGCGATGATCTTCGGGCCTTTGGGGAGGTAATTCACCTGGCAATGCATCAGCAAAACAGTCGTTGAATGCATGAAGAAAATTCAGGATAATGTTGCAGATCTGTTCACGAAAGCATTGCCTTGAGAGAAGTTTGAAGCTTTCCACAAAGCTTTAGGCTTACTCTCTTACAGAGAGTGATCTGCTGTCTGCAGACCTTGTACAAGTTCACATTGCCACTACGGGGGGGATTTATTAGCATATATGCTATGAGTAGTGCCACATGTGAACATGGGCTAACCAAGGGCACTTTTCTCTCTTTGGGTTTTTCCCCTTGGATATTAGGTGTGAAAGGACACGTCACACCACATTTATTGTATTTTGATATTGTGGAGTCAACCCCCAAGCTCCACACATTCTATGCTATCACCTTTGTGTAAGCATCTATCACCATCTCTCTCGAGTGTTCTTGCTGCTATTCATTCTCTCTGTCTCTGTCTGTGTGCAGCCCTAACCCTAACAAGGATAGATGCCTCCTCCAAGAGGGAACCCATATCCACAGCAATAGCACACCTCTGCAAGCAAGCCTTTGTGCCACTGATGATCTGATCACTCTACAACCAATCTCCAATGGAACAACGTACGAGGAACAAGCATCCCCCTCTCAAAACTGAGAGAAAGGGGCTGGACAGTAAACAGCCCACTAAAACTTGCCGGGAAACACCCACAAAGGAGGTAGATCCATCGAAGAAGAGGCAAGCTAAAGATGCCACAAGTCTGTGATGCTCCACACGCGAAGAAGAGGACCACCAACTGCTGTCCAGAGATCTGCTCCAAACACCACCACCGCAAAAGCACAAGATTGAGAACCCCCTCTCAAGGGGAGGCAAGGCTGAAGCACACGGGAAGAAACACCTCCACCGCTGCCTAGGGCTGAAATCGCAGCCCACACACCACCAGCAACAATGGATGATGGAGAAGATAGCATAGGGGAGAAAGAGGTGCTGCCACCACAAAAACGCAGCCACCAAAGCTGAAGCACAGCACCCTAGAAGAAAACACAGCCACCAATGTGAAACTCTGCCTTCAGGAGGAAAACGCGACAGCCAGAGCAGAGGAAAACGCAGCAGCCAAATGGTGAGGAAAAACACAGCCACCTAGAAATTTGCACAAAACGCAGCCCTCTGCTGCATATGTAGCAAAAACGCAAGCCTTCTTCTGCTCCCAAAACGCTGAACTTCTTGCAGCAAGAAAACTCGCCACTACCGCCTTGAAGTGCCGGTCACCTAAGCAACTGATACCATGATAACGTTGCTCAAAGCGGAAGCAAAACATAGGAGAAAGGGAGAGCAAAGGAGAGAGAGAGAGACATCAGACAATGAACATCCTGTTATGTAGCAAGAGGATTTTACAATGGCAATACTAGCCAGTAGATGTTGTAGAACTAGTGCCTATGAATGACTGAATTGTTGGATAACAAGTGAGAGGAGAGGCCTTTATACAAGGAAGAAAGTAGCTGGTCAACTGCCCTAAAGCTAGCCGACTGCAGCCAACAACCTGGAAATCCCCACGACTAGAATAAATACATGAGATAAATGTTCATCCTAATACAAGGCCAATATCCCACTCAACACATGAGATGCACAAATTCTAACACCAGTGCCCGAGGATCTCACCGAACCCAATACGGCAAAGGACGACGAGACTAGTGCCACAAGAATTTCCAAGAGTGTAGAGGATTCTCTCGTATTGGAAGAGCATCCATTGGCAAAGGAACCAAAACCACAACCACAACCACAACCCGAACTTGAACCCAAAGAGCAGATTCTAGAGCAAGTAGATCTTTCCGAATCCTATGTGGAGAAGGATAAAGTCGTCTCGATAGTTTTAGAGGAGCTTCCAGAAAATCTCTCCGAACCTGTGAGGAGGAGGAAGATACTACATGTGATTCAGAAGATATTGAGACCAAGCTAGAGAACTTGAAGACCAAGTCAGAGAGCTTGGGGATTGAGTTGATGGATAGGAAGTGCAATCTTCAATTGGACCGGAATGGAATTGGAGCAAAGGTGTATGGATTACCCAAGTGCTCCAAGCTTGGCAAGAGGGGACGTCATGTGCATCCGTTATTCCCGATGCTCATAGACATGTATATTCTCATTAGCAAATATATGGGCAGATTTAGAGCGGATTTTGCAACCCTACAAGCTCTCGGAAGTGCCCAATACATAGCCCAATGGTTGGGACACCTTTTGGGCATAGTTCGGACACAAAATATGACTTTTCGGACAATGTTTTCTGAAAAAAATAGGCAAAACCGACTTGATTACGAATTGATACCTTTTCCCTATGAATAGGATCATTAGGCATTCATTAGAATCATCAATCAAAGATCAAAAGGATCCTTTTGTCAAAGTCTACAAGGCAACAAGGACACAATGGTGGATCGATCAACAGGAGCTTCTCTTGTCCGATTGCAAGTAGAGGGCTGCAAGGATCTTTGGTATGCATCATGAAGCTGTCGATCAACAAGATCATTGTATAGATTAGGTCTATCTCTCCTTCTCTTCTGTGTCTTTGCTAAACATAGGATTAGCGTTAATCTTCTTTGCTTGGCGTTAATCATGAACACGCTTCTGCAACGCATGTTACAGGCAACCCAAAGGAGGTAGCAAATCCAAAGAAGAGTTTGCTTCAGGCTCCAAGGATAAAGATAAAGGAAAAGAAAAGGATAAATCTACGGAGAGGAAATGCCACTACTGTAGCAAGGCTGGTCATCTTTAGCCCGATTGCTTCAAGAAGAAGAGAGACGAGAAGAAAAAGTCAAAACAGAAGGACTCCGACGACAACGAATCAAAACCCAAAGACAAAGATGTAGCCTTTGTTCTAGTCGAAGAGTGCACCTCATCCACTGAGGCGCGGACTACCTCTCTTGAGGACTAGATTGTGGATTTCGAGGCTACTTCTCACATGACTCGCAACAAAGATATCTTGGAGGACTCACTCTATCTCTATGCAGGTCTAACTTGGAAACAATCAAGCTGTTGATACTCCGATCATGGTAATATTCCTCTAGTCACTCCCTCACGAAGGCCCCATTATCTAGAGAATGTTCTTTTTGTTCCAAAGTTATCCAAAAACTTACTTTCTGTCTCCAAGATAGCCCAGAAAGCTACGGCTTATACTTCGATGATCAGGTTTTGGGGACCATTCACAGAGATTCTCACAAGATTATCGCTTGGGGCATACAAGAGGGTAGTCTCTACATGATCACTAGTTTTCAGGAGGAATCCAATCTTGATCACTCTCATATGTTCCAACTTCTAGCCTCTCATCAAGCTCTTCTTACAGAAGAGGATACTGCTCTTTGGCATGCTCGCTATGGGCATCTTCCCTTCTCTTCACTGGAGCTTCTTGTCTCCTGCCAGATGGTGGAAGGCTTGCCTCGACCTGGAGGAGCCAGATATTTTTTCTTATTGGTGGATGATTTTTCCAGGAAGGTCTAGAACTTTTCCTGTCCCAAAAATCTCAGACATTTACAAAGTTCAAAGAATGGGTTGCTATGGTGGAGGCCGACACTAACCTCAAAGTCGTCAAAGTGCGCTCCGACAATGGTGGTGAGTTTACTTCTCGAGCATTCATTGACTTTTATACTTCCCACGGCATACAAAGGCAGTTTTCTACTCCCCACACTCCTCTACAAAACGAGGTAGTAGAACGGAAGAACAGGACCGTGGTTGAGATGGCTCGATCTCTTCTTTCTCATTCTCAGCTTTCTCAAAAGTTTTGGGCTAAAGCAGTTCACACTGCTATGTACATCATCAATCGTTCCCCCACAAAGACAGTCGATGGGAAGACTCCAAAGAAGGCATATTCTAGGAGGAAGCCATCAGTTTCTCATTTCCAGGACGTGCGCTTTGACGAAACCTCGGAGACTTCCAGATCCTAGGAATCACCAACAACTTCATCAACACCTTCCATGGTTCCACCCTCATCGTTAGTTCTTACCTCTCCTCTGTTGAGTACCTCTCTCCCTCCACGGTGGCTTCACTCTACATCGTGGGATTCTCAAGTCCCTTCTCCGACCATTTATCAGTCTAGGATTGCTCCATCCAGATTGAGAAGATCTACCATATTACAACCACAAAGTGTCTTCATGCTTACAGTTAATTCTGCATTGATGACTTCCTTGATGCATCATGCGGAGCCTTCTACACTGGACGAGGCCTTACAAATTCCTCTGTGGCGTCTTGCGATGGAGGCAGAAATGGATGCCATTAACAGAAATCACACATGGGAACTTGTTCCCTGCCCTTCTCATAGGAAGGTTATTGGCGTCAAATGGACTTATAAGTGAAGTTTCTTGCCGATGGTTCACTCAACAAATATAAAGTTTACTTGGTGGCTAAGGGCTATGCCGAGAAGAAAGGCGAGGACTTCTCGGAGACTTTTGCTCACACCGCCAAGTATACCACCATTCACACTATTCTTGCCATTGCTGCTCACTTCTCTTGGCCCATCTTTCATATGGATGTCAAGTCCACCTTTCTCGATGGAGACCTTCAAGAGGAAATATATGTTGAACAACCCCCTAGCTTCATCCACAATAGTTTTGAGGACCATGCAAATCTTTTGCGGAAAGCTCTTTATGACCTTAAACAAGCTCCCAAGGCATGGTACCAAAAGATCAACGCTTTCTTTCTCTCTCATTCCTTTGAGAGAACTCTTGCGGACGATATCCTTTACGTTTTGATAGAGGAGGATCACATTGTGATTATCATTTTGTATGTCGATGATCTTATTCTCATTGGATCCGACCCCGACCGCACTCCTATGACTATAGATCTTCTGAGTCATACCTTTGAGATGACTAATCTTGGTCTACATCACTACTTTCTTGGCATGGAGGTCCGGCAGTACCCACAGGGTGTCACAAATCCCTATATTCTAGGGACATGCGGATGCGTGTCAGGCCTAGAAACATGCGGATGCATGTATGTATTATACCTGGGCATGTGTATGGATCATATGAGTGGATGCATATGAGTCCAAGGACATGGCAGGACATTTGTGGACTTTCGGGCGGTGCCCGTGTGGATTCCGGCCATGCACACATGGTGTGTTATGATGGCAGGCGGAATATTTCCAAGTACAAGAATGATGATAGGTGGTTCTCCAAGTTTACATGTGCACAATGCATAAATGATGCATGCCATAACTTTATTTTACTTAGTGTGACATTGTCTTGCTGCCTTGACAATGCTTGTTATTTTGGCTTGTGAAGTCCGAGGGACCGGGGACGCCCGGGCACCTTGTGGACACGTGTGTGCACTCCTGTTTGGGCCTAAAACTGTGGGCTTATGGGTTTTGCAGGTGATAAGTGCGTCCACACTCAATTTACAGCTTATTTCATTTACTACTAAAGTTTATTGGTTTGCAGGTCCACACTCATTAATAAGTGGCCGGACAACTTATAATGCGTTCGCATTTGGTTGGACCAAAATTAATGAAGTCCGGACAGCTTATGGCCATTTCCCATTTGGTTGGACCTAAACTTATACAAACAGGACAAATGGAGCACTATGGGCTGGACACCTTATGGGGACACTTGTCAGCCTGTATGTGTACCCACCAAGCCCCTTAGGTGGCACTGGAGAAAGGCGCCTCCTTCAAGAGGCCTTTTGGGCTGTTTTATTCATTATTCAACACATTGGAGAGCTGGTTGGAGCTTTGGGAGTTGCTACAGGGCTGGTTGCTTGCTTCCCGGACTCACACAAGCTTGGACAACGATCCCCACACTCTTCTAAAGGGCTGGTTGGTAAATTTCAGACCTGCAATTTCTGGTTATTGCGAGTTTTGGGCTGGTTACAGGTGTCCAAAATCAACTTGGACAATACAGGACAGCTCTAGGGACCTCCACAGGGCTGTAGGACCCTTTACAGGTGGAATTCTCGCGATAGAAAGTTGCTGTTTTGGACTGGTTATTGCACAAAACAGGCCGGACAGCAATGGAATATGTGAGCATGGATGTGTCTCAAGGATTCCTGGTGTAACAGGTGCTTAGGGCAAGCATTGGGGACACTTGCTCGCGGAGAACACAGGTTTCTGGATCAGTTTCTCGCGTGGAAACAGGGCCTAAAGATCCATTTACATCTTGTGCAGGGCGGAGTACCTGTGAGGATTGTGATACTCTTGTGCAGGGCGGATGTACCTGTGAAGAGGCTTGTGCAGGGCGGATGTACCTGTGTGTAGGGCGGATGTACCTACAAATTCTCTTGTTTGAAATGTATTCATTCATGATGTATTTGGAAGAATCAGGTGCAGGCTGGTGGTGAATCCCCAGGCACCCGTAAACTTGTACTTGCAGACTCTTTTGGTAATATAACCTAAAGGGGGGGGGTCAGCCTATCATCGGCCCCTTTATGTGGTGTATTGTCATTTTCAGCTTTGTGGTTGTAATGCTCAAGTGTTAAGTGCTCAGAATCTTGTTCACATTTATTCGATTCCAATACACGCGTTTCCGCCTCCCGTTACATTGGTATCAGAGCTCAGTTTTTCCCCTCATTGGAAAACGGTCTGAGGCTTGGAATCATAAGTGGTGACCTGATTTGAGTATCATGGACAGCCACATTTCTGACAGTGTGGAGAACACACAGGACCGTGAATTTCATGGTACAAGGGATGCAAGAGATGCTGCAGGCAATGATGTCTATGGAGATGCAGGTACTCATGACACTATGCATTCTGATTTGGAATCTTTGAGGCATCAAGTGCGACGCTATAGGGCTGAAACCGAAGAGCTTAGGTCATTGAAAAATGACCCGGATGTACAAAGGGTGTTGGCTGCGAAGGCAAAGGCTTCGGTCCATGAAGTCACTTTTGAAGCAATTGCAAAGAAAATGGATGTTGAGAAACCCCGAGAGCTTGCACTTGCATACCTAATGGTTAAGGGTGATGTATACACTGAAGCAGATGGTAGTTTGGCTTTCAAGAAGCCACCCCTCATGGCTACCTCTGGTGATGCACATGATGCACAGCAAGCAGAAAGAGCACAGCAAGTGCCAAATGCTGAAAGGACAAGAGTCCCTGGTGCTAGGCTTGATGCAGGTCAAGAGAAGAGTAAGGATGAGGGATCCTCTACTCATTCCCGCTTTGCTCCAAGAAGACATATCCGTTCTCGTGTTGAGCTTTCCACTCATTTGGAGAGTGTGACTCAAGAGAGAACGAAGAGGGATCGTGAATCTTCATCGCGGCATCATCATCATGCAGATGAACAGGATGTACATAGGGATGCATATAGAAGGAAGAAGCCTCGAGAGTTCAAGTCCGGTGACAAGGATGTAAAGTTTGAAAACTTTCAGGGACGGATGGACTCTACCAAAGCACTTGCTTTCATTAGACAGTTTGAGATAGCTTTTTGCAATGAAGACTTTTCAGAAAAGTCCATGCTCAGGCATGTGGGAATGCATCTCAAGGATACGGCAAGTGATTGGTGGCTTGCAAAAATACTTGATGGAAGTGCTGCCCCAACTTGGTCTTCTTTCAAAATTCAGTTTTATGATCAATTTTTACCACCAAACTTTGCAAAGGATGTACGCAAGGAGTGGGATTGGCTGTCCCAAGATGAGGGAGAGTCCGTTGCTTCATACATAGCAAAGTTTTGGAAAGTCCTTCTCAAGGTTACTCCTTTCATGAAGATTGGAGAGGACGAGAAGAAGAGAAAGTTTGAATCGGGGCTCCATCACATCATCCAACAAAGCTTGGGAGTGTACCCAAATAAGACCATACAAGAGCTTATACACTCAGCCATGATTGCGGAGAACTTGCACATAAAAGCACCCACAAATAAGCCATTTGCAGGTCAAAACAAGAGCAAATTCAGGGCTGGTTATGGCCAGAAAAAGGGTGGACAGCCACCTAAGAATGCTCCCAAAGATGGCCGAGATGCAAAGGATGACTCTGAAAAGAAGCCGGGGGTAAACGCCACAATTTTGGGCTCTCAAAACAGCAATTGGAAGAGTACAGGAAGGCTGGAAAATGCTTCAAGTGTGGCAGTAAAGATCATATATATCCTAAATGCCCACAGAATCCTAAGAATGCTGAGCCTAATGTGGAAAAGCCTCTTGTGAATGTTGTACCCGATGTGCAGGGTAATACAGGGCATGAGCCCAAGAGTAGAGTCATATGCAAGGCTTGGGGCAAATTGACGGATCAGCCCGCTTTGTTTCTTTTTGATGATGCTTCCACAGATAACTTTATATCCGTACAGATGGCTGCCGCCATAGGTCTCAATGTGGAAGACATGGGAATGCAAATGAATGCAGATGCCGCCTTTGAGGGCAAACAGGTTGATGTAACTCCGGTCATTGGTAAGCTCCGTGTACATATACAGGACTACCTCGACCATGAGAACTTTTTAGTGGCTCCTCTTACAGGTTGTGATGTTTTGTTGGGGATGCCCTGGCATCACCGTTTAGAGCCTATTAAGGCTTACAAAGAGAAGAAAATCAGCTTTGTACATAGAGGTCGTGAGCACTCTATAGATGCTGGTACTACTGGAAGTACCATACCTCTTGTAAGCCATGTACAAATTAATAAGGCAATAAAGAAATCAGCTTGTTCTTACTTGGTTTTTGTACGTGATACCATTGAACATTCTAGTGTTGATGTTAGTGCATTAGATCAAGACAAGCTTAACTTTTTGAATGAGTTCAAAGATTGTTTTGCAAATGCTTTGCCAGCAAGGTTGCCACCAGAGAGGCCGGAAGATCATTGCATAGATCTAATTCCCGGTAGCTCTCCACCTAATAGGCCACCATACAGGGTGAGTGCTAGTCAACAAGAAGAGATTATGGCACAGGTGAATGAACTTTTGGAAAAGGGTTTGATTCGACCTAGTTCCTCGCCATATTGCTCGCCGTTACTTCTTGTTCAAAAGAAGGATGGTACTTCCAGGATGTGTGTTGATTACCGTGCCCTCAATAAGATAACCATCAAGAATCGGTTTCCGATTCCACGCATTGATGACATCTTGGACAAGCTTGAAGGTTCGGCATGTTTCAGCCGAATAGACCTCAAGAGTGGGTATCATCAAGTGAGAGTGGCACCTCAAGATGTACACAAGACTGCATTTAGGACAGCCTTTGGTCTTTATGAGTTTTTGGTGGTGCCTTTTGGCCTTACAAATGCACCCGCTACCTTCTACAGGATGATGGACAGGGTGTTCAGAAAGCATAGAAAGTTCACAGGTATATTCTTTGATGACATTATTGTATTCTCAAAGAATGAAGCCCAACATCGTGAGCACCTGGCTATTGTGTTTAAAGAGCTTAAGGAAAATCAGCTCTACATAAATGCAAAAAAGAGTGAATTCTTCCTCCCAGAGATTCACTATCTTGGTCACATTGTATCAAAGGATGGTGTGCGCATGGATCCCGCAAAGATACAAGCCATGCAAGAATGGCCAGAGCTGAAATCAGTCCATGAAGTGAGGAGCTTCCTTGGTTTATGTGCTTACTACAGGAGGTTCGTCAAGCACTTTGCTTTCATTGCCGCTCCGTTACATGATTTAACGAAGAAGAAAGCAATCTTTAAATGGACACAAGAAGAGAGAGATGCCTTTCAAAAGTTGAAGAGTGCAATCATCTCGGGACCGGTACTCATTATTCCGGATTTGCACAAACCTTTTGTCGTGGAATGTGATGCAAGTGGGGACTGCATAGGGGTTGTTTTGAACCAAGGACATGCCATTGCCTATGAGAGCAGACGCTTGCAACATGCAGAGCTTCACTTACAGGTTTATGAAAAGGAGTTGTTGGCTGTAATTCATGCCCTTACTATTTGGAAACACTATCTTTTAGGGGCTGATTTTATGGTCAAAACTGATCATCAAAGTTTGAGATATTTTTTGACTCAAAGTAAGCTCTCAGAGAAGCATATGAGATGGCCAAATTTTCTCTCAATGTTTCATTTTCAGATTTTACACACTCCAGGGAAAAAGAATGTGGTGGCAGATGCCTTATCTAGACGACCACAGGTTCATGCTATTACAGTTGCATACCATGAGGACTTATCGGATATGCGTAATACTTATCATATGGATGAGGATTTTGCACATGTATGGGCTGATTTGCAAGAGGGTATTGCTGTCCCATCTTATGTCATAAGAGATGGATATCTCATGATGCAAAATCGTATGTGTGTGGTAAAGAACCTTCGCCATAAGGTTATGGATGAGTGCCATGCTCCTCCATATGCAGGTCATAGAGGCATTTTGGCCACAGCACAAGCTTTGGAGAGGTATTTCTTTTGGCCACATATTCGCAAGGATATTGAAGCATATGTACGTGAATGTATGGTATGTCAAAAGGTCAAGTTTGACCAACATAAAGCACCTGGATTGCTTCAACCTTTGCCTATACCAAATGAACCATGGGAAAGCATTGCTATGGATTTCATTATGGATTTGCCAAGGACGCCGCAGGGAAATGATGCTATTTGGACCATTATTGACAGGTTTAGCAAGCAGGCACATTTCATTCCCGTGCGCAAGACAATAAAGCCAGATCATATGGCTAGGATGTTTTTGGCACAGATATTCAAACACCATGGCATGCCTAAATCTATTGTGGGAGATAGAGATCCTAGAACCACAAGCTTATTTTGGCGCGCATTGTTTGACAATATGGGTACAAAGCTGAACTTCTCATCAGCTTACCATCCACAGACAGATGGGCAAAGTGAAATAGCAAATTCAGCCGTCCTCGACTTGCTGAAATCTTATGTATCCGACCGCAAATCGGATTGGGAGAAGTATTTACCACTTGTGGAGTTTGCCTACAACAACACGGTACATACTTCTACAGGCAAGGCGCCCTTTGAGATTATCTATGGCAAGGTGGTACTACCACCCATCCTTCGTACAAAGGATGAGATTTTTGCAGCAGATGAGTACGTCAGAGACTTGGATACTGCATTTGCACAGGTACGAACAGCCATAGAGAGGTCTCAAACCAAGAATAAAAAGGCAGCTGATAAGCATAGAAGGGATGTACAATTCAAACAAGGTGATTGGGTCTTGCTGAAATTTGAAAAGGCACGCCTTCGGAAGAGGCCAGGGAAAGAAGGAAAGTACCCTAAGCTTTCCAACAGGTACTATGGACCTTTTCAGATCTTGGAGAAGATCAATGATGTTGCATTTCGGCTTGTACTCCCAGATCATTGGAACATGCATAATGCTTTTCATGTGAGCCTATTGAGGTGTGGGACCAATACCGTTTGAGCCCGTTTTGGAAGACCCACCCGAGGTGGATGAGCTGGAAGAGATTCTTCAACCTGAACAGATTGTTTTTCACAAGAAACGAAAGCTTGCGGGAGGCAAACTTGTTCGTAGGTACCTTGTGAAGTTCAAGAATTATTCAGCTTTGGATGCGAAATGGATGGATGAGGCCTACTTCGAGGATTACCCAGATCTTTTGAAGGCCTATCTGGAGGCTTTTCAGTTGCGGTCAACTGATTAGAAGCCGGGGGGATGTCACAAATCCCTATATTCTAGGGACATGCGGATGCGTGTCAGGCCTAGAAACATGCGGATGCATGTATGTATTATACCTGGGCATGTGTATGGATCATATGAGTGGATGCATATGAGTCCAAGGACATGGCAGGACATTTGTGGACTTTCGGGCGGTGCCCGTGTGGATTCCGGCCATGCACACATGGTGTGTTATGATGGCAGGCGGAATATTTCCAAGTACAAGAATGATGATAGGTGGTTCTCCAAGTTTACATGTGCACAATGCATAAATGATGCATGCCATAACTTTATTTTACTTAGTGTGACATTGTCTTGCTGCCTTGACAATGCTTGTTATTTTGGCTTGTGAAGTCCGAGGGACCGGGGACGCCCGAGCACCTTGTGGACACGTGTGTGCACTCCTGTTTGGGCCTAAAACTGTGGGCTTATGGGTTTTGCAGGTGGTAAGTGCGTCCACACTCACTTTACAGCTTATTTCATTTACTACTAAAGTTTATTGGTTTGCAGGTCCACACTCATTAATAAGTGGCCGGACAACTTATAATGCGTTCGCATTTGGTTGGACCAAAATTAATGAAGTCCGGACAGCTTATGGCCATTTCCCATTTGGTTGGACCTAAACTTATACAAACAGGACAAATGGAGCACTATGGGCTGGACACCTACCTGGACACCTTATGGGGACACTTGTCAGCCTGTATGTGTACCCACCAAGCCCCTTAGGTGGCACTGGAGAAAAGCGCCTCCTTCAAGAGGCCTTTTGGGCTGTTTTATTCATTATTCAACACATTGGAGAGCTGGTTGGAGCTTTGGGAGTTGCTACAGGGCTGGTTGCTTGCTTCTCGGACTCACACAAGCTTGGACAACGATCCCCACACTCTTCTAAAGGACTGGTTGGTAAATTTCAGACCTGCAATTTCTGGTTATTGCGAGTTTTGGGCTGGTTACAGGTGTCCAAAATCAACTTGGACAATACAGGACAGCTCTAGGGACCTCCACAGGGCTGTAGGACCCTTTACAGGTGGAATTCTCGCGATAGAAAGTTGCTGTTTTGGACTGGTTATTGCACAAAACAGGCCGGACAGCAATGGAATATGTGAGCATGGATGTGTCTCAAGGATTCCTGGTGTAACAGGTGCTTAGGGCAAGCATTGGGGACACTTGCTCGCGGAGAACACAGGTTTCTGGATCAGTTTCTCGCGTGGAAACAGGGCCTAAAGATCCATTTACATCTTGTGCAGGGCGGAGTACCTGTGAGGATTGTGATACTCTTGTGCAGGGCGGATGTACCTGTGAAGAGGCTTGTGCAGGGCGGATGTACCTGTGTGTAGGGCGGATGTACCTACAAATTCTCTTGTTTGAAATGTATTCATTCATGATGTATTTGGAAGAATCAGGTGCAGGCTGGTGGTGAATCCCCAGGCACCCGTAAACTTGTACTTGCAGACTCTTTTGGTAATATAACCTAAAGGGGGGGGGTCAGCCTATCATCGGCCCCTTTATGTGGTGTATTGTCATTTTCAGCTTTGTGGTTGTAATGCTCAAGTGTTAAGTGCTCAGAATCTTGTTCACATTTATTCGATTCCAATACACGCGTTTCCGCCTCCCGTTACACAGGGGATATTTCTCTCTCAACAAAAGTATGCTTCTTAGATTTTAGAGAGGTTTGGTATGAAGGATTGTCGCTCTTTATCTTGCCCTATGGACCCAAATCAGAAGTTGAGTAAAAACAATGGCTCTCCACCCTATCATGATCCTACTCAGTACAGAGAGCTTGTCGGCTCGCTTATTCATCTCACCATTACTAGGCTTGATCTTGCTTAAAGCATTAGTATCCTAAGTCAGTTTCTTTCAGCACCACATACTTCTCATTGGCAGGCTGTTGTTCTGTTCTCAGATATATACAGGACACCTCGACACATGGGATTTCATATGGCTCTCGCAGGTGATTCAGATACCCGGAGGTCTACTATAGGCTATTGTTACATATTGGTACCGGACTCATTTCTTGGCAAACGAAGAAGCAGCCTAGAGTTGCCAGTTCTTCAACAGAAACCGAGTATCGTACTTACTTTGAAACAGTCAGAGCTTTTGTGGCTTCATCAGTTGCTTGATCATCTTCATGCCCCTCCTCCGATGCCTACCATCATCTACTCCGAAAGTTAGAGTGCCATGGCTCTTGCATGGAACCCGGTCTTCCACTCGAAGTCCAGGCACATTGCTGTTCATTATCATATGGTTCGTGACTACTTGGCGCTCAGTACCTTAACACTCGAGTACTGTCCTACTCAATGTTGATTGCCAAAATTGTTGGGAGAAATAGTTGGCAGCACGTCGAAGGGATGAATTAAAAAATTGTTTACTGTTTAGCACTGTCCAGACAAGCTAGAAAATGCATAATTCGGCTTGCCTTAGGCTAGAAAATGACTAGCACGACCTATATTAGCAAAAGGCAGACATCACGATTAACAGCAAGACACCAAACATCAAAACAAGCAATTTGTTGTTTTTAAATATGCAATGAATCCATATTGCTTATTCATTACTACACAAGCATGATGCAAGAGACTAGCAACGCCCATGTCTCTGTTCCTCCAAATGAGTAGAACAAAGGCTAAACAGTTTAGCTCGCTATGGGAGTGCTAGGGTTGATGATAAACTCAAGGAGATTAATTGGAGTTGCATTCCTTCAGACTCATGCCAAGACCTCTACAACCCAACAGTGGGTTTGCTACACAGCTATTGCATATAGATCTATCTAAGATGAGAATGCATGCCCTAATCTAACCTAAATCCAACAGTGGGTTTGCTACACAGTTGTTGCATATGGATGTATCTAAGATGAGAACATGCCCTAATCTAACCTAAATCCCTCACTGAACGGTGCTTCGATACCTTCAAAATCAGGGTTAGTTTGGAAGGATTTATGCATGGTTGTCCTCCTGTTCTGACTAAATGAAGTTGCAAAAAGAATGGAAAGCATCATAAACTCCATGGATTTCTTTCTGTACTTCCTTTATCAAGGCTGCAGCATCCCTTTGCACTTCAGATTCTAGGCCACAAAATTGACACGTACTAGAGTGCCAATAAAATGGCACATGAAAAAAAAAACCAAGAAGAATCAAGATGCAACACTACTGGTAGCCACCCTAGGTAGGTATATAACTTTTTTATGGACACCTGTACAGTTATATACTGCATGAAGAAGCAATCGTTTCACATAACAGAGACACCAGAGAATGATTTAGACTATTGTAGTCTAATAGGGGTGTTGCACTGCAGCAAGCTAAGCAAACAAGCAAGAATCAACATTTTAATTAACACCTCAGTTGTTGCAAGCATTAATTTGAAGTGATATGCTTCTACTATAATTTTCAACAACATGCAAGATCCACGCAGGGCCCTCATAGTGACACAATTGATATGCTTTGTAAGCTAAGTAAACGTGAGGGCGCGCCCTCCATCATAAGCTATTCCATAACTTTGGGTTTGTTGAGAGGAGCAAGCACACGGTTGCAATCGTATGACATTTAACCAAACCAGCCATCTTCGGAATGGCAAATCCTTACTTACGTAGATCTGCTCTTAGGGGAACAACCACATCCCATTCGTCGTTTTAGGTCGTTAGATCTCTCTCTCTCTCTCTCTCGCTCTCTCACTCACTCACTCTAGTACAGTAATACGTACGATCGTTCTTCAAAAACAGGATCTTGGTTTAGCCTATTTGTGAATAAAAAGATGGGAGAGATACCGACCCGGATGTCTTCCGCTCATCGTCGTACTCGACGCTTGGGCTCTCAGAGCTCAATTTGGCATTTACTTTGCAAATAGGCATCAAAGCATCAAATAGGTTCTGCTGCTATTTGTTACTTACACTAGAATGCCTAGGCATTGTGCTTTTGACCTCTCAATTGATGTTGGCCAAGCATGAAGCAAAACAAGCATGAAGCAAAACAAAAACTGGTCAATGGTTCATTTCCATTGTTCATCAAAGAGCACACCTATTAGAATTTTGAGAGAGATTTTCAATTTTCAAGAACAAGTGGATGCTTACATATTCCCCATTTGAATGAGTAGTTTCATTGATGAGAGTGATTTTCAATTCTCAAGAACTAGGTAGATTCTACGATGGAAAAATGTTGTCATCCCCCATTTGAATGATTGTTACACAGTCGTGTATCGTGTAACAATGTATTTATATGGTGGCCACTCGCTTCAAATTTGTTTGGAGCATTCCCCTTGCTTGTTTAATACTGATCCTTGAGTTGTCATTGTTGGTAATAGAAATATTTTATAATCTACAAATAGAATGAAAAGTATGCTTATTTATTATGAAAACGAATAGGTATTGCTTATTCATATAAATTACTTTACATTATCAAGGCTACATTACTTGAGATGAGTAGTTGATATGCGCCAGCAATAAAGGCAACAGAAGATACAAATGTAAGAAGTGCTGATGCTAAACCATGTGTAGAGCAGTAATCACAGGTGCTTAGTGGACCTAGAGAGTCCTCTAGCACTGGATCCAGTGTTAGTCCATGGTCAGGTATGTTGAGGACAGATGTAGGTACATATGTATCATCAAGAGGGAAGGAAAAGGTAGATCAACCTTTTGTGCTTGATCTGTCAGCATGTCACTCATATGTGGATGGTTACTTTAGTGGCTATGAAAAAAGCCTTGATGAGGACCGTGGCATTCTATCTATGGTTACTCCTAGTGTAAGAAGAACCAGAGCTATTTTGAGGACACCTGGCAGTGACCCATGTGTACGCAAGTCTATGAGGGTGAAAAAAGCCTTGATGAGGACCTTGGCATTCTGTCTATGGTTACTCCTAGTGTAAGAAGAACCAGAGCTATTTTGAGGACACCTGGCAGTGACCCATGTGTACGCAAGTCTATGAGGGTTAGATACCATGTTGTTTGACAGGTTAAGATATGATGGATATACTACCCATAATTATGCTCCCATGGTTAAAGTCATACAGGAGTTGGAGCCCACTTGTTTTGAGCAGGCACTTGGAATATAAAAAATGGGAAGATGCCATGAATGAAGAGATGGCAACATTAGATGCAAATGCAACATGAGAGTTAGTACCTTTACTTAAGGAAAATAAGGCAATTAGATGTAAGTGGGTGTATAAGGTCAAGCATAACCTAGATGGTTTAGTGAGCAGATATAAGGCGAGATTGGTTTCCAAGGGCTATGCACAGACTTATGGCATTGACTATTAGGAGACATTTAGCCTGGTTGTGAGAATGGCAACCATGAGAGCTGTCATTGCTCTATGGCTACAGTAAAGGGTTGGTCTTTACATTAGATGGATGTAAAGAATGCCTTCTTGCATGGTGATTTGCAAGAAGAAGTATACACGATGCAGCCACCAGGTTATGAGAGTGATGCACACCCAGATTTTGTGTGCAAGTTATGCAAAGCCTTGTATGGCTTGAAGTAGGCACCCAAAGCATGGTCAAACAAGATCGGGGAGTATCTTGTTACCATTGGATTTCAGATATCCAATGCACATTTTTCACTTTATGTAAAAAAGACAGATAGAGGGATCATGTTATTAGTCATTTATGTGAATGACTTCATTATCGTTGGTGATAGTGATGCTAGCATACATGATGTCAAGAGGCTTTTAAAGCAAAAATTTGAGATGAAAGATTTGGGTGAGCTGCGGTATTTCTTGGGCATAGAGGTGGTGAGATCACCTCATGGCATTTTGTTATTAACAAAGGCAATATGGCTTGGATAGGTTGTCCAAGTATGGTATGACAGGCTATAATCCTATTCCAGTGCCATTGGAACAGAATACAAAGCTTTCTACAAATACAGGCAAGCTTTTAGAGGACCCCACTACGTATAAACGCATAGTGGGTAGCTTGATCTACATGACCATTACTATGCCAGACTTGAGCTATGTTGTTGGACTTGTGAGTCAGTTTATGTAAGCCCCTAAGAAGCCACACTTGGATGTGGCTAGATGGATTCTCAAGTACATAAAGTCCATAATTGATTATGGACATTTCTATGAGATTGGTACACCGATACAACTACTTGGGTACACAGATAGTAATTGGGCTGGTAGTGTCGCAGAGAGACAGGAGGTCTACTAGCGGCTTTATGTTTTCATTTGGGAGTGCTTTTGTGAGTTGGAGTAATAAGAAACAACCAAAACTTGCTTTGTTGAGTACAGAGGCAGAGTAGTACTACAGGGATGCTGCTATGATAGCTTGTGAGGTACCTTGGTTTCAGAAGCTACTTGGTAATATGGGTGAGCCCATGGATAGGGTAGTTATCATTTATTATGACAACATGAGTACCATACAATTGGCCAATAACCTAGTATACCATGCTAGAATGAGGCACATTAAGGTGCATTATCACTTTGTGAGGGAGAAGGTTCTACTATAGCAGGTGATGTAGATCTGGTATATATCAACACAGAGAATCAGGTGGCTGACATCTTCACGAAGGAATTAGGCACAAAGAAGCTCCACAAGTTTAGGAGCTTACTTGGAGTGCAATGTGTGGAGTTGAGCTCCAAGGTGAGTGTTGAGATATCAAGCTTAACTAGTGTTGCGGACATTGATGACCCGCGTGGATGATGGCTTTCATGCTTATGCTATTGGCACGGTTGTGAGATTACGGTTGATATGTTGCCAGTGGATAACAGGATATGTGATAGCTGCTTTGGAGTACTAGAGTTATGGCATAGTTATAGCGCCAACTTATATAGTCAAGTTCACACTATGGACCAACCATTGTATGTTATTGTAGGAGAGTACTTTCCTTTATAGTATGTACTCTTATCTTTTTAGATATATGGTTGTAGAGAAGAGAAGAAGATAGAAGAAAATTTAGCCATCCATATCTCTCTTGTGTCTTGTGTCTTGCTCAAAACTCAAGCTCTCCCTTTCCCCCACATTCTCTTTATGAGGGAGGGGAGGGTTTGTGCTTTATGGAGTAGAGAAACTAAACCTTGTTTTATGTGTGTGTGTGTGTGTGTGTGTGTGTGTGTGTGTGTGTGTGTGTGTGGTCAATGTGAATGAGGAATTTTTTTGCCTTCTTCAAAGGAGGAGATGAATTTGGCATTGATACACGTCAGGGACACACACAAGGGTGTTCTTTACTCAAGTTTATAAAGGGAGAGTGAGTGTGTGAACCACTTTTTTTTAGAAAACTTTTTTATTACATACTACTAAGGTTATGTAACCCCCATTCCCATCACCATCATCATCAAACCATTACCATCATCATCAATGTCATCACTATCACCTACTTTGTGCCCACCATGCTACCACCTATATTGTCAACTTCATTATCATCAATGTCACCACCATTATGCCTTCTTCAAGAAAGCCAAAAATGAGGGTTGTTTCAGATGCAAAAAGGATTGAAGTTTACAATCAAAAATCAGTTTACTATAGAGCTTTAGTACTCTCTTTAAACCTGTAAATACCCCCAAAGATGAAGTCGTACTTCCCATTGAAAAGAGCATTTATGTGCTAGTTACATAATCTAGAAATTTTCTTATTTGTATGGTTTTCTTAAGGTTTTTTGTAATGAGCAATTTGATGAAAGTTTGGGTTAATTTCTCTTGGAAAGAATCCACTCTATGGGGTGATTTGTTTGGTAGCATGTCACAACACTTTGGCTTTGGCCAGACAATTAGAAAGGTTCAATGTCCCTTTTTAAATGGACGTAATGCACTTTAAAAATTATGCAAATCGACCCACAACATAAGATGAGAATAGACACTGATATATCCTTGCTAAATTATCATTATCAAATGAGATTAGGGATACATCAATGTATAGCTTAAAGAGAGCACCTCTATATCCACTGTCATCTCCATAATCAAAGAGAGCACCTCTATATCCACTATCATCTCCATAATTAAAGAGAGAACCTTTATATCCACTATCATCTCCATAATTATCTCAATATCATCCCCATAATTTTCTCCATCACATCACCACAAATCATCTTTTCACCTTTTATAATATCGCCAACCAAATGACCTTTAGACATCACCTTTCTCTTCACCTTTTACAATGTTGCCAACCAAATAAACTTTGAACACACAACATTTAGACATTACACTATACAAATAAACCTTTGTCTAAGGCCCTATATGTTGAAATATACAAGTGAATAGGGTGTGTGCGGGAACAAGCCCTTGGTTAGAGGCTGTAAAAGAGAAGATGTAATCGTGAAAGAACCTGTGAAAAGGTGAGAAGAATCTACTGGGAGAGAATAAAGGGTAGCATGAGAGAATTTAGGAAGTGGAGTTATTCTAGGAGATATTCAGGAAAAAGAGAAGAGGTGGAGAGAATCAGGCAAGAGGTGGAGATATTCTGGGAGTGAATCATGGAGAAATCAATGGGATTTGATGCTTGATGTAAACTCTATAAATTGAGGCATAGCCCTAATGAGAATTTGCTGGTTTTTGAGTATCCATGCCTACATTAATCTATTTGTTAATTACCCACTAATTACGTCTTAATTATTTACTAATCACTTTGTTAATGATGTTGATTCTAGTGTTTGATCCACCATAGCTCATCACAATGCTCAAATCTCAACATGGTATCAGAGCCATGCCTAGAATCCATCAGGTTTATAAGCCCATTAGTTAATCAATTAGGATTAGTAGATAATTAGCAAATAATCAAAATTTTAGTTAGTCTTCACTTCACCCCTTCACCCCCAGCCAGTGGGGGAGGACTCCATTCACCTTGCACACTCACAATTAGGTCAAGCCCTTCCAACACAACCTAGCCAACCCTATGCTCCTCCAGCCTATGCAAAAAACGCAGCAAACCGCCACGTAGAAGCGAAGATTTTCGCAGATTGAAGGGCACCGTTTTTCTGAGCTGATTTGGTGATTTCTACTTCCACAGATCAAAGATCTCTAATTCCTCTTAGCCCAAGGTGTTTTCAAGCATGCTCTACAAGCTGGTGAAGACAGAATTCAATTTCATCAAGTCTACAGTGAGATCCAAGCTCTTCATCAAATCTGCAGGTGACTTTGGTAAAACAGAGATTAAGCTTTCAATATTTGGTCAAATCTTGTGTTTCTTAGCTTAATCCTCTACTACACTCATTGGCTATTGATGCCTTTGAAAGCATTTGAGCTCATTTGAAGTGTAAGGCACCAAATCTGGACTCCCCGCATACTCTGTTTTTTGCACACAAAATAGAGCATTAATTTGCTAATCAGTGATTAATCAGTGCTAATCAATATATTTTGGTACAATTGAGGGTTCAAATTAACCATTAGGTATCTGATACAGATCCCTATAACTTCAGATTGCAAATCGGAGTTGGTTTGATACTCCAACCATCCCGTACAAATTAGTTACCCTTGATTTAGTGTAATTTCTGGTGATTTTATGCTGATAAATTTATTGTAATCATCTATTAAACACCAGATTGAGTTGTAAAAGGGTAGACACTGCCCTTGAATCTTGAAATTGGATTAAGAGGTAAGACCCCCTTCATATCACCATGAGTTCAGCACAGGAAATAGCCAAATTTAATGGGGAACAGTTTTATACATGGCAGACAAAAACCATGTATTTGCTGATGAGGAAAAATCTGTGGGGATTAGTTGAAGGGAGAGATGAATGCCCAGAGAGAGGGAAAAATGAGTGGAAGAGCAGGAATGAAAAAGCATTGGGACTTATTGCACTCAGTTTAAATGATGAAATCATTCATCACATCACAGGGATACAATGGACAAAAGATGCATGGGATGAACTCAATAAATTATTTGGTACACAAGCAAAAAATTCAAAGATAAATCTGTTAATGCAATTCTACAAATTGGACATGAAGGAAAGTGAACCTTTAATCACACACTTGAACAAATATAAAAGCATTAAGCAACAGCTGGCAGCTATTGGCAAAAAGGTAGAAGATGATGAAGCATTAGCTGTACTTCTGAAGAGTGTGGACAAAGGAGATTATGAAAACATTGTAGCAACACTAAAGAATGTACCTGAATTGAAGCTACACGAGATAGAAGCAGCTCTACTAGAGCAAGAGAGCAAAGGCAAAGAGAAGAAAGGGCTCGACTCAACAGTAGGAGAAGAAAAAGCATTCTTCACCCGAGGAGGATTCTCTCGAGGACGAGGACGAGGAAGAGGCAGAGTAGGAGGAAGGACCTTCACTTGCCACAAATGTGGAAAGCCAGGACACATGGCGAGAGACTGCTACAGCAAACCCAGTGAAGAAGGAACGACATCGGCAAACTTCATGGAGGCTCCAAAGGAAGTGGAGTCGGATCATCTTTTCTGAGAGAGAGAGAGAGAGAGAGAGACCCCACAACCCAATGTAACCTACCCCAACAAAGTAAAACCACCTCTGAGCCACCGATGATGTAGGCCACGTGGTAGATGTATGTGTGAGCACTTTAGTCAAGGTCGCGGGCACTTATAGTAGCCTTGGACACATAGAGAGAGAGAGTGTCAAGGACTATGGAGTTTAGGGACTTGAGGCACTGGTCGCGGGCTATCAAGTAAGAGGGAAACTTGGTATAGGGTCCAGGTGTGCTAGGATTATTCACTTGAGGGGAGGTGTTGAAATATACAAGTGAATAGGGTGTGTGCGGGAACAAGCCCTTGGTTAGAGGCTGTAAAAGAGAAGATGTAATTGTGAAAGAACCTGTGAAAAGGTGAGAAGAATCTACTGGGAGAGAATAAAGGGTAGCATGAGAGAATTTAGGAAGAGTGGAGTTATTCTGGGAGATATTCAGGGAAAAGAGAAGAGGTGGAGAGAATCAGGCAAGAGGTGGAGATATTCTGGGAGTGAATCATGGAGAAATCAATGGGATTTGATGCTTGATGTAAACTCTATAAATTGAGGCATAGCCCTAATGAGAATTTGCTGGTTTTTGAGTATCCATGCCTACATTAATATATTTATTAATTACCCAATCTAATTACGTCTTAATTATTTACTAATCACTTTGTTAATGATGTTGATTCTAGTGTTCCACCATAGCTCATCACAATGCTCAAATTTCAACACTATAGACCTCCACACATGCATACACATACAAAGGTTCATGCACTCCCCCTCAAATACACATTGTCCACACCACCACAATTTTTAACTCCCCCCTTAGTGATAAGTGTTCTTTACATCGGTACGTGTGTGACTTATAGACCTCCACACATGTGTATAGAGATACAAGGCTCATTCACTCCCCCTTAAATACACATGTCCATCACCACAATTTTCAACTCCCCCTTAGTGATAAGTGTTCTTTACATCGGTACGTGTGTGACTTATAGACCTCCACACATGTGTATAGAGATACAAGGCTCATTCACTCCCCCTTAAATACACATGTCCATCACCACAATTTTCAACTCCCCCTTAGTGATGAGCCTTTCTTACATTAGGATGTGTGTGTGTCCTTCAACATGACTCAAGTAGATTGGGTAGTTGACTCCATTTCTAGCCTCTCCACACACCTTATCAATGCTCAATGATTGGGAACACTTTACACATTTGGTACGAGATATGATAGACACATGAGGTAAAACTTATGCCAAACAACTAGCTCTCGAGTTGGGAGATGTGAGCCCATAATCCCATTAAAAAAAGAAGTGAGTCAATACACGTGAGCTTTGAGACGAGCTATGAGCCTTGGCACATGAGCTGTGAGTCTAGACATATGAGTCGTGAGTCTGGAGGTATGAGTCTAGAGGTAGGTATACCTAATATTGTTCCAATTAATTATAGCTACCTTGAAGACCTATAAGGACATACCTACTCATGTCCTTTTAGGATTTTCATGTTATAAAATATGTATAGCTACAATTTTCAAGGAAATTTCTTGCCCTTTGTAATTATGATGGCATTAACTATAATTATAGAGAATTAACTATAATTATTACCCAATAATTACACATCAACCCTGCTGTAGGTATATTTCATAAACATAAAATCTATAAGCCTAGTTCATACAAAAAACGCTTGAGGCTACAGACATGAGTCTACAAGCGTGATCCTATATAGATCCATGAGTATAAACATGAGTCTACAAGTGTAGACCTACATCAGTGAGCCTAGAGATATGAGTCTAAAGACATGAACCCCAAGTATGACGTGAGTCTAGCTCACTAGACCTGTTGAGCCTATTACATACAAAAAAATGCATGAGTCTACATATGTGAGTCTAGAGACATAAGCCTACAGACATGAGCTTAGGGATGTGAACCTAGAGATATGCGTTTATAAGTGTGAACCTAGAGACATGAGTCTAGCAAAAATAAAATAAAATAAACACAAACTTAAAAAAAACTTTTAAAAAAAAGCTACAGATGTGTTTGAAATCAGTTTCAGACCTCCTTCACGAAGCCCCTTCATGAAGCTCTAAATATTGTTTTAGCAAAGTAAATCCCTTTGCAGCATGTTGAAAATAAGTATATAAGTCGACTATACTGTATTGTGAACTGTAATGCATCAAATCACACCTCCTCATACCCACCCACCTAATAAATGACTAGCACTTAACTAAGTGCTCCCCTATAAGGAAAGCAAAACTTCTTTGGATCCACCTCAAAATGAGGAGCTTTGGGATAAGATGGGCTAACTAAATGTAGATGTGAGCGAAGGGATAGAGCCACCATGGCCCTCCAAGTCTGTAAGATCCCTCTTTCTATGCCAAAATTTAAATGAGAACTTATTTTTTCTAAGGTATTGTTACATGAGTGCTATGTCCCCCCTGGTTAGTAGGCCCTCCCTGGTTATGTCCCCCTGGTTAGGTCCTCACTCACATCTATGTCATATTGTAAAGATTCTCTAGTGATTCAAAAAATAGGTTAAGTTTGTGGAGGGGCCCTCAGAGTCACCAACAACGAGGTCAGTTGCTATCATTGGGCTCCTTTTCTTGTGGCTTTTCTTGCTACTGACTCAAGTATTGTTCTAATTTTTAAATATGGGAATCTTTCTCAGTGATTGAACAAAGCTATGATGGCTATTCAAGTCTAGACCTCTTGCCTATAGGAGATTGGCATACTTTGTGTTGGCTTCTAAGGCTTGTCTCTTGACATGTCTTTAAGCTACAGTAGGGCCTTCTGAAATCGTACTTTGATTGCACCTCTGCTTTTACTCTTGGATGGAATCTGTTATCAAATGAGTTACTACCTCTAATATACTAACTATTGATGACTGATTCTAGTTGATCCTTGCCTATTTGAACTCTTTGTAGTATTTGAAGGGAGTGGATAGTTCGTGTATCAGCTCTCCTTGTTTCTTCTCCAAATGTTCTATATGTTGCTTTTTTATCTCATTTGCCTTGTATATAGCTTCGCTGTGACCTATTCATCAGTTGGTTTCTAGCTAGCTTCGAAGCATGCCATAGTTTGTTGGAGCAGATAGTCTGTGTATTAGCTCTCCCTATTCCTTTTCCAAATGTTCTATGTGTTGTTTTTTTATCTCATTTGCCTTGTGTATAGCTCCATGACCTATGCATCAGCCAATTTCTTGCTAGCTTTGAAGTCTGCCATAGTTGTTAGAGCCACTAGTTTAGGGAAAATGTACAGTCAAACATCCCTCTAAGAAGAGTCATGTCATCACTTTGCTAGAAAAAGGGAGCCTTGGTGAACCTCATGTTCTATATGTTGCTTTTTTATCTCATTTGCCTTGTGTACAACTTCGTGACCTAGCTTCGTGACCTAGGGGAACCTACCATAGTTTTTTAGAGCCACTAGGGGAAATTTAGACTCAAAAATCCCTCTAAGAAGAGTCATGTCATCACTTTACTAGAAAAAGAGAGCCATGGTGAACCTCATGTATCTTATGTCAAAACCCCCACATGTAAACATACCGTTTAAAAGCTCTTGAAAAGTAGATTAAATATACCACCTTCAACAAATTTGAAGATGATATGTTCAAGGTATACCCCACTAAAAGGTAGATTCCAATGATTATGGCATCTATGTAATGATTGTGATATACCATTTGAAAGCCCTTTAAAAGTAGATTCTAGATCTACCACCTATGACAAATTTGGATATGATATGCTCAAGGTATTCCTTCCCCACTAAAGAGTAGATTCTAACAATTGTGACATCCATGGTATAATTATGACATACAGTTTAAAAACCCTTAAAAACTAGATTCTAAATCTACCACCTTTGATACATTTGGAGATGATACACTCAAGGTATGCCTTCCCCACTAAAGAGTAAATTCCAACAATTGTGACATCCATGTTATAATTATGATATATCATTTGAAATCCCTTAAAAACTAGATTCTAAATCTACCACCTCTGATACATTTGGAGATGATACACTCAAGGTATTCCTTCCCCACTAAAAAGTAGATTCCAACGATTGTGACATCATTGGAATCTACTTTTTAGTGGGGAAGGAATACCTTGAGCGTATCATCTCCAAATTTATTGGAGGTGGTAGATTTAGAATCTACCTTTCAAGGGCTTTCTAATGATATATCACATGTGGGGTTTTTGATGTAAGATACGTGAGGTCCACCACAGCCCCCTTTTTTTAGCAAAGTGATGACATGGCTCTTCTTAGAGGGCCATTTTTTGGTCCAAATTTTGTATGCTTCAACTCATTAGAGTGGGATGTCTTTAGTTTTAGCTTTTGTTCATAATCCTCCCTTAGATCCTGCATGTGCTTCTCTTGTTAGCTCACTTGTTCCTTCAGCTTCTTGGACTCTTCTTTTTGTGTTTTTAAAATCCCTTTGATTTTAAGCATATGTTGAGACGATCAAGTCCATCTCAACATTGATGTCCTTCATCTTATCTTCATGATTTTATTATAGCTCCTAAAGTTCTTGCTTGGCTTTTCGTCTTTGTGATCTTTCTACTATCAGCTTATCTTATATTCTCTCCAATTTCTCTTCACAAGCATTTTTCATTTGTAAATATTGATTATGGTACATAATATAATCGATCATCAGCATCATATGGGAATCCGATACCAGACTCTCATTATCATCATCTTTGTTTTCTAGGGTCGCAATGTAAGAACTTGTATCCCTATACTTCTTACCTAGACTCTCATTATAATCATCTTTCTTTTCTAGGGTCGCAATGTAAGAACTTGTATCCCGATATTTCTTACCCTGACAATGTTCCAATGTAGTCATATAACTTAAGGGGTTTGGCTTTGTATAACTTAAGGGGTTTGGCTTTATATCCCTATATTTCTTACTTAGACAATGTTCCAATGTAGTCATGTAACTTAAGGAGTTTGGCTTTGTATATGTTAACTATTTTTGTACATCTAAAATCCCCACCTCTAGCCTAGGATTGTTCATGTTATGCATGGTTATGGACCTAATGATGTATCAAAAGCTAGCCATAAGCCTTGTATATATGAAAAGAGATAGGCAATTGGTACCTATTTAAGTTGGGCAGCCAACAGTAGAGCAGCTTGAAAAGATTGGGGGAGGAGAGAGAGTTAAGCTCTTGTAAGCACACGTGTACTCACACAACAATGGATAACACACACACAAAGATGGAAGGTTGAAATCTTCTTCTTCTCCTCTCTCAAAAGAAGGCTATAAAAGATAAGTGAAAACCCAACATATGTACAAGTAGCGATCCATAATGTGAACACGCTAAATAGGTGAGTTGGCAAGATAAGTATGCCATAATTATGTAGGTGTAGTCCAGCTGTACAACCGAGAAAAAATCCATTGTGTCAGCTACCAAAAATGCAAGTGATGAAAATGTGGAATAGTCACTTAGGCACGTTATGTGAGTGTCAGTTGGTAAAGCTTGACATCTTAACACTCCCTCTCAAGCTCAAATCTATCTCCAAGACTCTAACCATGCTATAGAATCTGCAAAGCTTCTCATCTCCAAAGGCCTTGGTGAAAATGTCAGCAACCTGCTCCTTTGTGCTGGCATACACGAGATCAATCTCTCCTACCAAGACCTCCTCTCTCTATGTATTTGGTCTGCGTATGAAACATGGGTTCTTGTCCAACTATATGCTACTAAGGTTGTCACAATAAATGACAGCCTACCTGTCTACATGTAGTCCCAAATCTCCAAGTAACATGTGTAACCAAGCTACCTCACATGCTGACGTCTCGTAGCACCTCTATACTGGACAAGGTAATTGTTGGTGCTTCTTGTGCTGCTCCAAGTAACAATACCACTACCAAAGGAAAATATAAATCTATACTCTCGACAAGGTAATTGTTGGTGCTTCTTGTGCTGCTCCAAGTAACAACACCACTACCAAAGGAAAACATAAATCTGCTAATCTGCTACTAGTAGATCTTATGTCCAAGATGCTACTAGCCCAATCTGCATAAGTGTATCCATACACTTGCAACTCTATACCAGCCTCATAGAAGAGACCATAATCCACTTTGGCCCTCATGTGGCATAGTGTGAGCCTCACACCATCCAAATACATCAGTGTATCCATACACCTGTAGCTCTGTACTAGCCTCATAGAAGATACCATAATCCACTGTGGACCTCACGTAGCATAGCGACGATTTTTCGAGGAACCTGCATAAACTGGCTCTCCAACCGAACTGTGTAGTTTAAGTTTGGCCTGGTGATCATCATGTAGATTAAGCTACCCACTATCTTCCTATGCATAATGGGATTCTCTAACATCTCACCTATATTCGCACTCAACTTGTCATTGTGATCTAGTGGTACAAAAATGGGCTTATTATAGCCAACCACACCATATTTGGACATGTCCAATGCATATTGTCAATGTTGTGGCATCCATATGCCCTCAGGTGTCTTGATGACTTCAATGCCAAGAAAGTATCTTAGGTCACCCAAATCCTTCGTGTGCCAAACTTCTTCTTGAGGAGACTCTTCACATGCTCAACGTCTTGCTCATTGTCGCCCCTAACAATCAAGTCATCCACATAAATGATAATGATGAAAATCCCCTTATCACTCTTTTACATATAGAGTGAATGATTTTAATATGCCATATGAAAGCCAATGGTGACAAGATACTTTACGATTTTGTTATGCCATGCTCTTGGCATGTGTTTCAAACCATACAAGGCTTTACATAGCCTGCACACATAATCTAGGTGGCTCAAATCCTCATACCCAAGTGGTTGGTCTAAATACATTCCTTCTTGTAACTCATCCATCATGCAAGAATGCATTCTTTATTTCCATATGATAAGACCCAACCTTCTGACATAGTCACTATAATTAATGCTATCACGGCTGTGCCATCTTGTTAAGGGGTTGAATATCTCCTCATAATCAATGTTGTAGGTTTGAACATAACCTCCAATCTAGCTTTGTACCTACTAATGCTTTAATATAAGTTGTGCTTCACTTTGTACACCCACTTACATCCAATGGCTTTTTACCCTCAAGTAAAGGCACCGATTCCCATGTCTTATTGACATCCAATGCAACCTTTTCTTCATCGATGGTTGTATCCCAATTTGCATGTCCAACAACAGACGTAGCCTGCCATCTCGTGGTCTATCAATAGACCCACTACTAGAGGACTCTCTTGGTCCACTCAATTATTGTGATTGTTGACATGCATTTTGTGCACCCACCTATTCTGCATCAACCCCAATCAAGTCTTTTACTTCAGCATACTAAGCTACTCATCTCATCAAATATAGCATCCCTCCTCACCCTCATCTCTCAGTGAAAGTGTTGTAACATCTCTACCACTTTTGCACAAGGGAGTAACCAACAAAAACATATTTCTCAGCCTTTGGATCTAGCTTACTACGTAGCTCATCAGGAATATATACATACACAATTCATCCAAAAACTTTGAGGTGTGACGAATCGGGTTTTCTACGACTATACTTCTCCTCTGGTGTCATACTATGCACTGTTGCTATGGTGGGGGTCATGTTCATAATGTAAATTGTAGTCACAACTCCTTCAGCCCAATAATGATAAGGCATGCTCTTCTTAGCCACCATTAATGCATGAGAAACTTTTGTAATATGCATGTTTTTCCTCTTAACAACACCATTTTGCCGGTAGAGTGTACATGCATATAAATTGTCTTTGAATTCCATGCTTTTTTAGATATGCGTTGAACTTATTAGAGAAATATTATGCCCTCCATCTCAACTTAGGCACTTAATCTGTAAACCTATTTGTTTTTTGGCCAACATTCTGAATTTTGAAAGTGAGTAAACACTTCACTTTTCTCTTTCGTGAAGTACACCCACACTTTCCTTATCCACCATCAATGAAAGATACATAATAGTAACATCCTCCTATTGATGTCATCTTTGTTGACTTTCATACATCTAAGTGCACCACATCAAGTGCCCTCTTGCTTACATATTTATCATGTGGAAATACATTTTTTGTTTGCTTCTCAATTTTTGATATACTTCACAAAGCTTATGAATTCCATCCACCTTAAACTTTGGCAAACCTGTAACAATTTTAGAATTCTATATGGACTTCAATCCTGCTCATTTACATGACCAATATGTTTGTGCCAAATATTTATATCGGCCATAACACCTATACATTGTGCAAACATAGTAGCTTTGACCTCAAGCATGCTTACATCTATACTAAAACATTTTGCCCAGTCTCTTGCACTTTTTAACCAAATGACATTTGTTCTTGAAGTCCTCTACATAGCAGGCATCAGTGTTAAAGCATACTTGCTACAAACATTGCTCAATCATCTATTGCCCATCTTGCCATCCTACATATCCTACATAGCCAATGGTACAATTTGCCATGTGCTACATAACAAAAAAATGCTCATATCTATCTTCAGCTTCCTTGCTTGAAGATGCATAATTATTCTGCTGCAATTTTCCCTTCGTCATGTCACTCTACTTCTTGCGACATTTTGTAGAAAAATGACCTAGTTTGCCACAATAATTGCATTCTCTAGAACTTGTTACTATTGTTCTCTTTTCTAATTGCCACGGCCTCTTTGATTCCCCTTGCCTTGAGATTGGCCTCTTCCATCTGTGTATGATTGTTGTTGCCTTGAGATTGGCCTCTTCCACCTATGTATGATTGCTGCTGCCTTGAGATTGGCCTCTTCCACCTACTACAAGTCATTGGACTGTTGTTCGTAATTATGGTTTCCATGTCGGTGACCTTGGCCTCGACCACAACCTCTACCTCCTCTGCCTCTACATGAAAGGCCTATTCTGATGTGTTCTTATTTTGTGAAGAAGAGCCCTCACCCAGGGACTTTTCTTCTATGATCATCATAGACACTAAGTCCCAAAAGTTGGGAACATTCTCCCTCACTCCAAGGGAGGACTTGAATGGCTTATACTCTTTGCCAAGCCCATTTAGACAAACTCTCATTAAATCATCATCTTCCATTGTATTAGATTGATAGACCCAAGGGATTCAACAATTCCCTTGATATTTAATGCATACTCATTGATAGACATTTTCTTCTCCATAGCATGCAACTCTTATTTTAGTTGTAGTTTCCTTGCCTTTGTGTTGGTCTAGAACATCTGCACCACAGGTTCTGCCATGCAACTACTGGAGTGTTGGCATGTCTATGACACTGATTGAAAGCTAATACATGACTTTCCTTACAGCCTAGTACCAGTCCTTGAGTGTCTTTACATCTATTGGCATGACATTCTCTTCAAGAAACTCTAGAGGCTCCTCACATCATTGTCTCCTTCAACATAATCCCAAAATCATGGTCATTCAGAACTTCTAAGCATGGAAGTTGTTCTTGTCTAGCTTCTCATTGCTGACAATCTGATTGAGTCCATTTAGCAGAGACATGTTTGCCGATAATAACTAGAAACTTGCAAATAGATAATTTTTGCATGCAACCTGTAATAGAGCAGTATCTTCAGTGGCACTTCTACACAACTTATATATCATCAGATAATGTGACCAGATTACATGTACATACACCCAAGTTCAGCAATACATGTGTAGACACTATTTGCACTCTCAAAATGAATTGTTGCATTGCAATAACTAGGTTTTAAACTGACACAACAATTCCCAATAAAAAATTCTTAGAACTACTCCTAAACATATTATAATGGTCGATTAGGGGCTGAAATGTGCCCAAAATGCAAATCCCACCCAACTATACCTAAATAAGTAGGGATAGTGATGATGATGCTTTTACTTATGTACCACTTCCTTTGCCTTCATAGCTTCCTTTTCTTGTCATTCACCTCCTTAGCTTAAACCAGGATCTGATACCATAAAAAGATTGGGAGAGGAGAGAGAGAGCTTGAGCACTTGCAAGAATATGTGCACTCACATAGCAATGGATAACACACACGCAAAGATGAAAGCTTGAGCTCTTACAAGAACATGCACACTCACACAAGAATGGATAACACACACACACACACACACACACACAAAGAAAGCTTGAGCTCTTTGCAAGCACATGTGCACTCACACAACAATGGATAACACACACACACACAAAGAAATCTTAAGCTCTTGCAAGCACATGCGCACTCACATAATAATGGATAACACGCACACAAAGATGAAAGATTGAAAGCTTGTTCTTCTTCTCTCTCAAAATAAGGCTTACAAAAGATAAGTGAAAACCTAACATAAGTACTAGAGTACTATATACAAGTGGTCCATAATGTAAACATGCTAAATAGGTGAGCTGGCAAGATAAGTATGCCATAACTCAGCGGGTGGACTATGTAGGTGTAGTTTAGCTGTAGAATCATTGATAAAGATTCATCATGTCAGCTGACTACCAAACGCATCAGTGATGTAAATGTGGAATGGTCACCCAGGCATGTTGTGAGTGTCAACTTTGGTTGAGCTTGAAATCTCAACACAGCCCAACAATCATTTTCTCAAGTGCAAAGCTTTATTCTTCTCTTGAAATCTTACCTTATTACTTGCTTGGTTGTAGAATGCATGCTTGTGTGTGTGTTTGGAATGTGTTGAGTGTTCATGCTTGCTAGGTTGAGGGGAACTCAATCATGTGAATAAGGGAACTCAATCATGTGAAAAAGGGAACTCAATCATTTATCAAGTGCAAAGCTTTATTCTTCTCTTGAGATTTTACCTTATTACTTGCTTAGTTGTAGAATGCATGCTTGTGTGTGTGTTTGGAATGTGTTGAGTGTGTATGCTTGCTAGCTTGAGTGAGAGTGTGATTGAGGGGAACTTGATCATGTGAATAGGGGAACTCAATCATCTCTCAAGTGCAAAGCTTTATTCTTCTCTTGAGATCTTACCTTATTACTTGCTTAGTTTTAGAATGCATGCTTGTGTGTGTGTTTGGAATGTGTTGAGTGTGCATGCTTGCTAGCTTGAGTGAGAGTGTGATTGAGCATGAGTGGAGGAGAAGGTGGTTCAAGCTTTCTAGTTTAACCATTGCCTTTTGGAAGGATTACTCAGTTGTTTGAGAGGAGAGGAAGGGCCCAAATAAGAGGGATCGACACACCTCTTGGCCTCTTTAGAGCCTCTCCAATGGAGACTTTCACGATCCAATATAAATGGTCTAACCACTAGTGCTATGGTTTCTTGCTAGAGAGAAAGAAGGTTCTTTTGACACAAATAAATGGTGCCACTACCACCACCAGGGATTGAATTAATCTTGGATCTACTAAAAAATCTTCTATTTTTCTCTCTCTATATTTCGCTTGGATGCCAATCCTTGGTAGAATGTTAAGGAGATGTATTCAAGAGTAGGAATTGAGTTGTTTTGAATGATTATGTGTGCTATTTAGGTGTTTAAGAGAGTAGAGTTGAGTGATTGCATGTGCTATTTGGGTGTTTAGGAGTAGAGTTGTGTTATTTGCTTCTAACCTTAACCTTTTTGTGTGATTAGAATAGGGTTTGCTTCTAACCTTAGCCTTTTTTATGTGATTATAATAGGATTTATGTGATTAGAATAGGCTTTTCTCCTGAATTCTTCCAAAATATGGATGCATAAGAACATCCCATAGATTTTTCAAAGTGTAGGCCCAAGGTTGATGTCAAAGGCAAGGCCATATGTATGTGATTCATTGTATTCGTGCCACTACAAGGGTCTTTCTCTTCCTTGAAGTCGTGAAAGTAGATGTGGATGGTGTCCAAGAACTTTATGAAAATATCCGAGGCATCTTGATATGAAGTAATAAATTGTGTGATCAACCCACACATCCATTCTTCAGTTGGGATCATGCCAAATGGTGGAGATTCAAACGTGGGAAGTTTGAGGAGGAGAGAGGGCTAATCCTCTTCTTAGCCTTGTCGTACTCCTTCCACCTCAAGCACCTACATAGTGGCATATACAAGGGATTGATGTATTGATTAATTGGCATGGCACAATAGTAGGTTGCCCAAAATAATGTATTACAAAGATAGTAGAGCTACCACTTAGGCTGATTCTTCATCTTTGCACTGTTAAAGGCTTTGTCGTCCCCTGCTTGGCCTCCTCCTCTATCCACCACACTCTTTGACTAAGATGTTTTGTAGCCTTTTCTTTAAAGGTTACTTGAGGTAGAGTTGCATAAGTGGGACCTCAAGACTGTGGATGCCATGAATTGGCTCTCTACAAGGAAGATTCATTACTAGCTTGTAACTTGCTTCATGAATGGTAGGCAAGTGGGAGAGGTCCTTGGGAATATTTTTGGGAAATCTCTCTTCTCCTTTAAAAAACAAGCTTATAGGATTAAAAGTGTCAAGTAGGAGGTCACACATTGAGTGTAGTGTTGTTCTCTAATATGTCTCTATGGCAGGACCTCACCTCCTTAACTCTTGCTACCTTCCTTTGAGACCTCACCTCCTCGACTCTTGCTACCTTCCTTTGAGACCCCTACCTTTTAATAACTCTATAAATCTACACTGGAAGATTATAACGAGGGTAGAGCATCCCCCCATTGGGGGCCTCCATATATTAATATCCTTTCGACTATCCAATAGATTCTCTTATAATAACTAAACTTAGATATTAATAAGGCATACACGTCTAATAATGGATAGTCGAAAGGATATTAATATATGGAGGCCCCCAATGGGGGGATGCTCTACCCTCGTTATAATCTTCTAGTGTAGATTTATAGCATTATTGAAAGGTAGGGGTCTCAAAGGAAGGTAGCAAGAGTCAAGGAGGTGAGGTCTCAAAGGAAGGTAGCAAGAGTCAAGGAGGTGAGGTCCTGCCATAGAGACATATTAGAGAACAACACTACACTCAATGTATGACCTCCTACTTGACACTTTTAATCCTATAAGCTTGTTTTTTAAAGGAGAAATGAAATGTTACCATCCATATATTAATATCCTCTTATTAGATAGATCTTATGGTAGGAAATGTTACCATCCATATATTAATATCCTCTTATTAGATAGATCTTATGGTAGGAAATGGACATGATTCCTCCAAGTAAGTGTCTTCTTCATAATTGTCACAGCTAGGACCCTTCAGCTCCTTGAGGCTCAACATGATGTCTTAACTTATCGATTATGAAGATGACCAATTCTACCAAAATTCACTAATTCTCTAAAACTAAAACTAATTCCCGTTTCTCCCAAGTTTCTCAATTTTTAAACAGATTGGGTCTCTTGTTTGGAAAGCACCCATAACTTTGGGTCTACCTGGCCTCCCCCTTTCTAGTTTTGATTCATTACAACTTCAACCAGATCCATAGACTCAGCCTAGCTCTGTCCAGTCCCATAGGTCTAGCCTTCTGATCCACTGGGCCTATGGAGTTAGTGTAAACTCATGCACTTATAATTGAAATTATTATTATTTAAATCACATACACACATAATTGTATATAGAGCTCACTCACCACCTACTCCATGGTAACATTTCATTTCTTCAATAAGGCATACACGTCTAATATATTAAATAAATATAAAAAATATGTCAACATAGAATATTGATTAAATTCATCAAGTAAATGGTTGGAGTCCATATAGGGTGCTCTGCAATACCTAGAGTAGCCATAAGTTCATGAAGAAAGCCATAAAAGCCATGAAAGCTTGGGTGCAAGAAGCTAATAGCTCCAAGAAAGGTAAACAGTACAATATGTCAAAAGTTAATGAGGTAATAAAGGTACCAAATGCACAAGATGTGTACCTTTTATAGTCCCAAGGCCCATGTACCCCATGTATAAATAACCCTAAGCCCCCATGTGCCTAGGCCCATGCCCCCATGTACATATGTACGTAAAATCACTCTAGGTGTCGATGCCATGGTCAAATAGAAGGCCAAAGTGCCAAAACATGAATTGATCCAAAGTCACATAACCCCGGGATCAAATGGAAAGGATTATGAAGTACCATTAAAGATGAGCCTAATCGTGAAACTACGTGGATCAAAAGGCAATCTAATCCATGTAAACTCTAAGACCATGGCTCCATAGTAGAGAACCATCATTGATGATGATGAGGCTAGCTATATATCCTCTTGGGTCAAATGGATAGCTATGGTACACATCAGGGAACCCTAAAATCAATATAATAATAGCTCCGAGGTCAAAGGGAAATCTTGCAAGCCCATCCTTGCACAACTATAGTGTGAATCTGGCATCTAAGGTATCCCATAACTCATGTTCGGAATGTCTAGTGGTCCTAGCACAAAATAATCACCATGTGTAGGCCCAAACCAAGATGTGCATCTGAAAGATATGACACATAATCAAGTACCACACATCCCAAGTGGCATATAATACATCCAAAGACAAATGTCTCTACTCCAAAGAACATAGGATTATGTCGACATCCATGGGAGCCAAATGAACATGATTCATAGTCGGTATATCATGTGGTAAGAATATATGTGACCCAATGTCATCATCCCATGCAGCATCACTCAAACCATCCGAGACATAGTCCACTCATCATCATACGTATGAGCATGATTTGTACCATGTAACATATCATGTGCAAGACCATCCATGTGTGTGATCACCTAAGAAAAAGCATGATCAACAAGATCATCATAAGCCTAATCATCACTGAATATACTAACAATGTATCCACATATGATAAATAAGTAGCATCATCCATATGTGTGTGATCACCCAAGAAAAAGCATGATCAATAAGAACAACATAAGCATAATTATCATTGACTGACAATGTATCCACATATGAGAAATAAGTAGCATCATCCATATGTGTGTGATCACCCAAGAAAAAGCATGATCAATAAGATCAGCATAAGCATAATTATCGTTGAATATACTGACAATGTATCCACATATGAGAAATAGGTAGCATCATCCACCAAGTCACTATCCATGTCACCCTCAAAGTCTCTGAAGTCTTCATCATATGCATTGTCTACCTCCATCCCCATATCCCCTAATAGGTCAACCTCCATAATCATTGGATCTAAGAAAATACCTAAATCAAATACAAAGCTCTCAAGATCCATGTGCATAATCCCCCCTCTCCTACGAGGTCTCACCTCAGTAAATTCATAACCACCCTCATGTATAATGCCTCACTGCTCAAACACATTAACTATATCCACACAAAATGCTAATAGAAAATCTATGAGAACTAGGAGTAGTGGGTCAAATCATGCATGCCTCCACATATGAAAATCTATGAAAACTAGAAATAGTGGGTCAAATCATGCATGCCTCCACATATGAAAACCCTAGAAGAGTAGCCTAAAACATCTAACACAAGAAACTTAGGCCTATGCTCCTCATGGTCCAGCATATACTAATAGGTATCCCATGAACCCACATGTGAAGTATCATCAAACCCATGTGTAGCAATGGATGCATAATCACACACTCATAACGCATCTAATGCATCATCAATCATGCTCATGGTCCTCTAATAATAGGTCATTGAATGCATCCGAATGATCCCTAAAAAGGTAGGTAGGCATAGGCATATTATCACCCACAATGCTCGGTGCCATACATGATCAACATTGTGTTGATGCATACCATCAAAGACCTTTTATGGTGGCTAGAGAGCACAAGAATTGATATTGATGTGTCATACCTTTTTATTATAAGTTTATAGGATAGATGCTTGCTCTTGAAAAAGCAACACTTATGCTTTTTGCCACTCTCCTTGCTTTCTCTTTACACAAAGTAGGTCCCAATACCACACATAATAAACCTTATTCCTAAAAAGAGCAAAGCCTACTATAGGCTCTCCAAATCTCTTCAACTATCTTAAAACTTCCTATGGGCTCTATTGGCTCTCCAGCTATCTTGAACATGCTATGAGCTCTTCAATTATCTTGTTTACAGGATAGATGCTTACTTTTAAAATATAACACTTACTCTTTTTGCCACTCTCCTTGCATTTTCTTTACATGGAGTAGGTACCAATAGCTCACTCTACAAACTTCATCCCAAAAAGAGCAAACCCTATTATAGGCTCTTCAACTATCTTTAAGTATCTTGAAACTTACTATGGGCTCTATTGACTCTTTAACTATCTTTAACCTGCCATGGACTCTTCAACTATCTTGAAACTTACTATGGGCTCTCAATGTATCCACTCAAATAGTTCCCACTAGAGATTGAAAATTTGGGGGAAATGGTGTGAACGCTATAGAATAAGAGCATAAGAGCAAAGAAGATAACAAGATGGTGGGGTCTTTTCACATGCTAATTTTTATCCTCTTAATTTGTGGATCCCTTACTATGAGCCCACCTTTAGGGCTTGCCTGCCCCCACAATGTCAGGTTTTTTAACCAGTTAAGTCCCCATTGACTCGCATTCTACTTGGGGAAGGACAAGGCCCATACCTTGTCATCCACACATGTACGTGTGCACATGCACACACTATATATATGTAATACACGCGCACACACACACACACACACACACATGCATAAACACAATTTTTTAAAATCTATGTTCTATTACTTCACTGTACAAAGAAAGAAGCCTCCAAAGTGATGCAAACTTCTTGAAGATCAGAAACATTGAGCAAACAAATCTAACTGTAGTCTATGGCAATCATATAAAGATTGAGAAAACAACTCTACATGTTAGTCACAAATATAATTCTAAGATCATTAGAGTGAGATGTGAACTTAGCACATAACTTCTAGGGGTTAAAATTTCATAAGTAACACATATATCCATGAAAACATAGGTGGGTATGACTAGTACTCATAGATAGTACTTGCCACCCAACCATAGGCTCCAAATCCTAGCCCACACCCACACAAGATACGTGTCATGTACCACACACCACTAGTCCTCCACAAGGCTATTAGTGATGCAACTAGCCAGTGGTTAGTAGCTAGGTCCTTGGGAGGCCCATCTCCCAAGGTCAAATTCCTACCAAGGAACTCCCTCACAAATGAGCCATAAACCCAACTATACAACCCATAAACCAATTCACATTATAATGAACTATCTAACCGGTCACTATACTAGCCTTGTTATGTATGGGATGTGGGATATAACATTCTGTCACTCCCAACAATGAGAGGAAGATTGGGAGATAAAATCTAAAAATTTCAACCCCAATTGGCTTGTGAGAAAAATGAATGGATGGATCCTCAAGTCTCATAAGCTCTGAGTCAAACACCAAGCTCCAAAAATGACAAAGAAGTATGAATAAAGAATGAAACAAGTAGGGCGATCACATCATTTTTTTCTAAAGTATGCCATCACATCATAAGCCTACAGAGAGGTTCAACATCAGAAGAGAGCCTGACAGGAGCCCAAGGAAACCAAATTTCCATCACATAGGAGGTTATATACAATAATTCTACTTACTCGAGCAATCAAACATATTAATTTTAACAGAAATATAGATGAGGTCAATAATACTAAAATTTCATCATGTTGGAGATTATTGCCCCAACAATTCCACTTACCCCAACAATTAGACAATGGTTTTAGTAGAAACAAAGATGAGGTCAATAATACCAAATTTTTGTGATAGAGGACTTCATTTCCCAACAATTCCACTTGTCCTAGTAATCAGATAGATTGATTTTAAATAAAGATGAGGTCAATAATACCAAACAAGGCCATTGACGAGGAGGAGAACAAGAGATCGAATCGATAGCTCAATAATTTAGAGCAAGAAATGAAGATCTGAAGAGATAACTGCAAATAAAGATAGAATAAAATCAAAAATTAGAAACATTACTAAAAATCTACATAGAGCAAGAAACAATTAAAGAAAGATAAACTGGCAGGAAGGTGTCTTCGTACACAAGAAGCAGAGCCTACTATTATGACAAGACATGCTTATAAATGAGGTTCCAAAAATTAGAAACATACACATCAAGAAGTGATAGAAGAGCACTAAAGCCAATGAGGATGGTGACGTTGACAAAAAAGAAAGGGTGATATAGAGCCCGATGCAAAATTGACACCTTCATTTAAAACCAATGGTGGTGGTGGACAAGCAAATAAAGACTAGCATGGCAAACAACTTTCAATGCCTAATAGGTGATGAGTGTTGGGTATTCATTCAAAGCCTCATGTGTGTGTGAGTAAGCATAAGGTTTCCTCAAAGTGAGCAGTTATTGATTGCTTGAAGTTTCTTTACTAGGCAACCTTCTCTAAATATGGTTTTGAGTGATGTATGGAGATGCAATCAAGTGCAAGAGCTCTTATTATTTTTTGATTCTAGCAAATCCTTGTGATACATAGAAATTTGTAATATGTAAATATTGGTTAAAAAAGGGAATGAATCACTCACGCCCTGAAAGTTGAATGCAAGAGCCAAGCACTGAAAGCTGACTGCGGCCTACTGTGCATTCCAAACACTTCTAGTAGAGAGAGAATGATAGAACCGAAAGTTATGGGTTTTTCAGTGTGGTCAACGTGGCGATAATGACCAAAAGGAGGGTGGAAACTCCCTCTCACAAGTTCCCCCCGTGGCCCTTCCTTCCCCGGGGCGGGAAGCCGAGTGCCAATGTTGGAGGCTGAAGTCGAATGGCTGATTGTGGAGACCGAAGAGTCGAATGCTGAAAGCGGGAAGCCGAGTGCCAATGTTGAAGGCTGAAGTCGAATGGCTGATTGTGGAGGCCGAAGAGCCAAATGCTGAATGCCATAAGCTAAGCGCCGAATGCTCAAAGCGGGAAGCTGAGTGCCAAATGCTGAAGGCTGAAGCTAATGGTTGATTATGGAGACCAAAGAGCTAAAGCTAATGGCTGATTATGGAGACCAAAGAGCCAAATGTTGAATGCTAAGCACCGAATGCTCAAAGCTGAAGCTGAAATAGCTGAATGCTAAAGTCGAATGCTTTAATGTGGAATGCCTGAAGCAGAATGGTTGAATGAGGAAAGCCAAATGCGGAACGATTGACCAGGCAAAGTCGATTGATATAGTTGATGGACGAGGAAGTTTGATGCCAAGAGCTAAAAGCCGCCGAAGGTTCAATTGTTGAGACTGGGCAAAATTGATGGAAGCAGCTGAATGGCTGATCAATGATCAAGTATAACTCAAGCTAACGGTGAATGCAAAATGTTTAAGTGCTAACTGAGCAAAGCCAAAGGTTGATCTGCTGACAAAGCCAAGCTGATAAACACAGCTTAATGGCTGACCAATCATAATCAACAGACACAAAAGTCCAATGCTGAAAGGAGTGCTGAATGGCTAACCAAGTAGAATTGATGGACTCAAAAGTCCAATGCCGAAAGCTGAATGCCAGCATTCAGACCCTTAGACAGCTTAGCATGTTTATGTGTGTGAGAAACCTCTTATAGTTACTTTTATGTGTGAGTGTGATGAGCAATAATGTCATATGTTTAGTCATGTGTGTAAAACAACCCTTAGATAGCTTAGCGTGTTTATGTGTGTAAAACAACCCTTAGATAGCTTAGTGTGTTTATGTGTGTGTGCAATCTCTTATAGTTGCTTTTATGTGTGAGTGTGTGAGCAATCTCTTATAGTTGCTTTTATGTGTGCAATCTCTTATAGTTGCTTTTATGTGTGAGTGTGTGAGCAATCTCTTATAGTTGCTTTTATGTGTGAGTGTGATGGAGTAATGATGTCATATGTTTAGCCATGTGTCATTGCCCGAGTGAGTATGATGTGTCAAAGATAAGGCTTTTAAGCCTATAAAAAGCACTGAAATCCTTGAAGCTTTTATTACATCAATCACATTAATAAGAAATCATTGAGTTATGCATATGCTTTCTCTCTAATTAAGTTTACCTCTACCTCATTCTCTCTCTGTCCACACTACCACACATATGCTTACCTCTACCTCATTCTCTCTCTGTCCACACTACCACACATAGCATGGATAGCTTCCATCCTCCATAGCTACTTCATCTCTCTAACCCTATTGCCCACATATGGTATCAGATCTCGTCTCATCTCTGCCATGTGGACTGTCTGTCACTCACCTTCAGCTTGCGTAACATTTTCGCTTCATCTATCCAACATCCTTGAGGTTGTCTAGAGCTTGCACATCCATTTCAAAGCTAACACACCACCCATTTCTGCCACCAGATGTGGGTGTGATGCTAGAGCAAGGGACACCACCATTGCTCATAGTCAATCAATGGTGCCACCACCCGTCTTCCTAGTGGTGCTAATGTTGAGAGATCTGCCATCGACAGCAAGGCCACTTATGTGGCCTACTTTATTTGCCACTACCTAGTTCTTAGTTTGCCTACCCTTCCCCCCTGCCACCTTCTATATTAAGCTGCCTATTGTGATCATGAAGCCTGAGGTATCCATTCCCATGCTTGCATAAAGGTACAATTCATTAAAGGGGGGGTAGGCCTTCTTCCTCATCATGATGTCTACACTGTCCATTGATTTTTTTTAAGTATCGAGTTTCCAACTTGGCAAACTAAGGTGCAACTTCTTCTCATGTAGGAAGGGGGTACTGTGTTTTCGGTGATAATGTAGATCCAAGATCCAAAGAGCCAAACCAGTCAGCATCATGGCGGTAATGGAATGAGAGAGATATTCCCCTTATCAGACTCAACCTTTCAGACTCTCTTGTAGGAAGGGGGTACTGTGTTTTTGGTGATGATGTAGATCCAAGATCCAAAGAGCCAAAGCAGTCATCAACATCATGGTGGTAATGGAATGAGAGAGATATTCCTCTTATCAGACTCAACCTTTCAGACTCTCTTGTGCATCATATCAACTTCAAGTTTACTTCTAAGGAGCAATCTTTAGTCATCATATCACTAAATTCAATTTTTTTCTCAAGCTCAAGTTTTATGATCTGAAGATGTATGAGAATGAAGAGTTAAGTGACCGTTTGGCCAAGCTTGGGTCATTAGTGCAATGTCTTACCAGCTTAAATTGTGAGCTCGATGATAAATATAAAATGATAGTGCTCATTAAAAGAGCATGTCTCGATTCCAACAAACTTTAGAGGATTTAAGTTTTGCTACTACTACTTTTGGTGATTTGATCAATGTGGGACCATTGGAAGGACTTCCAAGACACAGACCACGTTGTAAGTGCTTGTGTTTTGTATTCCAATGTTGCAAATAAGGTGATTGATATTCTTTTTTTTGCCTTGCATAGATTTGTACCCATCCAATATTCAGGAGTGGGAGCCTGCACAATGCTTGATGGGATTCTTGAATGTCGTACATGGTGAGGTGGGGGAACTTCAATATGAAGGTCGTGCACCAAGTGATCTCGCAAGAAGTAGAACATATTTCTATGACTCATTTTATACCTTGCCCACTCAATCGAGTCGACATGGAAAGTTGGAACGTATTCCTTTGCCTACACTTGATAGTCCTGAGTGGCCATTGCTTGATACAGAAGTGATAGAGTCATACAAGACCAAAATGTTTAATGATATTAAATGTGCTATGAAGCCTAGCATTGGTGCAAGAAATGTCCACTTAAGTTTGTTTGTTCCAATTGCATGCTTTGTTGATTTATTTTCTGATTGTAAACAATTGAGAAAAACTAGAACAACTTTTATGTGCAAAGATATAGATGAAGCCTGGCTTGATCATTTGTTTGACAAAGGTTGGAGAGTGAAATCATCAAAGAGAGATGATTTGATCGAATGTCGATTGAACACCTCCGACATTGCATTTCGATGAGTGTTATAACATTCAAATGTCGTTTTGTGAAACAGTTACAAAGCTTATTTGATTATACTCGGAAAATTATCCTAATGATATTTTGGAATCAGATACTATATTGCCAAGCAACATCTGTGCATGTCATTTACTTATAGAAGGTGGCGATGGATCAACAACAACTGGGAAAGCATGGACCAAGATACAAGAGATGGCAGCCACTCTTGCTTGATAGATATAGTTATGATTCGACAGGGTCACCCATCATTGACATTGGAAGTGGAAGAGAATTGGACTCTCGAATATGTTAGGAAGGAATTAGAAGTAGCTATTGAGAATCCTCCATATCAATTTTGCTTCAAGCTCGATGGTCAGAAGGTAAGTAGAAGAAGAGAGCATCAGATCATTTGTAAACATGTTGCAGCCCCACATGAATTGGAGACACTAGAAGATATATGATGTGACCATGTATATGTATACAGTGACAATGTATTTTCCATATGCAATAAACTTATCTATTCAAAACATTGCTTTTGTAATGCTTTATTGTTTAAAACAATGTATTGAAGGCAAAAATTCCCCAATTAAATTTTTATGTACACAAAAAGGCCTAAAGTAAGAAAACAAGCAGTGAAGGAACACAGTATCAAATTTGATCCTCTGATTTTCAAATTAAAAGTGCATTTACAATTGATGTTCTCTCTCCAATAACACTAAATATGTGCAAAAAAAATATAAATGTACATGTGTAGTTGCATATTTACAAATAGCATGTTACAGAGTGGAGTACATTTGTTGGAAGAAGCAATCCAACAACACATCCATAAGGAAAAAACTATTTATTACTGGAACCCATAGGACTGGGCTTCAGGATGGAGCCATGGCTCTTCTCCCAAGTACGGAGCCCATGTAAGAGGCTCAGGGGGGCCTATCCCCCCTCGTGGATTGGGCGGGATGAAGTCCACCACTGGGCCGTCTGGAGGCATTACTTCTGCGACCTCGATCATTTTCGCAATCGTTTCCTCCCTAAACGTTTGGACGTCTAGGTCCACGTAACGAGACATGGATGGAAACTGCCATCACAATTCATCAAGGCATAAGATCAACAAACAATATACAAGAAGATAAACAAGAGTACGCATGCATATGGGAGCTGAAAAATGCTCCGTAGAGAAGCAACAATGCATTCAGAGCAACCCTCCACCCACAACTATAACCATCATCTTGTTTGGGCACACTAACCCTTCGAATGGTCGCTCGCTCCAGGGTGTTACAAACAAAGACCAATCAATATCCTGATCAATCTGGACTTCTAACTTAAACAATAATATGTATCGTAATGATTTTAACTTACAGCAAAACATTGCTATGGACACTAGATGTCGAATTTGCAAGGTAAATAACATTGTCTTGCACATCGACTAGAACAAGACTCCAATGGGCACTGCATCACATCCAAATAGATTTCTATTAGTTTCAAGCCAGATGAAAAACAAAATGCCTCCTTGCATTGTGGTGAATCGATTCACTGTGAAGCGAGAGCACGTGCCAAAGGAAGCACTATATAACTCGTGTATGGTGATTCGTATAAACATCATGCAAGAGAGATACAGAGACAAACTCACTTTTCATGATATGCCAAAAAAATTACTCGAGCATCATCCAGCTGGACCTCCCAAAACTAGTTCAGCACATCAAGGTAGAGAACTGACTCTACTAGCAAAAGTGTTGACACTAGCGAATCAATCTGGAACACCCGATGTACTGTACATCCTCGGGCAATTGCGAAATAACAAAACTTCACAAGAAAACATATCAAGAGTTAGGCATAAACTTTTAAGAGCCAAGAATGAAAAATTATGGGAGGACAAAGAAAAGAGTATACCTTAAAACACATGTGAGTACTTTGTCGTTGACTGCAGTTCTAGGATCAAACAAAATGTTTATCTCCTTAGCATGAATCGAGAAATAACATCTTTGCCCTCTAATATGATAGGGTACATAGAACTTCGGCAACAAAAATTGAAGCGCCTCCCAATTCATAGCGTGGAGTGCACGAACATTTTCTCTTTTTGTTTGCAATGCAAGCATTGCCACATGATGTTCCCTTTGAGTGCTTGTCCGAAAATTTACCCGAGTCTCATGTTCATGTTCTGGAACTCCCTCTGTCACCTCTTCAATTCTCACTTTTTGAATGGGACGGACATCCAAAATTTGCACCATTCGTGCATCAGTAAATGGTGAATTAATTGACACCAATGCGAGGTGGATTATCGTGAATCCTTTGCCCTTTGATCTTGCGTTATAGTGAATTGATTCACCATAACGCGAGACTAAGGGCCAGCCAAAGCAAAACAATCGTCCTCACAATATAGTGAATCGATTTACTACAACAGGAGGAGGATTATCGTTGCGAATCTCTTACCATTCCATGTAGCTTTTTGGTGATTCGATTCACCATAACACATGGAGCCGTATTGAGATTCTAATGGCCCGTCGTCTGCTTTAAGGTGAATTGAATCACCATAAAGCAAGATTCAAGAGGGCAAACAGTCAAAGAAAAAACAAAACAATCAAGGAATATACAAAAAACTCACAAAACAATCAAGTAATATACAAAAACTCACATTTCATGCGTGGGAATGGATGGAGACTGTCGTGTAGGAGGTGGAATATCGGTTCAGTAGTGTGGGGGTAGTCATAAGTTGGAAGGAGGCAAACAGGAGGATGGACAAGGCGAAATCGATAAGACGATGAAAAGGTGGCGTGATTAACGGCTTTGATTAGTCTTTAGAGCGAACACACGTGCTAGGTACATGGCGGGCTGCCACGTGTCAAAGTCAGATTCTTGTAGGATCTCAACCCATTTTCTTTGCCCAATATTGAGGTTAGGCTAGGTGAAGATCCACTTTAGACTCTCATGGTCGGTTATTACAAGTTGGAACTTGTGCCCTAGGAGGTAATGTCTCCATAACTTGAGGCAATAAACAACTGATAAGAGTTGAAAATCATGGGTGGCATAGTTGGCCTCATATTGCTTCAGCTTGCGAAAGAAGTATAAGCCATCGGTTTTCCTTCTTAGGCTAAGCTAGGCTACTTGTATCAGTAAAACCACCTCAAACTCTATGGTTAAATCGGAAAGTTTTCAGGACTAGTGATGATGAGGTAGGATGGTTTTGAGCTGATCAAAGCTGACTTGATGGATCAGTAACCACACTATTTTGTAATATTTCTAAAGAATATCAATGAAGGGTGTAGCTACTAAGGAGTAACCTTTGATGAAAATCTTATACCATCCTGTGATTCCAAAAATCCACGAACTTCACGGACTAAATTAGGAGTGGCCATTCTAGTATATCTTTGACCTTGGAGAGATTCACTAAGATATCGTCTTGGGAGACAATGAATCCAAGATACTCAATCCGATGAGTAAAGAAGGTACATTTACTTTTCTTAGTATAGAATTTATGTCTACACAACAATTGCAACACTATATGTACATGCTTCTCATGTTCTTCCACCAACTTGGAGTAGACTAGAATGTCGTCAAAAAAGACAAGAAAAAATTCATCTAAGTAGCAACGGAATAGATATTGCATTAGGCAGTTGAAAGTTATAGGAGCATTGGTTAACCCGAATGACATCACAGTAAACTCATAGTGGCCATAACAGGTATTGAAAGCTATCTTGGGTATATTTTCTTCCTTGACTCTGATCTAATAGTAGCTAGATCTTAAATCTATCTTAGAGAAAACCTTGGCCCCACGAAACTCGTCAATGTGAGGGATAGGGTACTTGTTCTTGATAGTGACTTGATTTAGCCCTCGATAATCTATGCAGAGATGAAGAGTGATGTCCTTCTTCTTTTAGAAAAGAACGGGTGCTCCCCAAGGAGAGCTTCTTAGGCGTACAAATCCTTAATGAGTTGGAAAAGTTTCTTCTTGAGCTCAATGGCTTCTGGGAGAGACATCTTATAGGGTCTTTTGGAGACAAGTTGAGAACCAAGAATAAGCTCAATCTCATGGTCGACTTCTCGAGGGGGTGGTAGTCCTGTAGGCTCATCTCAAGAAAGATGTCAGAGAATTCTTGGAGCCAAGAGGGTTCTCATTCTTTACTAGGTTCAACAGCTTTGTTGAGCTTGACATGGAAAACTTATTCTCCCTTGCGTGCTCCCTTGAGAAGATGTTTTGCTTTGACTACCCTAGACTTGGGCTTACCTGTCTTCCCTTAAACTAGTATTTCTTAGCCGTGCTCATTTTTAAAAGTGATACTTCCTTGGTTACAGTGCATACTAACATTGTTTACGACTAACCAGTTGTTGTTACACATAATATACTACCTTGCACACAAGAGGGAGAGAGAAGAGAGAGAGAGCAAGAAGGAGGAAGCTATGGAAAGCTAAACTTTCACTTCATGCCACATGCATGCAAGAGAGACTTGGTAGAGAGCAAAGAGAGGGGAGAAAAGGAGAGAGGTTAGAGCATCACCATCCCTACTACAAGCACACACCAACAATCAAACATGCAAGTAAGCAAGCACAAACAAGCATACATCAACAAGCTCAAATGAGAGAGAGAGAGAGAAAAAGAAGAGGCAAAGCTCAAGTGAGACTAATGGGATTTTCCCTTTTCATATTTCATAACCGTCTTATAAACAAGAGCTCATAGTTACAATGGTCAGCCGCCCATTTACAATTGGGGACCCAAAACTAGTGTTCCTAGCTCTATGTACAACTATTCCTCATGACCGGATTACACAAGCCAAAAGCTCGGTCATCCCATTTCTCTTTTACATTAAGCGCTTAGCGTGATTACAAAAGACGAATACAATAAGCGTAGCCACGCTTGCAAAAGTAATGTTAACTAGACTGGTTAACATACCCCCTTCCTAATTCACGTCTGTCTCCTCAGAGCTGGTTGGATCTATTTGTAGTAGAACGATAAGGTGCGAATGAAGTTGTGGCGCAAGGTTGGAGTAGGGGGGACTCGATGGAAGACTCTATAGCTGGTCCAAAATGTCATCTCCATCATGTCTTCAAAAGTTTGCAATCTCTAGGCAGGCATCCACATTATGCACTCATAATATCTAAAAATCTACTTAAGCGTTGGCCCTTCGTTGATGTTGAAGGCCAAGCCATGCGCGCCTTCATGGTAATGGTCCCAATCTAGAAATGACTCCAACAACATGATGATCAAGTGGAAAAATCTGATCATCATGATCACGGCTAGGTCTGGGACTTGATCATAGCAGCGGATATACTCGTTGAAGTGCTTGATCATTGTTTCTTCAGTACTACAGGGTTGTTGCACTGACGGAGGAGTGAACTATGGAAAATTTAATTTCACCTTCGGGTTCTTCTTTTGCTCCTCGTGGAATAGATTCCATGCCCACCGTCTTCTTATGGGTAGGTAGTCAGGGCTGATGCGGAGTGCTCTTGGGGCTCCTTACAGTAGGTTTCCCACATGAAGGGTTTGAGCAGAAAAGGGTTCCTCCAGGCCTGCTGCTTGCCCATGAGTTTGAATGTGATGGGGCAAGAGCGAAGGGTGGCCGGTGGTATCCTCCGCACTCTTTGGGTGGATGCTTTTGCCACCATTGTCGATGTTTGGCACCTCAAGGTATAGATGCAGGACATTGATGTCCATGCGATCCGTTATATGAGTCATGGGCATGGCCTAGAGCCGTCGACCGAGCAGGATAGCAATTTTCTGTTTGAACTCGATGCCAGTTGAGAGGGTTAAGCGGATGGTCAACCTCCTCGCGCTCCAGTGGTGGTGGTGGCAAAATCTTGCCTTCTTCGAGGGTTGGGTGGCAGGGGTGATGTGTTAGTGACAAGGGTGGAGGGGTTGTCGATGTGGAGGCTATCGTGGTGGCAAGGAGGGCATCAAAGAGGGGTGGGGGATTGATTGAGGTGGACGGGATGTCATGAAATATAGTGTGCATTCCCAACTGTAATGACAAGGAGGGTGGGGTTGGTGGTGGGGGTGGGGGTGGTGTAGGAAAATGAGTTGGGGGAGAAGAGGTTTGTTGAGGGAAGCATGGTAGTGTGGATGTACCCATGTGGATGTACCCAATGGGGGTGGGGGTGCTGGTACTTGGGTGAGAGAAACTAGGCGCTGGAGGGGGAGGTGGGGGAGAGGAGGATGGTGGTGGGGGAGGTGGGAGGCTTCCATGGCCATTATCACCTCCATCATGGTCATCGTGGTGGGCATGAGTATCTGGCTGATGGGTCAGCTAGTCCATGGGATTGAAAGAATGCTTCAGCTATGCTGTCGCTTCATCAAGGGTGAAGTCCATGGGGAATGCAACGTGTGTGTCGTCGAACAAGGCATAATCTCATGGCTGCCATGACCTCCATTTGCTCATGGCATCTATGGTAAAGTATCAGAAGGCCAGCCGATTAAATAAGGGGGAAGGGCGTCAATGCGGAGGGAGAGGTAGGCTTCATGGATGAGGTACCGTCCCCTACCATGTAGATGTTCCAAGGCGTCGGTCGTCCTCTGGGAGGGAGAGGTAGTCTTCATCCCATGAAGCATTGGACTCCGTTAAATTTAGTGGGTGGGGGAAGCTCTAGGATGAGCCGCACTTTGCTACTATCATCTGTGGAGATGCTCTACCTAGAGACAATGTGTCCCTAGGATCACTTCATGTCTAACCCATAATTGACATTTGAGTGGTCTCAAAGAGATGCGATACAACCGGCATCTTTCTAACACCTTACGCAAACAGCCAAGGTGTGCCTTCCAGGAGGAGCTGACATAAAGGTCATCTATAAATACCTCAAGGAATTTCCAAAGATATTCCTTGTAGGCAATGCACATTGAACGCTAGAAAGTGCTAGCAGGGGCATTGGTCAGCCCAAAGGACATGACATGATATGCATATGTGCCCTATTGGGAGGCGAAGGCTGTTTTGTGCTAATCCTTTGTGTCGATCCAACACTTGGTTGTAATCAGAGAATCCATCAAGGAAGTTGTAGGCTTCCTTTCTTGCCACTCGTTCTAGCACATGTTCTGTGAACGGTAAGGGGTAACGGTCCCTTATGGTGGCGGCATTGACCTTTTTGAGGTCTACACACACTTTGACTTTCCTGTTCTTTTGGGCACCATCATAATAGGTGATACCCATTCCGTATGTTCTATTTCATAGATGAATCCAGTATCAATGAGTCTGTCGATCTCTTCTCAGACCATCTTGGAATATTTTGGGTTCATTAGATATGCCCTTTGTTTGACCGACCTTTCTCCATCAACCATTAGAATTGTATATTTAACTACTTCAGGAGGCACACCCTTCATATCTATGTACTTCTAGGTGAAGCACTCGTGGAATTCTATAAGTAGAGCAATGAGCTCGGTCTCTTCCTCTCTACAGAGAGGTCTTCTCCAATTTATACTGGCCTTGGGTCTTCCGTCGGGCCTGCCAGGTTTATCTCTTTGACCTTGGCTAGACCATCATATGAGATCCCTAGTTATCCATTGTGAGACCTTTGGACCGAGTCATATTGGACGAATCTATCAGCTATGTGAAAGGTCTTAAAATGTTTAAGCACTTATTTAGTTTCTTTGGCTTTAGCACTTTCTTCGTCCACTAGCATTTTGGCTTCTTTTTCTGCTAGCGCTAACTTTTTATTGTGAGCTTTGCATACTGAGCGGCAAAGCTTTTCTAGTTCTGGTGTGGGTTCCATTGGCTTTGGGGTGATCGTGTGGACCAAAAGGGAGTTATTGGTCAACTCCTTTTTCCATACATCATTGAAGTGGTTATGTGCTTCGACAACCCCAACATACTTCAGCTAGTGGGTGTCTGAATCGTGTAGAAAGACATATTGTTTTGGCCCTAGGAATCCATCGGGCTTGGGAAACGTATGGGAGCGTGTGTCTTTTGATGGTTTTGCTCTAAGAGCCTGTTCCAGTTCTTGGGTGGCGATGCTAGGTAGGCATGCTGAGCTAAGTATATATAGAGATGTAATCTCATGCCCGTAAACCTCGTGTCGGTGCGTCTAGGTAGAATGTCAAGGATGGCAAGGATATGCATCTAATTCTCAAAGTCTTCTGGCTCCGAAAGAGGTGCACATTCCTTGCTATCCTTTTCATCATCGAGGCATGTTTGACATAGATGGATTATCGGGTTGTTGTGACTGAGTCCTCTGCGATGACGAATGGTCTGCCACTCACTGGGTGTACCTTCAACATGCGTAGATTGATCTTTACAGTTTGATCCTTTCTTTGAATGTATACGTGGTCAGTATCCCAATTGTGGATCATCTTTGATTCTCTTATGAATGGTCGTCTAAGCATGTAATCATATGAAATAGGTTGATGTCTGAAGTTCATCACCACAAAGGTGTGGCGGTAAGTGGTTCCAAGGATCTTTATCTTCAAATCTTTCACTAGACCAATAGGTTTAGCTGTGGTTCCATCAGCGAGTTTAAGTAGCAAAGTGGTGTCATCCATGGTAGGTGCTCCCCATTTTTCCTAACATTGTTTTGTAACAATGCTCAGGCATGCTCCCCCATCCAGGATTGTTGTGACCTCCATTGAGGCCATCAAAGGTTATCGGCAAAGCTGCATTCAATTTGTCTCCTTCGAAGTACTGTCCAAGCTTATTTACTCGGACTGTGGGGGTGCCAGTTATTTCATGGGGTGGTATAACAAGTTCATCTTTCTCATACTCATCAGAGCTATCTGGCTCTATGGATTCGTGCATGCCTGCCTGAGGTGTCCTTCCATCCAGTCCTTCAGATCTTTCCATAAGCTTGGGCTACCTTAAAGCAAGGTGCCAATAGGGATCTGGATATGAGAGAAAAGGAAGGAAGAGAGGCCAGCAATGTCTCTAGGGGTGGAGGTTGTTCCATGAGGAAGGTTGGTTTGGCTTAATCTTAAGCTACTTTGAGTGTTCGAAATGTGGATAGGGATTTCTGTATCCGTTTGTTTAAGGTGGTTATCCCCCAAATCTTTGAGATATTCTGCTACCCGATCTCCCTAGTGGGGGTTAGCTGCTGCGGCTGCAGTGGGTTCTACTGCTTCTCTTAGCCTCTATGGGGGTGACATGTTCGAGAGCTCTCTAAGATATACCTGAACATCTTCTGCAGGTCTCATGTTGGAAACCGACGGACATGGCTCAAGGTAGGCAGTAGGAGGCTCGTCTTCTATTTGGGATTGGAAATCCCTGACCAATGCTTGGGCTGCCACCACTAATCTTTCTTTCTCCTCTACTACGAGGTTAGGATATTCAGCAAGCTTTTTCGAGAGTTGGGTAGCGTCAATCGGTTCTCGGGCTTGGGCGACTACGCGTATCAGATCTTCCTCTTTTGACAAAGAGGTTGATGCCTATGTTGTCGTGCCGTCTTTCGAACCACTTTGAATAACTACACGACGGGCAGTCTCCCTTGCCAATCTTTGTGGTTTTCTTCTTTGAGTGTCTAGTCGCTTGTGCTTGCTAAGGGACATTCTTTGAGGATATGATCTTGGCTTATCTTTGGTCTTATGAGGTAGATGCTTCTGTTGTAGCATGAGTTGCGGCTCGCTATCAGTTTTGTAGTCAGGTCACAACGTTGAGAGGGACCGCACGGATAAAGCCATCTCTCACAACAGGTTAATGCTAGTGCTTGGATTAGCTTCACAAGCCTTCCCTGTTGTTCCAGGTCTTAGCGAACAATCTTTATACATATGGTTAATTCCACACCCTACACAGAAAAGGGGGTTAATGTGGGAGCACCTATAGAGGTACTTGCCATCCCTTTCTTGTCCCCCTCAGGACACTCAACCACTTGGTGAGGTCCTATGCAATTATAGCACTCCATAGGTGGTCATCTTGCCATCATATTCATGTCTCTGACCTGCGGCATTGGGGCTGATAAGTACACTGGGTACATTTGGTCTCCCTCCATAACATAGGGACTAAATAATTTGTGAGGGCAGGCTTGTTGGCTCCAGGGTTTCATAGGTAAGAACTTTTGGAATTTCCCCCTCGTCCCCTTTTTCGAAGATCTCTGTCAGGGTTAGTTGATAAACTGGTGTGATTCTTGGTAATGGGGGTTGAGGTGGTGGGAGATTCCTCTTTGGGCCACTTCTTGACCTGGTTGAGGTGAATTATGATGAGCAGGTGTTGGCAAAGCCAGCGGTTGCCTTGGATTGGCTGGCAAGGCCTGAGATAGAGCACGAGCTAGAGCAGCTGATAGCAGTTTGTAACTTCATGATTATCCCATCTTTAACAATATGTGTAATAGAGGTTAGGACGGGGTCTTAGATGTGGACACTTCATGCTGGTATGGTTAGCTCAAAATGATCAGGCACCATATAAGCTCCCTCTTTGGTAGAGAGGTTGGCTAACCTGATTCCAACCTTGGCAGGTTCTCCAATGTTGGGTCATTTGTTGCATTAATGTAGCTGCCAACTCTCAACATGTTGTCCGCTTGTGGATTCTTTGCTTTTTTCGTTATATTTCATACTGGTGGTCTTGAAAGAGACTTCAGATGTGCCCTCATGAAGTTCACGGGAATGTGTTCCCTTGAAATTGTCTTCAAAGTCTATAGCACTCCTACAACATTGCTCGAAGGAGATATGGGCCATGGAATATAATGAATTGTGCAAGGGTACGCCATCCAGACCTTCCAAGAATCTCCCTATTATTCTTTCATCAAAAAACTTGTCTTTGGCACACTCAACGAGAATGGAGATATCTAACTCTATTGATATAATCTCGGATGGTTTCACCATCCCTTTCTCTGACATTGTGTAACTACTCCACTGGACTCCATCTGGTGCCTTGGCGAGAATATCCTACCTTGAAAGCCTCTTTCAAGTTTTCAAAGGTAGCCTTATTCTCAACTTTCAAGGACCTAAACCATTGGCTTGCTTTACCATCGAGGGTGAGGCCAAGGCACTCACCTTAACCTGATCTTCCACGTGGCCAAAGGCTTCGCAAATTTGATTAAACATCTCCAAATGTGGGATGGGATCTCGAGTCCCATCAAACTTAGTGATAAGCTTTGAGATGTTCACTGGCTTGTTCCGCTCTAATCTTGGTGTAGGTGCAAGTTACATTGGTGTGGGGGCGTGATACCCACAACCACCCCCTCCCTATTTCCATGGCTAATCTTAGCATTTCTGAGGTCGGACCTACTACCATGGCTGGAGCGAGTGGTGTAGGTACAGGTTACATTGGTGTTGGGGGCGTGATACCCACAGCCACCCCCTCCCTATTTCCATGGCTAATCTTAGCATTTCTGAGGTCAGACCTACCATGGCTGGAGCGGGTGTAGGGTAAAGGTCCTGGGTGGACCCTTTCTCTTTGGTACGACATTTTTGGTCCTTGAGATGATGGACCTGGCCCTAGGTTTTGTACATATCTTTGGGCCCTGTGAGAATCAGCCACTCTTAAAAACAGGCATGGCTCTCCAGACTAGTGGTTCAAGCTGGGTCTGTTGGCTTTCGCTCTGCCCTACTTCCGCTCCAGGATCTAGAGACGGCGTGGGCTCACTTTCTTATGGACGGTCCATACCTCTCACCCTAGGTTGTGGTTCTTCCAACTATGTGTTACCTAGGATAAAATTGCAGAGCCTCGAAGCAAGGCTTCTTTGTGAATGTGTGGGAGAGGTAGGAGCTTGCTCTTGGACATGTGGTATGTCCATGCACTGAGGTTCAGGCTCTCCTACCTTGAGGTTAGGAGTTTCTAATCCCATACTAGGTGTGGTCTTCGATTTCGCTAGTGGTGCTGTCAAAGATA